>NC_060150.1:5689038-5784032 GCF_021292245.1 Micropterus dolomieu
GAAGCCAATGCCCAAGTGTTACAGTGAATTTAACGAGTTGACTTCATCTCAACATCACCAACTGGAGCAGTTGAGCAACATAAGTTCCCCCCCCCCTCCCCCCCCCTCCGAGCAGCCCACCCACACACCAACCTCTCCCTGTCCAGACAGCGGCGGCTGCCTGGGATGCCTGTCAGTGCCGATGATTTCTGTTTTTGGAACAGCTCATTCACTTACAGCACCCCCGCAGGCTTTCGGTAGCTAGGCCCTATTTGTGCGTAGCCTGGAGACTGAGGCCCAGAGCAGCCTGGATCCATCATATCATCATATCTAATAATAGCGACTCTCAGGCTCATGAATGCGTAGCGCGTCGTGCGTAATGGAGCCATTACAGTAAATCAGGTCCTAACGTTACTTCTGAATAGCCTGGGAATCCAAAGTGGGTAGGCTATATAAGTTTATCAACAGATCTAATATTAGTAAGTCTGCAACGGCGCTGCCATCTAACCAGAAGTGAGCAGGGCGCGTCCCCACACGAGACGAAAAGCAAAGACGAGTGTGTGCCTCTGATGTGATTTTACATTTGAGTTTCTTGCATTGATCTATCATCTTTATTTTCTTCTTCGGAGAAAGATGACTCCACTGTAGGTCCACAGTTAGTGATGTTTTGATTTAAACAACATTCAAAGACAACTCTCTGCAACACACGAGGTTCCTAACTATATTCTCAATCTCATGTAGCCTATATCAGGACTATCAGTCATTTCCCCCATCTTTTCTAGTTTAGAATGATGTTTAGACTCCATCTGTGACCCACATCCATGAACATCAAAGTAAGCAGTAACCTACTAAACTAATGTGGGTTAATCAGATTGAGGTTTTGGGGGAAATCGTGATGCTTAAACATAAAGGGGTTCACATTGGTTGTGGCCTGTCACCTGACCACCACCCAAAGTTGAGTCCATGATTGACTCACGTTGATATTTTGCAACTACATCATCGTCCCAGTGCGGAAATAAGCGTCCACTGATGCGTCCGCTGGGTGTCGGGTTTTACGCATGGCGTCCACCAAACGGGACTGGGCCCCGCGGAGAGCCAACTCCTAGCATCCTACTATTTAGAGGTGGGAATGCTCCGACACCCAGCCGCCCCCCCCGCACACCTGCTCCACTCCGTCTGTCCCTGTCTGACACACCGCCCGGTCCTCCTCCTGCCTTCGTCCTCCCCGTCTTCACCGGAGCTCGGTTCTTGTGTCCACATCGTGCGCTCTACCTTTGGCCATTTGTTTTTGGATTTGTACTGTGGGTCACCCCCCTTCTCCTGGTGGATTTAACCTCTCCGTTTAGTCTCCCCCCTTCAAATAACTTTTACACCCAGTGCCCTGTAATCGATGGCGGAGGGTGTTCGCCCCGAGGACTACTGCGACGAGCCGGTGGAGGACGAGTTTGGAGAGATCATCAAGTGTCGCTCTGGTAGGAGATCAAAGCTGCTTCCAGTGTGTGTGTGTGTGTGTGTGTGTGTGTGAGGCCATGAGTGTATGTGCTGCTGTATGTCGATTTGCGCAGAGACACCATATGCTTGTGTAATATTAAAGACCCCTCTGCACACTGATGCAAAAATATGCTGCCACGGATTATCTGTACACCTCAATAAATCCCAAACTTTTCCATTAGACTGGCAAGTCTCAGCTGAAAAATATCTATGCAAGAAGAAAACTCCAAAATATGAATCATGTGTGACTTTCTCTCATCTGGCATTCTGTTTTTGAGTAACACCTTCCAAAGGCTCCATCCAAACTGTTGATTGGTGTAGATGTGATGGAGGTGCCTTTATGTGAAAGATGCAGCCTACTTATGATATGTGTGATTACACAGCTGAAGGGAGGTGAGTGTGTCACCACAGGGTTCCATTTATTTTCAATGCTTTTAATTAAGTTTACATGTTTGATCTGACAAAGAACACTGCTGTGACTGTTTCTGTGTTGCTCCACATTGTTTAATCCTCATTTGATATGCTGTTTTATGTGTTTGGGGATTAGGAGCAATTAAGACAAAAAGCTGCATTGGATAACCTTTTTCATCAGTGCTATAAACAGTACTGTAGTGCTGTTTGCACAATATAGACCTCAGAGTTTGGGTTTGTAAAGGTTAATTCACTATTAGGTTAAACTTCATGTCACAAGGAAAGTTTGAAGATGTTTAGGTTTATGTGTATAAGATAAACTGATGACATCACTGAGACACTGTTGGAGTTGTTTTCTAAGATTTGACAAAGCTCCTCCAGAGCCACAGAAAACATTATACAACTGTTTTTACAGCCTGAGTAGTACTCCTCATGACAAGTAAAATGCCCTTCATGTGCACCCCTTTAAGAGTTTTATTTCACTCCAAAAAAAACAAAACATCAGTCAACTTAATAATGCACAGCATCTTATTGAGAACAATAATCTTTGTTTGAAGAGCTCTTTTCCAAAAACAAGCTACAAAGTGCTTCACATCAGAGGAAAATGTCAGATTAAATAAGACTAACTTTATGCAGCTTTTGCAAAACTGTAAGTGCTGATCATTCATCTGTAATTTTACTTAAGTGATTATTATTACAGTGAAAGTTCAATTAAAAGTCTAGTGCCTAAAACTCTGCAAGCCCACCGGGTCGCCCACTTGAGCTAGTTCTAAGCTAGATATTGTGCATTATGAAATTGGGCGATAAAAAATGTTATCACGATAAAAACATTTCATATAATTTGTTATCGATAATTATCATGATGAATGTCAAATCATTTTTTCTTTCAAGTTTAAAGGATGATTTTTGCTCCTGAGTGAAAATTGAAGAAACCAGATGGTTAATTACGTGTTTCAAATTTGAGGGAGAATATTCAAAACTATTATGATTTAAATTAAAAATTTAACAAATATGATTGGTAAATCTTTTTTCAGTCCATTTTCTAAACAAAATAAATATTTTAATAAAAAAATTAAGTGCTAATTTGTTCGTGATTCAAATTAATTAAACCAAATATATATTGACGATTTATTGAACATTTATTATATTGATATTGAGGAAAATTATATTGTGATAATTATCATTATTGTTTTATTACCCAGCCCTATTGTGCATACAAAATGTTTTTTGTCATTATGGACATGCTACACATCCTTAGCTCGGTTAGATTCACGGTCGTTAAGTCTGAATATGTGTCCATTTTTGGATTATATATATTTCTTTAGTCCAAAAAGGTCCACCGATCAATGAACATATGATTCGTAAATTATGTTATCCAACCGCCAAATATAGGCAGGGTGAGTTCAGTGATTTAAGCAAATGAAAGGGCAGGCTTATAATTGAAGTAAATGTATGAAATTAATTGTCCTTATGTACTTTATATATAGCTTTGGCAATATTGTTGCTACACATTCATGCCAATAAAGCTAATTTGAATGTTGAAGTTTTACGGTATGTAGATATATTATTTTATATGACATTGATTGTAAAAACTGATGCAATGTGTAAGCTGTATTTTACTGTTGTAGCAGCTCAAGATGGAGCTATTTTAACTACTTTATATACAGTTAAATAGTTTAGTCCAGTAGGTCCCAACCAAGAGGTCGGGCACCTCCAAAGGGACGCAAGATAAATCCGAGGGTTGTGATAAGTGATTAATGGGATAATAAAGGGAAACTAAGTTTTGATGTACACATTTAAACAGTTTCTGGACTTTTCTCTAATCTTTTTCTCATAACAGTTATGTTTTTATTGTAACCCATGTGAGAAGTTTAGAGGTCTCTTTGGTGTAAGGGGTCACAAGCCAAAAACCCTGAGAAACATTTACATTTACATTTATTCATTTAGCTGACGCTTTTATCCAAAGCGACTTACAATTACTATAACTATATATTGCTGTAACTGTAACTGTCAGATAAATGAACATTACAGACTGAAATGTAATGAACTAGAAGTAGCAATAGCCAAAAATAGAAACACTTACTGACTTTTTGCTTTTAATCAATCATTTTAAACAACATGAAGAGATGCAATGCTAACACTGTAGCGGCTGCCACTCCCTGTGATGTGATGGTCTTATTTTCCAAAACTATTTATGTCTTGTGTATTTATTTGTCCTTATATCCCTGCACTATCTTGTGCCCGAGTTTGTGTAGCCCCGGCTTCGCCTTGCAACAGTACAATCATTTGTAGGACTAAATTGGGACTAAATTGTTTCCAGGCTAACTTGCCACCTAGCCCAACCCAGGGCTAAAAATGTTCAGGGTGAAAGTGTTGTTTGTGTGCTGTGTGACCATGACAGTGTGCGGGGATGAGTTAGAGGCGGCAGAGGTTTTATTTCCTGTTATAGTGCTTGTACTAGACGACCTGGATTGGTCCACTGGGCCGGGAGACACAAGACAGTCAAACAGACTAACTGAGACAGACAGGTGGACAGGAGGGTCAAGTTTTTTTAATACACAGAGGGACTAGGACAGGCCATCTCCCCCCTCTGCTTCCTCAGGACGTGAATCTGTCTGTCTGTCAGTCTTTGTAAATAACGTTTTTCCTTGACCGATCTGCCTGCTTAAATAAAGCTTCAATGAATAAATATAGCCCTTTACCCTCTCTCTCTCTCTCACTCACACACTTTCTCTTGTCTCTGTGTGTGTCTCTTGCCCACTCCCCCACGGTGCAGCTGGTGGGTCATCTCATGCTGGAAATAGCGGTCAGCTGGCCTGACGAATGGCTGGTGTGCGGTGTCAGATAGCCCAGTTTGGGAGGTTGCCATGTCCCTCTCCTCTCTGTCTTCTTTTTCTGTCTGTCACTCTTCCCTTTTTTTTTCTCCACACCCTCGCTCTGTCTTATAGTCTATTTACATCTCCCTCTGTCTCGATTTCCCCCAAAACCTCCTGCTTTCCTTTGCGTTCCCTAACATCAGAATCCTTCACTCTTCCCCTTCTGCATTCTTTTTCTTTTGGGCTTTCTTGTTCTTTTTAAGTTCCATACGTCATATTTACCGCGACCCTGTACGCAGGATAAGCGGTTGACGATGGATGGATAGATGGATCATCCATCCAGTCATATTTGACCACCCAAGTTGTTCTTCGCTGAGTCTGTCAGGAGCTAAGTCTGTCTCTGCTGTATAGGCCCCACTTCAGATATTTAACAGACCATATTGTGTGATATAATATCTCCATGTATCGTTTCAAAATGTAAACCACATTAATGAAAAAACTGTGAAATTCAGCTTTATCATATGGATCCATCAACTCTATAATTTCCTGGGATGTTTCCTGGAGAGAAGTACATAAGTATTGGTGAAATGTTTTTAATTCACACACTTATACTTATAAATTCACATTAATTGCAAAGCATGCACAACTTAGAGTCACAACTGATCATGCAGTTCAGGGCTGGGTGGAAAATAGTTATCATATTTTTTGTATTTATTTTCTTGAATTTGGTCCATAAACCAATTTCCCAAAACATGTTTTAATTGCCAACCAACAGTCCAAAACCAAAAGATATCCAGTGTATTATATAAGGCTAGCAAATATTCAGTGAAGTTTTGATATTCTTGCTATAATGATTAATTAATTATCAAAATAGTTACTGATTTATTTTCTGCTGACTAACTGGTTAATGGAGTCATCATTTCAGCTTTAATTCAACAGATACAATATTTAAACAATAATAAGCGAATGATAAATTGAGCAGTTCTCACTCTCACAACGTTGTCTAAATTTACCGTAGTACGGCTTTGTAGTTTCTTCCAGAAAACCCTCAAGAAATGATTTGGAAATAAAAACCCTACATGTGTAGAGGAAGACAGACATTTTCCATTGCTACTCTAACGCAGTGATTGGACGAACAAGATGAGTTTCTGACCACATCAGAGCTGAATTGCACCGTGTTGTGAATGTGTGCAAATAGATTTTGCCGTTACTGAGCAGTAAATATGTTTGCATGGATGTATAGACACATGTTTGCAGAATTGTATTTGTTTATAAAAGGTAGATGGATAGATAGATGGAGACAGTTCTGCATTTTTCAGGATGATTGGCAATTGGCTTTAACAACACAATCGTATGCAGCCGCTGACATGTTGCCCACTTGACTTTTCCCGTACTCTAGGCCGTGTGTGCGTGCATGAATGTAAATGTGAGTGTGAAGCCGCCGGGAGGGTTTCTGTTGTTGAGTAGATTGATTTTAAAACTGTAGAATTTATCGACATTGACAACCTGTGTGTGTGTGTGTGTGTGTGTGTGTGTGTGTGTATGCAGGCATTTATCTACGTGTGTGTGTGTTTGTGCATGTGTAGCCACGATTGCCTTGTTATCACACCCCGCAGGTCTATAACCATCTCGCTGTTTCCTTGCCTAGGCACAGACCTTCCCTGATTGAAGCAGACAGGTAGATTCAGGCGCTACTGTGGACAACCGCCCCCTTAGGACCCCCGTGTAACATGCAAAACAATGGATACACCACGAAAAAAGCCTTTTTCAGCAGGCCTGTGGTCTGAAATGATAGCGTGTATCAAAACAAAACAAATCTTCTCTTTATTTCTCTTCTCTTTACTTACACTTGAATTTACATCACTTTTCTTCGACTCACATCGCTTTTCTTCACTTCATATCACTTTACTCATCTTCTGACTTAACTTGATAGAACTTATTTACTCTTTGCTTCACTTGTCTTCACTTTTCTTTACTTCTCTTCATTTCGCTTGACTTCTCTTGACTTTGCTTTACTTCACTTCTCCTCATTTCATTTCACTTTTCTTCTATTTTCTTTGTGTCTCTTCATTTCACTTCACTTCTGTGTGCTTCGTCTTTTGCCTGCTCTCCTTTTACTGCCCTACTCTTTGCTTCTTTTCACTTCTCCTCATTTAATTTATCATCTTCACTTTCTTTGCCTTATCCCAGTTCACTCTCCTGGTTTTCTCATCACTCTATTCACTTCTCTTTGTCTCTTCATTTCACTTCACTTCTGTACTCGTCATCTCTTCTCTTCTTTTGACCTCACTTCTCTCTACTTCTTTACATCTTCTCTTCCTTTGATTTCTTACTCTTCTCACTTGTTGTTGATCTGTTTCTTCCTGCTCTGGCTCAGGGGAGGGGGCCGCCCTGCTACCCTTCTGTATGCTAGCCAAGAATTCATAACTCCCCCTCCTCCTCTTTCACTCTTTCATTATCACTCTTTCTCTCTGGCACATACACCCTTCATCTTGTTACTTCTACTTGATAGCTTTCATTTCTTTATCCTCAGATGTAGATTATTTGTTTGCATTTGTTTGTCCTTCTGCCTGGAAACCCCCCATAAAGTTAAAGATCCCAGTGGAAAATGTGCTACAACACACGCACACATACACACACCATTGAGTTAGACTCTAAATATACTGTAGATGTAGACAAACACAAAGCTATCAGCCAACACTCATGGATTTAAGTTGTCCCTCAGTTCTGTTTTAGGATCAGCCTCTCTCTTTTAAATCTTAACCTTTTCAATGAGCAGCACATGGGGAGTTACCTAGCCACAGCGTCTGGGGACAATTTGCTGCAACACTTAGTGCTCCCTATTTTATATTATCCGTCCTTTGCATTTAGTAGGGGGGGGGGGGGATACAAATTTTAATAATAAATGAAACATGTTTACCCTCCTGTTTGCATATCTCCAACAACAAAGGACAAAACAAGTCAATAAAGACCTAAACGAGCAAATAATGACTTAAAAAAACTAACTAAACAATGAGTTAAATAGATAAATAACTCTTCAAACTAACTAAAAGGACAGTTAACAAACTGAACAAATAAACAGCTAAACAAACAACTACGCTAACAAACAACACACTGTGCTCTCAGCTGGCAGAATAACAGCCATATGGTGTACCTGTCGTGTTGAATCCAGCTCGAGCTCTGTGAAATGACGAAAACGAAACAACGCAATGACTTTTTCAAGCCTGACTGAGGACCGCCATTCGGGAAATTAAATGCTGAAGTTGGCAGAATGCGTGATATAATAGGTACAGGCCCATCAGTAATGAAAATATAACCAAAAGTTATAAGAAAGGCTGTGGAAAAAAGGGAAGCGGGCACAGAATCTCGCATTGAAAATCACTTACAGCTTAATTTCACCAAGTATAAACATTTAAAAACGATGTGCTACATCCCAGGTCACTAGGGGAAACAGATGCAACATGAAACCAGTTGGAATTGTGACTATGTATATTTACTATACATTTTAACAAGCAGAAAGAGAAAAGAGCAAAAGTGTAAGACATGGATTAAACAGTGTGTTCATCTGCTGAAATGATCTAAACGTTGGCATGTCCAACCAGCGTGCTACCTACAGTAACACAGTTCTGTTTCCAAGGCCAGTGAGCACATCATTTAAAGTTATTTTGTGGGGTTACAGGTTACATTAGAAAACCATTTTTTAGGACTGGAACAAATGCTGTGTGGTATTTCCACACTGTATGGGAGCAGGTCCTGGCTGTAACTGGCTGAACGGTAGCGGCTCTGGCCTGCGCTTTATTGGATCTGAATTTTACAGTCCAATTTGTGAACTTAAATAGCATTACATATTGATTAATCCTCTTCCTAAAAGCTTTTCTCTTTTAAAAGTTAAAATAAAAACAACAAAGCATAAATCTAACCCCTGCCGCTTGTCAAAGTAGTTTTTTCTCTAGTAAGCTTTATGATATATTAGAGTGAAATAAAAGTCTGAGCTCACATTTTTCACCATAACATTGGCGTTAAACAGCTGTCAGTACAAAAACAACGCTGTTTCTTTATTTCCATGCCTTCTACTTTGGGTCATCAACTGGTGAGGATGCTGACTTTTTGCCTGGGACTTTTAGCTTTAGCTCAGCCTTTTAGATTTGGAGAGCCGGACTGGATGCTCCTCCAATCACATGTCCTCTGGTGACGGCAAAGTAGGAGGATGAACAGGACAGGGAATCACACAACAAAGCAGATACACATTATGATACAATCATTAGAAGCTCGGTGATGAGTTGATCCAGCACTGGACCATATAGACACCAAAGTGGAACGAAGACATGTACTATATAATGCAGGCAACCGGTATAAATATAAAACTTTGTTTAAAGCAAGAATAGACCCATCAGTTCTCCACTAGATGACATATTGAGCTCCCAGGAACTCCCAACTGTTCGTCAGTGGCTCTATATGATGAAGTAATGACATTTATGGACAGAAGATGGCAGCAGAGGCAACTGCTGGCTTAGTTACTGTCCTCAGGGAGAATGTGTGAGATGCTGGCAATGAAGATGAATGTGTGGGAACAGATCCGCCTGTTCTAGGGAGATTTGAGTCTGGCTCTGTATGAGAGAGACAGTATGGGCTGATACAAACAGAGAGAGAGAGAGAGGGGAAGAGAGAGGATAGAAACGAAAACAAATACAGAACAAGAAAGATGGTGGCAGCTGTTGTTTTCTTGAGGGAAGAAAAGGATGGGTGGTAAAATAAATGACTGAGTAGTGATGGATATGAACACACATACTCTGTGTCTCAGTCAGGATGGAGTGGAGGGTTCAGTGTATGATCTGACCCATATGGAGTTTCTGGGTCACTACCGACCAGAGGAGGAGGTGGAGACTGAGTGTGTGTGTGGATTTTGTAATGAGTCTGGCAGTCGAGGATCCCAGAGGAACCCCCTCCCAGCTCAATCAGACGCGCACACACGTCTGCGCATATAAAAACACTTTTGGTGGTTGGAGGAGTAATGGCAGGGAAAGTGGGTTTTTCATGATTAGGTTGTACCCCATTCTCATGGAAGTGGGCCAACAGCAGCAGCAGGGCTTGCACCAGTCGGAGTCATGCTGGGCGGAAACATTTCTCCTTGCACGGCTTACCATGCCGTATTGATGTGTGAAGCCGACGCTATCATCATCACTCTTAGACAGTTGGTTTGGTCACAAAGTAGGGGCAAGTAAAACAAACCTTTTTTACTCACATTGGGCTCAGGATCAGAATTCCTACTGGGTTTGTTGGGATTTTTCAACTCCTCAAAGTGTGGATTAATAGTTTTAGGTAACCTTTAAACAGACAATGAAAGAAGCAGAAATACAGAAGAAGATCCAAAACGTGAGAGAGAAAGAGTGGTGCTGGCTCTTGTGCATAAGTAAATTATCAAAAATCATTAAAAAAAACACTATTTGTCAATGATGCTGTGCAGCCATCTGCCAAGGACTTTTTTATGATGCATGCTGGGTTAGGGGCTATGTCAAAGTGAGCCCTCACAAAGTATAGAAGCACTAATGTGTGTGCATTTGTATGGTAATCTAAAAGACTGTTCAGATCATGGCTCTGATTATGTGGCCAAGCATGTTGTCCATTGCTATTATGTGTTACAGTCCCAAAATCTGCTAATTTTAACAATAAAATATCTCAAAAGTTTTTTTTCCCCCATCCACCAGTGACTATTTTTAGCCTTTAGAATTAATTAAATAAAATTTCCACAGCAAACATAAATATACACATAAGAATGCCAAATTAATCCTACTAAATATAAAATTATTATACACAAAAAACAGATAAGTGACAATGAAATGAAGTGTGACAGGTGTGAAAATACGAGCTACCAAAAGAGGAGACAAAATAATAAAACAAACAAACATAAAACAGGGATTTCTGATGACATATTCTGAATGTTATGAGAGACTTTTTATGCGTTTGTTTATTCATCATAGAAAGTCTTAGAAGTGGTAGAAAGAAGTAGAAAACCTAAAAGTAATAAGCCTTGCTTCTCAGATTATTCACTTCAGACTGTGTACCCTGCATGGAAATAACAAGCTAAGTTATATAAATGGTATAAAATGGAGGGAGATAGGAAAGACGCCGAAAATAGGGACAACTCTAATTTAAAAGAGCAATATCACCTTCCATCTGCACTCCTGCTGCGTCTTCCTTTACCAAGTGCATCCTTCAACATTTGACTCAAAGCCTGCAGTGATTTCTTTCCAAGAATTTAAAATGCTTTGGCTCCTCTCAGAATATTTTAGGTGTATATGAGGAAAATAACGTGTGAGTGCTTCTCCTCTCATCTTCTTAATGGATTCTGCATTTGAAGGGCAGTGTGTGCGTGTTTCCGTTCACATAGGAAAATATGTGTTTCTAAAGGTGGATCTTCACTGGGCCATGGTCTTCTCATCCATTTGTCAGTTGCAGAATACAGCCCTTGTTTTCAGGGAAGAAATTAGCTAGGGTTGCAACTAGTGGGTACTTTCATTGTCGACTAATCTATAAAATGTCAGAACGTAACGTAGCCCAAATATTCAAGCTCACGGTTTAGCGTTGAACTAGTCATGCTCGCTGGTGTAGCCTGATGAAGAGAGACAGAGAAGTAGTGACCCAATTATGCACACGGAAGAAATAGAAAGACTACTTTTATTTCATGTGGACGTGACTGTTATAATGTTTCACCCACAGATGGTTTTCCTCAGGTAAAACTGAAAAAGTGAACACACTTGTGGATAATAGGCAATTAATGATGCAACATGACAGCGTTTCCTTCTAATTAGCCTAAATGACTCATCTTATTGCCCTCATGTGACTTGAGAGCCTGTATGTTCACTTATTTACATTTACCTGAGGAAGGCCATCTGTAGTTGAAATAATTCCAGTCACTTGCACATCAAACGAAAGGGTGTTTTTTTCTTTTCTGTCTTTTTTCTTTACCCTTAGTTCAGCCATTCGAACCAATCCATCGCCATCCATTCAGGATGGCGATCGATTGGTTCGCAGGGTCAAGATTCAAGTTGGAGAACGTACAGCTATAAAGAAAAGGAACTGTCCTTCTAAACCTTCAGTCATCGAACAGCCATTACGAAACTGGTTCTGCTCCTTGAGAGTGAATAAGATAACCACATCATATGCAATACATACACTGCAGCGCATACATTACACATATTCAAGTGTTTTTAGTTTAAAGACGGTTAAATGTGTTGCAAGAAATTCTGTATAATTCATGTAGAGTAATTGAATTTTATAGCAGAATTTGGTGAGAGTGTAACTGTCCGTTTGGAGTCATTTAAAAAGGTCTGGATTTAATGATTGTGAATGTATTTTTGTATTTATACAAGATGTCTTATTGGGGTTATGGTATGAGGCATAAACACATCACTCCACGCAAGTACCAGTGGAGCCCACCAGTGGGCAGTATAGTTTCCACCACTAGGCTAAATTGAACCCCTGCAAACGGTAGATAAACCCCGTGCTTACCAGTTTACGGTAGTTGCAAACAAAAGAACAAGCAGACGGGAAGCACGGTAGAGACGCCAAACTTATAGACAAATAACAAAGGAAATTGCCAGATTTTGCCCTCGGGAAGCGGAACGAGGTATGTTGAGTGTTGCTGGGGTGAAGTGTTTATGTTTCTTGTTGTAAATGGGTTTGGCTACGCTTTGATGAAGAGCAATCAGCCTTGATGTGTTAATCCAGTATGTGATCTATTCTATAAAATGTATAGTTTTAGTGTAAAGCGATAGTTATTTGTGTATTTAATTAGGGTTGTTGTTGTTATAGCATGTTTGATTTTACCTAAATGTGATGAATATAAAGGTACTTATGTTTATATTTATCTGTATATTTTTATAGTTTTCATGGTGTACTACGGTCTAAGGAGAAAGAAATAAAGAAACCGTAAAGACATCAGTCGAGACTCTCTGCATCTTGCTTAAATCCACGGGGGCAGTTCCATTGACTTTTCTGTTTATTGATATATACCAACATACCAAGGCAAATGCCTTGTATGTAAATGCCTTAGCGCTGCTTTTGACGCCATTGATCACAACATCATGTTAGACAGACTGAGGCACTGGGTGGGGATCTCTGGTACGGCCCTAGAATGGTTTTCATCCTACCTGTCAAATAGGAAGTTTTGCATGTCTGTAAACAACTATGTCTCCTCGTTCTGTCCAGTTAAATATGGTGTGCCTCAGGGGTCGGTCTTAGGATCCATTTTGTTTTCCTTGTATCTGCTTCCCCTTGGACATATTATCCATAAACATGGCATTTCTTTTCATATTTATGCTGTTGACACACAAATATACTTGCCCGTCAGATCCACAGACCCTGGAATGCTGAGTTCACTTAACAACTGCCTTTGTGTAGTTAAAAAATGGATGTCAAATAATTTCCTCCAGCTGAACTCAGACAAAACAGAAATCCTGGTCATCGGGTCCCAGCAGGCAAATCAAATACTGCCATCTGCTGGTTCCCTAGTAAATCACATTAAGCCTGTGGCAAAAAACCTTGGTGTTTGGTTTGATAGTAATTTAAATTTAGAGCAGCACACCACAAAGCTTGTTCAATCATGTTTTTATCAACTTAGAAATATAGCAAAAATTCGATCTATCTCTTTTAAGGACACCGAGACCATTTTACACGCCTTCATCTCATCACGCCTGGATTATTGCAACAGCCTTTTCACCTGTTTAACCCAAAAATCTGTTGATCGGCTCCAGACTGTCCAGAACTCAGCTGCCAGGCTTTTAACCAGAACAAAGAAATATGACCACATTACTCCTATTTTAGCTTCATTACACTGGCTGCCAGTATGTTTTAAAATTCTATTGATTACTTTTAAAGCTCTTCATGGCCTCTCGCCTTGTTATATTTCTGACCTGTTAGTCCCATACGCACCAGCACGTACCTTGAGATCCTCGGGCAGAGGTCTGTTGTCTGTTCCAGAGTCTCGACTGAAAACTAAAGGGGACAGAGCGTTTTCTGTCAGGGCCCCGAGGCTCTGGAACAGCCTGCCCGAGGAAATCAGGTCGGCTGAGTCAGTGAACTCTTTTAAGTCCCTTCTTAAAACATACTTTTATAGGAGAGCTTTTCCCAATCTTATTTGACTTTATTTTATCCCTTTTATTTATTGTATTTTACTAATTTTATATTTATCTTAAACGTGTATTTTAGTCTTTTCAATGTTTTTCATGCTTTTAGCTTGTATTGTTTTTGTATTATTGTCTCGTGGGTATTATTGTCTTTACACTTGTTAAAGCACTTTGTGACTTGTTTTTGAAAAGTGCTCTACAAATAAAGATTATTATTATTATTATTATTATTATGTGAAATCCTACTTGGCAAAAAACCTGATTCTGATTTCAGTACTTAAGGTCATTTAATGTGTTGTTGAATATAAGAATATTGGTTACAGCAGCTTTAATTTGAATTTTAATGCCATGAAGCATGGGTGTGTTGCTTCATTCCTACTGTGAAGCAGCTGCCCCTTCATTCAAGAATGTCATTTGACTTTGAAGGAGAAGATGCTCACATAGAACAGGTCTGCATGGGAATCTCCAGCTGCAAATAGCCTACACTTCAGTGTGTGTACGTGCTTTTCTAGCCAAGTGAAAACTGTTACCTCAATACTTTGAGAAGAGAGTAAATGTGCATGCATGTCTAAATGTATTTGTGGCAGCTTAGTGAATACAGTTTTTATATGTATTCTCCCAGCGCAGCAGGTTATAGATCTACAGTTGCCCTGATTCAGTTTCAGCTGAGTACTTTTTAATCTGGCTTTTGCTCTCTCTACTATTTGCTCTTCTTCTCTTGTTTGTACTCACACTGTCCCCATCTCTCTTCCAGTATCTCTCCTTTTCTACTCTGTATTCTCTCCTCTTGTACTGCTGTCTCTCAGCTTTCTTGATTCTGTTATGTTTGTTTCATTCTCTCCTTGCTCATACTGCCTCCTAGTCTCTGACACACACAGGCAGCAAACACACACTCCTACCTCTCGACTCTGCATTATTCCCCACACTTTTCTGTCTCTCTTTATTTTTTTATGAAATAATTAGCTATGTTCTTTTCATTTTTGCTCCCTGAAGTGGTGTCACAAGGTTGTGGAAAGCAAAGATGGAATGGGAGAGATCAGAAAATACAGATGAGGGGAAAACGGGAGTGAAAGAAAAATTCTGAGACATGAGACAGATGGCCAGAGCGCAGATGGGGCCACTTAGGTTGAAAGGTTGAATGGGTGATGGGAAGGAGGGAGAGATGGGGGAATGAGGAGGTGTAAAACAAAAACATGGAGGCCAGAGGTTTAGGAGGGCAGGAGGATTTTAGATGTACGATATTCTGAAGGATGGAGACTCAAGTTTTCCCCGAAGCTCTTTGGAAGGGTTCAGAGATATAGAGCTTGAGAAGCAGGAGGCCCTGAGGAAGATGGTACCAGATGGATGAACTGGGTAATGGAAAAGATGGAGAAATAGAGAGGAAAAGGAAAATGAGAGACCATCTTGCAATGAACTAATTCCTGGTTTGATACAAGGAATGTAAGACATTAAACATGGTTAGTCATGAATATTTGTGTGCGACGGAAAGATATTGAGTTTGGAAGGTTTCTTTAATACGGGAACCAGTGTGTCTGTGGGACGTTTTGCGGGTCTCTGAACTAGTTAGCAGGCAGTCTGACTCGCCAGATGTGGACTGCTGTGAGAAGCCTCCCACTGGCCAAAAACTCTTTCCTTTTTCTCCACTCGGCTCCCCCTATGTTGCCACTTTGAACCACGTAGCGGCTAGCCACCTGAGGGGGCACCTACCTGTCAATCAAAGCGGCCCACCCTTAATAATACATAACTTTAAGCCTTAATATAATTTAAACAGGAAAGTTATATAAGAATTCATCCCCTGACGAGGGAAATTATACTTGGTTTTTTTTGTATCAGACTTTTAACATGTTTATTTCTGTGTAAAATTGGGAATTTTAGAATGGGGGTCTATGGGGATTGACTCACTTCTAGAGGCAGCCCCAAGTGGCCATTCAGTGTACTGGGTTTTTATGGCCTTAGCTTTGGCTTAATTTTTCTACCCCAAAAGTTGCTGCTTGGTAATACTTAATATTAAAGGTTCAGTGTGTAAGTTTTAGTGGCATCCAGTGGTGAAGGTTGCAACAAACGGCTCAGTCACCGCTCACCCGTCCCTTTCCAAGCATGTAGAAGAAGTTACGGTGGCCGACACTCTCTTGTCCAAATTTCACGTCTCTTCTTACTTCTAATAAACCAGTTGATTACTACTATTACAACTGCTGCTTTTACTTCTTTTTCTTCTTATGTAATCAATGTAGCATCAAAACAAGCTCTGTAGAGCAGATTTTGCTTCGTTTGGGCTAACATGGCAATAGAAATGGCTCATTCTAAGGTAATAAAAACATAACCCTAACCCTAACCCCAACGGTTCATTATGGAAAGGCTTTATACACCCTGAAAACATGTATATTATATTTCTGCGAATAGATCCTCCTAAATATTACCATGACCTTTAAAGGTCTGTTGTGTATACAAGAAAAACTCCAATCTGTGTCAATACAAGATTTGATATTATATTTGTCAGCCACACAGGATCATGAATGAGATTCTGCACACCTGTTTAATTTGATCTCTCTATGAAATTTGAGAAGCACAACAATGACAACAACAAAAAAACTTCATGTTGATCTTGATAAGATCAAGTTTAATGTCATTTTGACATACAAAACCAGAATGACTATCCAGTTTGTGGATGGATGGACTAAACAGTTTTTATTTTAAGCAAGGTGGCCCACCTCTTCTATGAAACACTGTAGGAAAACTTGTGACCTGTCACAGCCAGAATTACCTATTAAATGACCATTTAATGATCGGAAGAAAATAAAATAACAGAAATGATGCCTTTTCCAGCCTTCTACAGCTGACTTGATTTGATATAAGCTTTTTTAGCCTTGTGAAAAATATTCAGGGTCATCAGTAAGCCTTTGACGCTTTAGGACAGCCCTTGATTATTCTGATTGGTTTAAGAAATTCAATCAACGCAACCGTTTTTCACCGACTACACACTGATTGTAAGTTCTGCCAGACCTCATGGAGACTCACAATTTTAGCACGTTGAGATGGTTTGAAGTGAAGAACAATACACCTGGAGATGAGGTGATTATTAGCAGAAGTATTACTAGTAACACGACTGCGAAAATTGGAAATAGACTTTAACATCTTAGATCAACAAGATTATGCCTTCTAAGTCAGGTAACCATAGTAAGGAAAGTAGAAGAAATTGTTGAACATCAAAGTTGCCAAGTCTGTTTTAATTAATTCTTTTGATGTATAATGTTTGATGTTTTATTAGAGAGCAGTCTATCAGGACCAGTATGCTTAACTTATCTTTAAAGCATGCTGAAATGTAGCCCAGTCTGTGTGATGCCGAGCAGGAACATTCACATTAGTGTTTTTTATTTTGTGACTGAGACACAGAAGTCGAATCTTGTGCTGAAAACCAAATGTCTTTATAATGTGGACCTCTTTTTAATGCTGTATATTGCTGGTTTTGCACATACCATTACCAACACTTCCCCCAAGCATGGACTGAGTTTTCATTAAAGGGCTGCAGGGGGACTTGGTGGATCAGCACTGCCACTGTGCCTCCAGTTTTAACACCCACCGAATGCTCCCTCCCTGTATCTAGTTTTTCCTGTCACTTTTTATTTACCTTCTCTAAATTTAGCTGACGCAACCACAGCAACTGACTAAATTCCTATCATCAGCATTACTAGGACTATGTAATAAGGAGTCCGAGGATCAGACCTACTGTGACATGATAACATCCCCGTGAACGTGAAAGGACCATGGATGAGGAAAATGCATGTAAAGGAAATGAAAACTGTAAAAATATACATTCTGAATTTTAGGAGAGAGGCTGCTATTTTAGCTGCAAATTAACTTGTGATGACTCACTGGCTGTTGCACTATTTACTTTTATTAATTAACTTCACCACCACAGAGATGATTTTCAATAAATGATGACACTGGGGAGCCAATGATATAAATACATCAGTTTGAACAAACTGTGTGAACTTATTGTCCTGTTGAATTGAGAATTGAGCTATCAAGCTAACAACTTTACAAACCGACCATTAGCGAGCTTGTTAGCTTGGAGAGCTTTATTTTCCCTCGTTAATAACTTTTGTTATTCTTATCGTGAATCAGGCAGGTTAATTTCGCTGCACCGCTTTCTGGTGTGACTGCAACTTAATGTAGCAAATTTTTTTTAAATTGCAGTGTTTTTTCTCGCTAGTGTAGAGGTTTTTTCACCAACGGCCCCTTCAGATAGGAAGCGATTTGCACTGTGCTGAACTCTGACCACGACGTGCACACAAGGTCACCGAGCAGTGCGCTGTGCTTGCGCTTTCCTCGACGCAGCAACAAACCGTCGTGGCACAGCACAAGCCATTGTAATAATGGGTTTCATAGCGCAGCAGTGCGGTCGTCGCAGTCTATCTGAAAGGCCCATAAGAGTGATTTAACTCCTTTCTCCAGCAGCAACATGATCTACGTGTGCTAAAGAAAAGAAAGTAAAATCTAAAATACCACGGGATCCCCTTTAAGAATAATCAAAACCCAAACAAGTGAAAGGGCTGACATGCAGATGAAGGAGGGAGGTATGAGAAGCACAGGGAGAGAAGGTGGGAGGGCTGGGGAGGAGAGGGACAGGGCTCTGATTGCAGTTAATTGCTGTTCACATCCAGGGCGGGTCTAATCACTCTGAGGCTCTGTGCATGTGTGAGTCTGTGTGTGTGTGCAGACTATGCTAATTCTTCCCCAGCCTCTGGGTATAGCCCTGAGCTCAGTAGAGCGGCGGCGTGGTCGTGCTTTAGCCTCGGTTTATAATTAGCAAATAGATTATATTCCAGAACCTTCACTGCTCGCTCCACGCCTCGGAACTGACTCCAGACTGAGAGGAGAGACAGGGAGGCAGGACCTTAGATAACACCATATAAATAACTTTAATAATTTTATGTGCCTGCTGTGTGATATCTTTGTTCCCTCTACAACCTATTTCTTCTCTGCCGCGTTGCTCAGGGAGAATCTGTTTAGCCGTGTTGAAGTCAGCAGTCTGTAGCTAACTTCAACCTAACACCAGCTCTGACACAGTTAAATCTCGAGAGCAAAATCCAAAGAATGGATTTTTATTTTGATTTAGAAGTCATCTGCCTTTGGGGAGGTACTTTCATCCAAAGCCCCTGATAATTTTGTACTAATAAAGTTTAGTGTTGAAGTCAATATTTAGTACGGCTGCAACAAACAGTAATTGTTATTATCGATTCATTTACAGATCACTTTCTTGATTGGTCTATAAAATGTCAGAAAAATGTTTACCAAGGTTTCCATGAGCTCAAAATGACATCTTCAGATGTCTTGTTTTGTCTGATCAAACAGTGCAAAACCCATGATTCAGTACAAAAAGATATTAAACCAGAAGCGGGTTGGGAGTGTTTTGCTTAAAAAATGCTAAAATGATCAATTAATCACTCATCAAAATAGTAAATGTTTTGTTTGCTGACTAATCAATCTTTGCACATTTAGATTTTAGGAAAGCCAGTGAAATACTTGAACAGATTAATATAACTGTATGATGTTAGGTTATCGATGGTGTATCAGCATCAATGTTCAAAAAGAAACTGCAGAACAATACATTTGTCATTGGCTGCATTTTCATTGTATTACATTTTCCTTAATTCAAGTTTAATATAAGTTTTGTTGGAAAGACTTAATCTCAACCCGCCTCGACCCCCCCTTTCCTTAATGGTTAGGGTTACAATTATGGATATATTTACGCACAAGATTAAGTAAAAGCTTCTTTCTTTTCATATTTTTATTTACAGCATTATATGTTGATATATCTGTATATTAACTTGGGAGAAAATCGGTAGTTCTTTGTAAAATCAGACATTGGGCAACCCCATTTAGCCAAAAATGGTCTGATCCGTGCTTCATAATGCCTCTGCGAAGATTGACTGTGAGATTGGCAGTCGAATCACGCTCCTTCTATCGAAGCATCAAATCTTTGACAATGCGGGTCCCCCCTACTAGTATTAATGATAACTGGTGTATGAACAGATAATGAATTAATACAAGGTACAAGGCAGGTTTAATGGTCACGACAACAGGAATGTGTGAATGTAGCTCCCTTCTGCTACATAGCAGACAATCTACTATAAATATGTATAATATAGATATATAATGAAAGTTAATAGGATGTATTTACCTGTGAAGTATATTTACTGTATTCTGTTCATTATTTAATATATCTTTTAAATGATGCAACTGTCTTTAATATTGTAACTGTCTGAGCAAAATGAATCTGTTGATGAAGGCCACAAGCTTTATTTAATCCTTTATTTAAACAGGTTGTGTAATTAAGATAAATATATCTTTTTCGAAAGAGCCCTGTGCACAAGAGAACATATACATGATGAGCAAGGACAAACCAGAAGAATTTACAACTTATAATTTAAAGTTACAATTTACATGCAGCTGAAAGCGACAGAATAAATCTAGTAAGTGAAGTTATTATTTCCAAGGTCAAGAAATTCTCTAGTTTTAAACCTGTGTGTGAATTATTAATACATGTGCATAAACAGATAATAAATCCCTAAAAATACTCTGTAAGGATGTTTAAATATGTCATTAAATATGTTTACAGCTGTGTTATAAAGCTTTCAGTAACTCTTTATCTCAGTAACAGATGCTTCATTCATTATAATACATAATACAATACATTTTAACAATTACATCATAGTGTGTTAAAAATAATTTAGTAAGTATTAATTTAGTGCTGATAAATGATAGAAAGTAGACTATTTTGTACTATTTACTGTTACTGTAATTTCTTCAAAAGCTTAAAAACATCTGTATTGCAAAGTGTTTGTTTCAAAATGAGAATAAAAATCCAGTGTTAATCAATTTCTGTTTTTTAGATAGTGAGACGACATTCCCTTACCTCTTGCAGATCCTTATAATGGCTGTTTAATGGACCTTGAAGTCACCTACGCGCTCAAACCTAATACTAATCTAATGAAAATGAAACACTGGACGGAAGAGATTTATTGTAGACTTGTGTTGTCACTGAAAGGTAGTGAGGCCTGTTGCCATGTGGCACATTTCCAAAAACAACACAAGCCCCTGGTCCCTTTTGGAACTGACAGTTTAGGAAATGCAGCGCGAGAGTGATCGAACTATATGGCTTTGGGAAAACTGAGCGGATCCTCCCTCCCTCTGAGACATTCACCATCTGTTACCTTTTTTCTATTGATTTAAATAACGTTTATGAGCTGGATGAAACTTAAGAAGAGGCCTTGGAGCTGCCTTTTTATTCAGCTCTTTTACAGAGAGCACTCCGCATCAATCCCCATTTCAAGCACTATTGTCAAAATCATCCAAAATATTTTTCTATCATTGATTATTTACACATCTCTGCAGAACAGTCTCAGCTTAATTAGAGACCCTCTGATTCAAGTGTGGTGGTTGCCTTGCTCAGTTTACTCCATTAGATTTAATTTGACTGGTGCAGAAGTGCAGATAAATCAGAATCTGAAATTTGTCTGAATGAGCCAGTCTCATATGGCTGGTCAGTTTTCTAGCCGCAGGGCCTAGTAGTGTGTCAGTTGACTTGTTTACAAGCCTTTAAGATGTAATTAAATTCATTAAGGGGCTTTGGACTTGGTGCTCAAGCACTTGTCAGCATGAGCGGGTTATCTACAGTACGTTGTTTATGGACACACGGGAGGGGGAGACAAAAGGAAACATAATGCTGTTCAACAGCTTTTCAACACAATTCTTAGACTAACAATAGAATCTGTGTGTTTTGAATATGTAGCACTGACCAATATCTGGCAGATGCCATGTCAGCTTGAACTACCCAAGTTCTCCAATGCTTCAACTCTCCTCCTCCATGCACTTGACTCCGGCGGCTGCTCGTATCTGATTCAAAACACTGGTGCCTGCCTACTGGGTGGCAAATGGGTCAGGCCCAGGTCAAACCATACACCCTCGCCCTTCCACTACGCTCTGCTGCTGCCAGTCGACTTGCTGCTACTTCACTACGAAGGCAGACTATCTCTCAACAAAATCACGACTGTATGGTGGAACACGTTCCCCATTGACATCAGGACAGCAGAAGCTCCCCACATTTTGTTCAGACTGCACCTTGGCCCATAAAATAAAAACAAAGCATATTGAAGCAGATCAGCATATCATATGTAGTTGATGTTCCTGCATGATTCTTGGAATTCTTGGCTTGTATGTTTGTGTGCGCATATTTTAAGTCGCTTTGGATAAAAGCTGAAAACTGAATCACAACAAGTTACAGTGACACATCCTGGAACATAACATAAGAGACAATAACTTATATCTTATTTGCCTTGTTGCAGAGAAGAATATTAAGCCCACACTCTGTGGACTATCTGTCATCTGTCTCAGCTCTTGCTTTATAATTAAACCTGCCCCCCTTTTTTTGTCCACTCAGGCCACGCAACAAGCTGTGAATACAAAATTGACACATTATTAGCTTATAAAATACATATGGTGAACGTGTTAGCAGTTAACAGTGGCTTTTTAACACGTTGAGCTGAGATGGAGCAACACTAACATTAATTTTTGTATTATCATTATTTTTGTATGATGAATGTAAGTCCAATATTCAGTAATTTTAGCTCTGCTCACTAACAACTTCTTTAACCCCAACTTTTTCAAGGCTTATTCACTGAAAACAGCTTTCTGCTACAGCTTATCAGCTGATCGGAGCTGTGAGAATTAATCAAAACAGTAATGTTGCAGGCTGTAAAACCAAAACAAGCTGAAAGATGCTAAAAAGGGGTAATGCAGAATCAGGCGATTATTCTCCCTGTATCCGTCGATATGAGTGACTCTTTTTACATTACACATTTTATTTTTTATTTTATTACTTTTTACATTTTTTTTAATTTTTATTCATTTTACTCATTAGAATGATATTAATCTTCTTATCTAACTCTGGGCAAGAAAATGAATGAGAGTATTTCTCATAATGACCAACTATTCCTTTAAATTAGAGGTTTTCCTGCTTTATTATAATTACTTATTCATTTCATTTTAATTCTTTACATGTTTTCCAGCAATGATGACATTCTCTTGCTGTTGTGTCCCTGATTAAAGCTAGCTTCAGGCCCCCCCGTGCTTAATCAACCAGGGTGGCAGGCACATTTAAGAGGATAAAGTATTCCTAAATATGAGACAAGCTAAACAATTTAATTAGCCCCCAGCTTGTAATGATATAATAACATAATTCAAAACCTCTTTAAGTATTCTGCCTTGGATCAACAAGAAAAAAGAAGAAAAAAGTATTTTGTTGTTAATGCAAAAGAGGTTTGTTCTAAAATGTCATCCCTTTTTTGCCAATAGTCACACTTACTGTTACAAAATGATTAGGACAAAAATAACAGCATGTACATTTGAATTAACTTTATTCATGTGTCACATTAAGGTTAGGAAAACTATCCACATGGGCTGTGATGGTTTAATAGAGGACTTGTTGAATCACATTAGCTGATAATAGCAGAAACAGCCCTGTTTGTCAGGACTCCTGTGAATTGTAATAGTGCTGGAAATTGTGCTACCTCACGCTGCTTCATTATAGTTGTAATAGTAGACCATATACAGAGTAAATTCTTGAAATATCATTCTGTATACAGGTTTGTACAGTATTTCTTTTACATTAATTAGACTGTAATGTGGTGTTCAGTTGTGTATTGTTTAAAAATTAATTAATTACTTACCTCTCTGAAACTCTATAGTCTAGGTTGTGAAGCTGATTCGGGAACATGTACAGCTGAACCAAAGCCCTGGTAGCTTGTCAGGAGCCGCCCTACTCTGCTTCTGGCTAGTAGTTCTTAACTAGGTTCTGTGCATGTGCAGGTCCTAATAAAGATCAAATAGAAGTGAGATACTTCACTATTTAGCTAAAACGGAGCGGTCAACACACAGGGTGAAAAGAGGAGCTGCTGCAATGTACAGTATGACAAAAATATGTTTGTTTCTTTTTTTGAAAATTAAACCATGTAAACCTATTCTGGTACAACTGCTAAATAAAATTATGAACCAGAAAATTTGCAAAAAATTACCCCTTCAAATATCCAAAAGTTAACTTTAAGCAGAGAAAATCCTTAATTTCCATGAGTGTAATTCACTGAATTCAGGATATGTGATAATTAAAATAATTAAATTAGAGAAGAACGTTGCTGGTGGACTGTTTTCTATAATAATAATTCCAATTATCACATTGATACAGAGGAGTAAGTTAATGTTTTCAAATGATCCCTCAGACACACAATACTGAGGAAATTATAGCAAGTGCAGTTTGCATTACTTGAGGCTGTCGTATGAATCTTATGCAGGTTAATTGCTTGCTCACCAGGGGAAGCTGGGCCGGTGTTTCTGGAGTGAAAATGCTCTTAATAAGTAAACAAAACCCACAATTGAATTACCCGTAGGATTATTTCGCTTGGGGCAGGATTGTACAAGTCTTTAATAAGTAAACAAATGGCAAGATAGGATTAGCTGACAGGTTGTCTGACTCGGGGCAGTCGAATGAAGGGATTCAAACAGGCTTTGAGTAAATTTGGTTCATCACCTTGGGAACATTTCTGAGTTGACAGTGATCTGAACTCCCCTGGCTTGTTACTTTAATCAAACATTGGTAGAGTAGATTACTGACGCCTTACCCCTCATCTACAGTAATCTCTCCCTTTATTCCTTTCTTCATCGTATCCTACATACACACATGAACTCACAGCAGGACAACAAACACACACAGGATCACACACACACTGGAGCAGAAAAAGACAAAACGTTGTAGTTGACTAAGTGTTTATCATGCTGCCAGCAGAGGTGGTAATTATCATAGCAGTGTGCAAGTGTGTGTTTGAATATTTTTGGATGTGTGTATCTGCAGGCCTCTCACACACTTGAATATGTGTGTCTTTCTATGTGATTCTGTGTGTGTGTGTGCGGTGTCATTTGAGCAGTGCTCGTTAAGCTAATGACTCCGCCCTCCGCGGGATCGCTCTCTGTGGGAAACATGCATACATTTATCGCCACTGGCAGTGCAACAATACTGATGCCATAGCAACTGTAGCCGGGATACAATACAGTAGGCGCCGAGGTCCTTGGCAACCCGGGCACTTCCCCTCAAAAACTCCCAGTGAGCCTGAAGGCAGCTGGAGCTGACACATGGCTACAGTGGTATGCACACACCCTGCAAACCCTGAGAGCGGAAGTATATGTGTGTGTGTGTGTGTGTGTGTGTGTTTGTGTGTTTGTGCGAGATGGAGAGGAGAGCATCAGATTACGGCTCCCTGTATCTGCCCCCACTGTTGAGCCGTTATGTCTTACAAAACCCCGTTTAGGGCTTTTATGATTGAAATGGCAGCTGAATGTTTGCCTGCGGCGTATTTTCTTTGTTCGCTGCAGCCTCTGTTTATATACAGATTTTAAGGCTGAGCAGAAAAGCTTGTGACGTAGTGTCAGTGGAAACAATCACACTGATGAAGAGTGGACAGAGAATCAAAATGTTTCATTGAGAGGACGTGTGTTTTTAAAAGATGACTTGAAATAGCATTTTTAGGGAATCCTTCTGGGAAGTGTGTTTTTAAGGTATTTTTCATTCAGTTAGCTCCTTTAGAAGCTTCCCTTACTTGTGGCAATACATACACAACAAGTCTTCCAACCCAAACGACAAAATAGGTCATTTATCCATGCCCCCCAAAACGACACATATAAGCGTTTCCCATACCAGTCCAGCAACAGGACCTTAACTTAGTTACATAAGTCACGTTATGCAAGTCACATGACATTAACCATGTTGTTAAATTGTGAAACTGTCACAGTTTGGTTTGGCTTAGGCAACAAAACTCCTTGGTTAGGTTAAGGAACACAGGGTGAAACAGGGTTAAAACATTACGTCAGTCACGTGACGTATATCATGTTGGTTCACATGGGACTTCACATCATGTGGCAGAAGTCAGTAACGCTATTTAACTTCTAAATCTAAATAACTCACCATTTACTTGATTCAGATGGGACTCAAACGCCATTCTCATGCATCAAAGTCGTGGGTTGGCTTAACCCGTCCACCCCATCTTTCTTGCCATTTACACGTCACCCTCCTTTGCCACTGTTGTACTGTCACTAGAGGTTGCTGCCACAATAAACATAAATATGGGTTGTAAAAACTTCCCGCAAAAGATACCTATTTGGGTTTTTTTCTGTTAAGGACAGGCTGTACATATCTTTCTAATGGTGTGTCTGAAGTTGTATCCCTGAAGCTGCTCCTCCTTGTAGCCAGGAACCCCTAAGAGGTCACAAGATAAATCTGAAGGGTCAGAGATGATCGACACGATGTGAAAGAAAAAGAAAAATACAACACACACACAGGGGTCCACAAACCCTGGGGGTCCCTCGTACGCATCACACACTGGGTACGTCTCTGACAATTTTACGGCAAGCCATCCCACTTATGACACCATATGTGACCAAAAGGCAAGAACAAGGCAAGTCACCCCACCCGGATTTGAACCCGGGTCTACAGGGTAACAAACATGCAACTTGACGTCAAAGTGACGATGACGGTGATCCGTCACACCTACTCGTGCCTTTAAATACCATATTTGTCAGATATCAATCATGTGTCAATATTTGAACTGCCCACAGCTCGTTGATGTACAGCCTGTGATGTGGGGTCACAACTAGCTGCGCTTCAATTTAAAGGGTCACAAGCCAATAAGCTGGGGAACCACTGGTCCAAGGTTACTTTCACATCTATAGTTTGGTTCAGTTCATTCAGACCAAGGATATAAATTATTACTTTGTTTCATTACTGCTCTGTATTATTTATTTTCTGTGGTGTCACGAAGAGCACACTTTGAGGCTACTGGACCTTATAAGTTGTGAAAAATAAACATGTAGAAGCAGGGTAAAAATTAGGTTATATGTGACTGTTTACAAAACATGGAGCTTATGTGTTACTGCATTTACACAATGACTTAAATTCATGCTTACAATCATATATTTTATCAAAATATCCTATGGTTGGTCTGCTTTGCTTTCTGGAAGTAGAACCGGACTCCTCTTTTCAGGTGGTCCTTGCCGGTTCTTTGGTCAATACCAGAGGTCAGTTGACGGCTTTCACACTTGCCTAAACGAACTGAACCAAACGGTTGTTGTTCAAATGGAAGAAAGAGAGTGCTGCATTTTTTGGATGCATTTGGAGAGGCTCAAAATGGCACAGGCTTGTTTGTCCATTATAGTGTATTTGGCCCAGAAATGTGGACTTTGGAGGATCAAGCAATTGAACTTGAGGAATGTGGAGACAAGCAGTGCGGTTGGTAAAGTCGCCAATCAGGCCATGTCTTGATTTGAGAACCGCAAAATGGTAAACACATGGGACATGAGTGCCCAGTCTTATACCCTTTCTACAGCAGCCAAGTCTGTGATATCTCTGTCCCTACAAGATAAAAAGTTTGGGGGGCCGTGGTGTACAATGGTGTCTGCCACATTGTGTTTGCTGATAGAAGCTCTCAGAGGCACCAAAGTTCAACATTGTGAAATTCCACACATAGCGAGGTCAGGTATTGATTGTGTTAGAGGGTGATTTTTTATTTTAAAAGTTTGACCATAAACAGTCAACAATTATTATGAATAAAATAGACAGCTGAATATTTTGCTCATGAACTATTTGCTCTCTCTTAATGATCTGTCTTTTTTGATGCCTTGATGTGTATGATTGTTCCCATAAGATCACATCACTACCAAAACATAGCCAAAATAACATTTTAGATCAAGTGCTTTTATCAACAAACTAAAGCAAGCATTGCAATTCCAAATAAAATCAAGTTTAAAAAGTGTGGTAGATTAAAGAAATGTGACTAAAGTAAAAGCATTGAAATATGATACTGAAAGAAAGAACGCATTCCAAAATAATTGACTGAACAGTGATTAACCAATCATAGCTTAGCAAACAGTACAACAGGCATATTGAGCTTTGGATTTTGCCGGTAAAACCGCTGTTTGATATGCAAAGAGTTGTCGCTTAGTCCTCATGCTGAAAGCTTTTGTCTTGTAAAAGTGAAACATACTTTTAATATACAAACAATAAATCATTAATCAAACCGCTGCATTGCTTGTTAAAGTGTGTTTTTCAATAGTAAGCATCCTACAAACTTATCTTGAAGCAAATAACATTTTCATTTCATTTTATGTAGAATACCGCACTTGGGGCTGACTAGCTACCCTGCGATATGTGAACAAAGTAGCTAGGTATTTACGTGCCTTCTTTAGACTCAGTGTTTTAGCATGCTATAATGTATGTAGCCATTGTAGTGCATGTGGGACTCTTTTACATAGTTTTTGTTTAAAAAAACCAACTCACGTTATTTAGCTAACGCTCTCTACTCCAGCTGATAATATCTGATAATATCTGCTAGCGATGTTCGTCAATTTTACTTGCTTGCTGTTTTGTTCTTCTTTGTCACATTCAAGACCCATTGTTTTTTTTTTTTTATTACTTTGAATGTTGAGTGTTAAACCTGCCACCTGTAAACAATGTATGTGCCCTGCTAGAATAGAAAGCTTGACAAGTTGCGCAGCAGTAACGAAGGAGGGCAGGGCTTAGTGAATGATCTATTAACACCACATATTTGAATAAGAGGCACATATTCAAACGTATTTGTTCACTATCTGAAACATTTACTCATGATAAAAGCATGGTAAGCCTGAGTCTCTGTCTGGTGATCAAAGGGTTAAGACACCACCTGATGGCGAGCTTTAATATGTTCTAAAATTAATTGCCTAAAAGTATGGCTTAATCAAGAAAGCTAGTGATTAAGAGCCCAGGTTTGGTGTGCGTACACATTGGCGTCGATACAGTACATACACACACACACACACGCAGGTGCTCGTATTAACACACACACACACACACACACACACACGTGCTGTTTGCACACACACTTCCTATACGTACACTCGAGAGAGCAGTCTCCTTAATGGCCCTGCTCTCAAGTCCCCAACTGCGATAAGTGAATTTTAATTAAGAGAATATTGAGAATTGTAATAAATTATTTTAATGACCTGCAAATGGTTTTGCTTCTCTACGAAGAGAGGGAGAAAGAGAGACGACACACATCAGTGGTTTCACCAGGGGATGGAAAGAAAGTCTGTATTGCTTCTGTCGGAGCCAAATTATACAAATCACTCTGTCTCTTTTTTGGTGACTGACTGTTAGTCAGTATTTTATGGACCAGCCATTTCGAGATGAATGTATATTTACTTACTTTAGATGATTTAAATGTTATTAAATCACATGTTTTATTCCTGGTGATGCATTTCATGTGTTCTTTTCACTCTTTTCTTGTTTCAAGCACTTAATTGGCACTATTTACATTTAATGTGTAGTAAATAATTTAATGTACTTAAGTCTTTAGCTCATGTACGTGTGCATTGTGTGTGAATGTGTGTCTGTTCAAACTGTGTGTGTGTGTGTCCGAGCGTGTGTGTACTTGTGCCAGCTAAACTAGGCAGCAGATTGCGGTGATTTTCAGCCAGCTGGTCCGGCTGTGTTCCTATCTGTCACCCCCGCCAAAACACACACACACACACACACAAGAAGGTCATCGTCAAACCAATCAAAACCCCTTAACGAGGTCCCCCAGCCAATGAGCAACCGGAATCCATGCTATTTCCTGCGCTGGCTGACTAATGGCTACACTTAATGATGCTCGTGATCGCAGTAAATAAAGGCATATGTTTGCAAACTGAGGACGCGCCAATTCGAGGATTGTGTGTCATGTCGGCAGACATACTCAGCTGCTGGGGATGATGCACTGTGTTGTAGGATTTTGTTTTGCTCTTACAGGTTTGGCAGGCGTGAAGTTGGCAAAAGCAAGCAAGCCCAGAATAGAATTATAATATTCCCAGGTCTGCTAGGGGATAATTACAGTACAGTCAGAGAAAACCACTTCAGGCTGGCAGGAACAATACTACACAGGAATACAGAGGATCCCAAACGTCACTGGACACATGGTAATCGGAATTTGTTTTGTGAAGCATCCCACCAGGCAAGATATACAGTCCCCTCCAAAAATATTGGAACGGTGAGGCAAATTCCTTTGTTTTTGTTGTTCACTGAAGACATCTGGGTTTAAGATCAAAAGAGGAGTGTGAGACAAGAGTTCAGAATTTCAGCTCTCATTTCCTGGTATTCACATCTAGATGTGTTAAACAACTCAGGACATACCACCGTTTGTTTGAACCCACCCATTTTTCAAGTGAGCAAAACTACTGGAACATGTGACTGACATGTTTCTTGTTGCCCAGGTGTTGCCTTTTAGGTTGATTGTCCAAACATTAAATAGCTCTGCATGACTAGTCTAAGTTTACAGCCTTGGTTCAAACCTATAAAGACTGCATTTCCTGTTAAAGAGGATAAACCAACGTGAAGACCAGAGAGCTGTCTATGGGAGAAAAGCAAGCCATTGTCAAGCTGAGAAAAGAAGGGAAATCGACCAGAGCCATTGGACAAACATTGGGCATAGCAAGCATAACAATTTGAAATGTCCTGGAAAAGAAAGAAACTACTGGTGTACTGAGCAACAGATGTCCAACAGGTCGGCCAAGGAAAACAACAGTAGTTGATGACAGAAATATCATGAGAGCTGTGAAGAAAATCCTCAAAACATCACCAACGACAATCCACTGTTCGTAGAAGACTCAGAGAGCAGAAATATAGAGGCCACAACACAAGATGCAAACCATCACCACAATCAGCAGGAAGAATCGGAAGGCCAGATTGAAATTTGAAAAGAAGTGTTATGACAAAGTACAGAGATGAACCGCAAAAGTTCTGCAACACAATCTTACGGACTGATGAGAACAAGATTAATCTCTAGCAAAGTGATGGAAAGGCCAAAGTGTGGAGAAAGAAAGGAACTGCTGATGATCCAAAGCATACAAGCTCATCTGTGAAGCACGGTGGAGGTAATGTCATGGCTTGGACGTGCATGGCTGCTTCTGGAACAGGCTCATTAATATTTATTGATGATGTAACTGATGATGGTAGCAGCAGAATTAATTCAGAAGTGGACAGAAACATTTTGTCTGCCAATTTACGTAGAAATGCATTGAAACTATTCGAGGAAGTTTATCATGCAGCAGGACAATGAGCCAAAGCACACTGCCAACAAAACAAAGGACTTCATCAGGGGGAAAAGCGGAAGGTTTCAGACTGGCCAAGTCAATCAGCTGACCTTAACCCAATAGAGCATGCATTTCACCTCCTTAAGAGGAGACTGATGGGAGAAACACCCCGAAACAAACAAGAACTGAAAGAAGCTGCAGTAAAAGCCTGGAATAGCATCACAAATGAAGAAAGCAGCAGTTTGGTGATGTCGATGGGTCGCAGGCTTGAGGCAGTTATTGCAAGCAAGGGTTATGCCACCAAATATTAAATGTTATTTACTTTAAGATTATTTGTTCCATTACTTTTACTCACCTGAGAATGCTGTGGACAGATACAAACGGTGATATGTCCTGAGTTGTTTAACACATCTAGATGTGAATACCAGATAAAAGCTGAAACTCTGAACTCTTGTCTCATACTCATCTTTCGATCTTAAACCCAAATGTCTTCAGCGAACAAAAACAAAGGAATTTGCCTCACCGTTCCAATACTTTTGGAGGGGACTGTATAAAAAGTTTAAGTAAAACGTTTTAGACATGCGAGATATATATATATAATTTGACCCTTTAGGCAACACAGTTATTAAAGTCACAACACCTGTTAAGAAATGTTTCTTTGGTGGAACTGCCAACATCTCGTAAATAGTAAATGCTCTCTATTTGTATAGCCCTTTCTAGTCTAAGTGCCCAGAACGGAAAACATTCACACACCAATCGTGGGTAATTCAGGGTTCAGTATCTTGCCCAAGAGTGCCCTACACTTCGACATGCAGCCTGGAGGAGCCGGGGATTGAACCACCGATCTTCCAATTATCTTATCATATCTTTTTTATGATGCATTTTGATTTGAAAAGTAACAAGTGACCTCAAGCTGTGATCTAAACGTAGTGGAGTAAAAATGGTGTCGTCAGAGGTGAAACGGGCTTAAAACTTTCAGTCAGAGAGGGCAGTGAAGTGCCTTTCAGCCAGCTGTTAATTTACTCTTAAAGATTATAGCAATTAAGTATGAAATAGTAATAGCTAAAACACTTTTTTGTATCAGAGCATCTGATTTATCGAATGCTGTTAAAAGTTAATTTCAAAAACTGTACCAAAACATGCTTCTGAAATAAATTGCCTACCCCAGCTTTAATATTATTTCTTGGAAAGAATTGCACTAAATGTGTATACGAACACTTATTCATATTACATTACATACTGTCTACATGGTAATTTTTGTAATGTTGACTGAATATTCTGTACCTTTTACATAGACACCTGAAAGGGAAACTGATCACCCACAGAGTCTTGTCATAATGATGTTACACAGGGTGATCTTTTGAGACATCCACTCAGACATGACAATTGGCCCATGTTTGAAGTGACACATTGAGATATAGGAGATAACTAATTTTTTTTATAAATAATTTCGTAACTTACTATGTAAGACTGTTACAAAAAGTGTGTTTTCTGTTGAATTAAATTCATTCACTTTATTTACATAGTGTCATCTTATAACAGAAGTTTTCTCATTGCACTTCAAAGAGCAGGTCTAGACAATATTCTTTGTAATATTGTGTTATCCTTTAGCTATGAGCGGGTTTCTCATGCTTCAGACGCCATTTCACCATAAAAATCAAAGTCCTAAATGACTTTTCAGATGTATCTTGTGACCTTTTGGAGGGGCCCGATCCTTAGGTTGGGTGCCACATGATTAAACTAACTGCATATTAAAAAACATAAATACTGTCATAGTCACAAGGGACATTTTTCTGCTGAATGAGAACTTTTGCTTTTAATGATTAAACTGATGATACATTTGTACTGGGGGTTTTTTTAATGCAGGAGTTTTACTTCTAACGGAGTACTTTTACATAGTGGTATTAGTGCTTTTACTTTTATAAAGGATCTGAGTACTGCTTCCACCACTGCTTGAGGTGGATGCTATATGCGGACAGAGCTTTAAACCACTACACTGAAATGGCGTAGTCAGCACTCACATGGCAGGAAATGTAAGGATGGACTATTTCAGCTGGCAGATGTTTTGGGACCAGGTCTTCAACTGCATCTCCACCGCTGCCATTTCAGATTTGTGTTTTTCTTATTCCTGCAGACACCTGACCAAATGTAGACCTTGAGATATTTCCAGCGCGGCTATGATGGATTTTATTTTGCATCCAATTTAACATCAACAGTACATGTCAGCTTTGGGTGTCAGTCCTTCAGTATCAAAGACTTGTGGCCTCTTTCATCATTTCGCAGGAACATTTAACAATTACACCGTGATAAATATATCAGAGAGGTGACAGAGATGAAATGTCTCCACTGAGTGCAGCCTTTGTGATGCAGCATGCAGCACAGACCCGAGACATGCTGAGTCGTGGGCTTGACTCCTACTTTTACTGCGGTAGAAGACCTCTTGCTCTGCCGCTGCAATCATTATAACTAACGCTACAGCACTCTGCACCTGTGTATAGCTCACTGCTGAATGCAGCAAGTTCAAATCCATTTTCTGTGAAAGGCATTCTGGGAAATGTAGGAAATCAATTACTGAAGTTGGCGAGCCAAGCTTAGGAAAGGTAGGTACACCCTTGCAAAAAACGCACTGTCGCACTGAGTGACATGTTCCTTCTCGACCATGAACACTGTGGTTTATTTTCACTCAATCCCACATACACCGTCTTACTGCCACAAATACTCACTCCTCCTAATTTCCTCCTGTTTGAGTAACGTTTAAAGTGCCCAGGTGAGTAAATGCCTTTATTAGATAGATAACTTTATTAGATGAAGAAATGACAGGAAATAAGGGGCGATGGGGTTTGATATGAAACAAAGGTACCTGGCCAGATGTGAATCAGAGACATTGGTTGGCGCCTTAACCCATAAGCCAGTATCTGCCAGTTACAGAATTTTTCCTTAAGATCTTCACATGTAGCAACAAAAGCAAGATTAACGTTTTTTAACAAGCATCATCTCCCAAAAAGGTTCAACAAGTAGATCTTAGAAAAACTTCTCTTGCAGGTAGGTTTCATACTTTTAGCCTTTTTAAAATCCATTATAGGAATTTTATAGTTATGACTTATTTACAAATGAATTCCCTTTCTATTTCCTATTGAATTTATGTCATTGAGCAGCTTCCTAACAAAATCAATCTACTGCACATTCAGTTTAATGTACATTTCGAGTCAAGCAGATGTAATTGAGGCAAGCAACGTGGTTAACTGATTACAGTGATCTTGATTTTAGAGTATCGACCATATAGCTATTTAAATGAACAACTTTCTTACAAAACAGTTACAGTAATCGTCTCCTTGTTAATTTATAACATTGTCAAATTATTGTGAAACAACTTTTGATTTACGAGGAAAAACATGATTGCCATGTTTTTTCAATTGAACGATCAATCGTTTTCAAGTCGATATTGCGATTTGAAAGAACGTGATTAGCTAATCGAAGATGGCGATTAAATTGTAGGTTATTTATACAGCACACCTGACCCGTCTTAAACAGTCATGCAGTTACAGATTAATTCCGTTGTCATCCTTGTGTGACAGATCTGCTCGCCAATCACAAGCATCACGCATCTCCTGTTACGGTCCTACTCACCAATCACAGCGGGCACTAGGCTTCTACATTTTACAACAAATGAAACTGGAGGAAAACGGGGGATAATGGGGCCAGCTGAACCGACACAGGCAGCGGCTGTGCCACGGTTTTGTCCGGCCTCAGCTCACACTGAAGTGTTTCAGCAGCGGAGCGTTTAGCCTACATGTTGTTAAAATGTTAATTTGTCATTTTGTGTGCTTCAACTCTGGGGAACAGCTCTCTGTGAGCCCGTTCTGTTCCGCTCTCTGCAGGCTAATAACATTACATATCCAAATGGAGCATTTCAAAATAAGGGCGTTTTGCATATCTGATTTTGCTGACTTGTTAGGATTCTGCTTCTTTGTTCAGCTGTCCTTGATTTTTGTGCTTCTACCATGGTTAAGTAGGCTACGTAGTTAAATTGTTATTTTTTTTTGTCTGTTTAAACTGTGTTTATTGTTTCATCTGCTCTGTGCTGCTTGACACGATGTCTGTCAAGAATAGACTGGCAGAGAATATTGAACTGCAAAACTTCAATTAAAAAAATCACAAATTGAATCACAATCGCAATATCTGTCAGAAACATGGCCATTAGATTTTTTCCCCAAATCGTTCAGCCCTATTCTCAACATTTATTTTGATAGATGAGCCATGTGTTACTATGCAAAATCTAGTTGATAGAACAACAATACTAAAATGATAAATTAAACAATCCACATGTTGCAATTGTTCATTTATTTCAGTGAAACCGAAGCATAGTAATGTAGGTTCAGCTTCACTGAATGTATGCATGTTCCCATGGTCTGAAAGCGTCAGTTATGACACACTGAGATGAGAATGTGTTGTCCTATCAGAGGGTAATTACCCTAGCACAACACCTTTCTGTAGTGTGATGATGTTGATCCAACTTTGCAAAGTGAAGCCATGTGGTTCCCTGACCAAAACACCCACTCCTCCCATTTTTTTCTCGCACATTTATAACAATATAATCTAAGAGAAGATTTGCGTTTCTTTCTTGTACATTTATTGCTGAGTTGTAAATTTACCAGCTTAATCTCAGAGTTTCTTCTCGGAATACTACCCCCCCTCTGACCGGCTCTGTAATTAATATTTTTTTTTTTTACCTACAATGGCCCAATATAATATGCTGTCATACCTGGAAAACAGACTTTGATGTGTAAAATCTGTGAAGTTTACCTTTAACATTTAACTGACACCACAATATTTCCCTAAACGGAACCAACCACACATGGGACTCATGAGTCGTGCACATTGTGATCCCGCAGTCTTTTCCATAATATGGTTAGGTCCAGAAATATCTGGACAGTGACACAATTTTCATAATTTTGTCTCTGTATGCCACCACAGTGGATTTGATATTAAACAACCGAGATGTAATTGAAGTGCAGTCTTTCAGCGTTAATTCAAGGGGTTGAACAAAAAAATCATGAGAAATAACACAACTAACTGACTACCTAGATAACTAATAGTCAACTTCAACCTTCTCCAAATGGGATTTGCCAATGAACCTAAGAACGAGCATCTACAAACACACACACAGAAACACAGGCACAGTCAAGCTGAACACCATCCTCCATTACTTCCCTTCCTATCTATCCCTTCTTAAGCTCTCATGACACTAATGCTTGTTCGTCATGTGTAGACCCATGGGCGATGAATCCATCACAAAGAAAAGACACATTTATTCTGTCTCAGGATGCCCACCCCACAGCCCATATCCTAATTTGTCTGAGCGGAGACGGGTCCGACACACAGACTGATGGGATATGCTGCTGTACACATGTCGTCCTATCAGTCTTCCTCCAGCTCCCTTTGTGCTGCTTCTTATCTCTGAGTTGGCCTCTTGTTTACTGCCACCATCAGTTAAACACAACATCCTCTAATATGTGTTCGACTAAGGACTGCGCTGTAAAATCTATCAATCTGCAGTAAAGCACAGACACCCAGGGAGACGTTGAGGAATAAAACGGTTAAAACTAAAATGTGCCAGGTAAATTTCCCAGCAGACATTCTTCACAAATACGACTCTCAAATCCTAGCAAATCCAAATTTGCCAGAGTGTGAGCTATTTCTGTCGCATAAACACTCATCACGTCCAACCTGCTGTGTTACCAACTACCATCAACAATGCAATTAATGAACACAATGATGATAGCACCAGGAGGACATTCCTCTTTCCTCATCATGCATTCCGCACCGCATGCTATTACAAATGACCAAACACTCCATATAATAGCACATCATTTAGCCGATGTCCTTCGCTGGCTTGGCTCCCCGCATACTCCACACTGGCCATCAAAATCTCTGTGATAGAGCACATTAATTACACCCATCCAGAGACAGCTATGATTACAATTTCACACGTTTGAATGGACTACAGCTATTTGCCACAAAACTGCAGAGGCAGAGCAATGACTTTGGCAAAAAGGGAGGGGGGGGAGGGAGGAGGGTCATTCGTAATTCTCTGGAGAACTAGAAGCAGGATATGTGGACGCATGGATGCTGACAGCTCTGGCGTTTAAGCAATGTGCTGTAATTGCATGCAAATGGACCTGAATCTGTATCTTACCACATCTTCATTAGCCAGTTCACAAGTGTCTGCAGCTTAGATGGAGGGACAATGGAGGGTTGAAGTTAATTCTTAGTAGGCTGGTTCTGTTTTCATATTGGACAACTTTAATTAAGCGATAGATTAAGTTTTGAAGGGACGGTTTAATGCATTGAATCCCATGAGTGCTCTAATAAACAGCAGAATATAATCAGTCAGTGATATCTAATGGGGTTGAAAATAGACACAGACATCTATATTTTCAATACAGGCAGCCTTCCCCCACCCCTACTTTAAATAGATCTTAAACATTGCACTAAGTGTCAAATGGATTGCATTGGTATTCCTCTATGCAAAAAAATCCACTTTGTCCTACAGTTTATCAATAGGTAATCCTTAAATAACCAGTTCAACGTTTTAGGAAATACGCTTATTCCCTTCCTTGCAGATAGTTAGCTGAGAAGATCGATTCCATTTTCATATATGTACGCTAAATCTGAGCTACTGCCAGCAGCCGGTTTGCTTAGCTTAGCATAAAGACTGGAAACAGCGGAAAACAGCTAGCCAGACGCTCTCCAGGTAACATAATCTGCATTCCACCAACATCAAAAAAGTTATTACATTATATCTGATTTGTTTAATCTGTACAGGAAGAAAGAGAAGACACAGTAGCACAATGCAAGTTCCACATAGAGAGGTACAGTCGTAGCAATGGCAATGGTAATTGTAAAAATAATAGGACTAATAATAATATTTGTAGCTGTGGGTGTTGAACAGGAAGATGGGGGCAGCAGGCGGCCCGAAACCACCAATCCAGACCCCCACAGCTCCAGGGCCAAACACCTGCAACCACAAACTAATAGAAAGAGAGAGGAGAGAAAAGATAAGGCACAAAACTACAGGGGAGAGGGAAGAAGTCAAGTTAGTAACATACATTGATGGGATAGGAATGCACACAGATGGACAGGGAGAGGAGGAGAGAGGAGCTCAGTGCATCATGGGAATGCTCCCGGCAGGTTTAGCCTGCAGCAGCATAATTAAGGGATGGTTCAGGACTAAACTTACTATAAGCTTTACCGAAGAGAAAAGTCTTAAGCCTACTCTTAAATGTGGAGATGGTGTCTGCCTCCTGAACCCAAACTAGGACCTGGTTCCACAAGAGAGGAGCTTGTGTATCCGGCCACACAACATATGTGAGTCTAATCATTCTCATTGTAGCTCTGTTTGGGTCTCTAACAACTCCTGCGAAAAACGTCTCTCTCTATCACCATTAAATGTTTCACTGAGTCCACAGGCTATTTGTTAGCTTTGCCTGTTTGTGCTGGGGAAGCAGTGCACAGTGGGTCCATCACAGCCTTTTTGCTGAAAACAGCTGCCTGTTCCGGATGGAAACGAGGTTGATGAGAGGGATGAGAGTTTAAGCTGCGGGCTGAGAAAACAAAACAATTTAGCTAAAGACGCTAAAACCCTCCGTTGATGTGAGGGGAAGTGCAGAGGATGATTGTGTGAGTTTGTCACTTTGACACACACACACACAGATTTCGTTATTATCTGTTTCCAGATCTGACTTGATCATCTTGAGTCATGAATAACAGCTCTGGTGAGTAATAACTGCTGATGGGGAAGAAGTATGTGGCAACACGCATTATATTCATTCTCTCTAGAGAGGGGTGTCTCAAATCATTTTTTTTTCTTGTGTCTGGAATCGTTTTGACCTGTAATCCCCAAGATTATAGTGGCTAAACTGCCCACTGTGTGTTTTCATGCTCTTTATCAACTCCTGGTATGCTAGGCTGAGAGGACTGCTGGCCTCTGGATGCCCTTAGCCTGACATTCAGGGATCACAGGGGTAGCTTGCTGTGTGCGCGCGAGCGTGTGTGTGTGTCTGCATGAGCACAGGCATCTCCGATGCCCTTGGGGCGGAGACCAACTCGTAGGAGGTAACTGTAGGTCAGGGGGCACAGCAATTAGGGAGCAGTTGGAACCATTAATTAGCCGATATATCACTTCCAATTGTTGATATAGACTGTGTACTATCCACTGGAAATAACCTCTGGACAACTTTCCCCCCTCATCATATTCCTATTAGGTTTAAGTCATACTAATAATTGCCACCAATGGTTTTACTTAGCAAGTAACCCAGAAGCTGGACAAAAATGATAATGGCAGAAAATAACAAATAAGTGTGTGAACCTCATTGACGATGTCTGTTATTGAGAAAGACTTATTTCAACTATGCGCCCCTCAGGCATCATGTCTCCTGAATTTACATCAGGATTTCTTCTCTCTTTTTTCTTTTTTTCAGAGGGTTTCACCTGTGATCCCAGCCCGCCTTGAGCAGTTTGATTTTCCTCTCTGTGCCTCCAAGCCAGTCTGTGAACTTTCAAAGGCTGCGAGTAAATCCGCGGTGAAAACTCGGAGAGGGGGATCTAAGCCTGCAAGCTCGGGAGCTCTGCGGCTGAAAGGGATGGGTGGAGGCTACGGTTGTTTAGAAACCATAGAAATGCGGCTAGTAATGGTGATTGACAAGGCCACCCACATGAGGGAAGGACAGTCCGCTTAGACAGACGGGACCAGTTGCACGAGAAGGACATGACGTGCACAAATGTGATTGTGCGAGCACACCTCTTCACAGAGACATCATCAAACTCCCTGTGTGGTAAATGGGGTGATATCCTGGCGAACAACACAGCACCAACCCTTCAGTTCAGCGATAAGGCTCTTCCTGCTGTTGCTGTACCCCTCTAACCCACAACCAAAGGATAAGCGAGAACACAGTAGCAGCTCCTCAGGAGTAGCAGAGGCCATTTTGCCAAGCCACCGAGTGATTGACAGGAGCTGACGATAAAGGGAGAGAGGAGCGGCGTTGAAGGATAGAGGCCTCTGTGATGGAGTGCTCATGGGGAAGAGTTGCTATTGAATCCCCTTTTTAATCTGTCTGTCAAGGTTATTGAAAGTGCTGTCTTCGTTATTGCATGCCAGCCTTGGACTTGGAGAGGCCATAAGTGTGAGAACACACCCTGTTCTGGTGGGCAGATAAACAAGCTATAAGCAAATACACAAACACGAACTGAGACAGATTCGCAAGCATGCAGACAATAAGATGAAAATATATTGCAATTAATGGCACTTAATTAAAAAGTTGCATTAAGTTTTTCCTTCATGCAAAACAAGGCTGAATGGAAGGCAATGAAGGGGAAGAACAGTAAGCACTACTATCGAATCTGTGAATGTTACAAGGTGGACAGACCATTAATCCCATCAAGCCCCGGTTCTCACACAGGAGAGGATTTTTTGATGCACTCTTCATACCGATGGCTGTTCTTTTTGCCCTCAGACAATCTGCGTCCCTCCCCTGCTGTTGTTCGAGCTCAGGTTAGACCGAGGGGGCTCCACTCCAAACTAGACCCCCTTTTTCAATCAATGTTCATCAGTGGGTCTGGCAATAAGTTGTCAATGGGATTCTCATTAGGATTCAAGTATGCTTTTGAATAATATTGTATAGTACTGAATCACACTGACAGATGACTGGGTGAGTGGCAGTTGAGAGCTTGTCATGAAGTGAATTTTAATCAAAAGAGGGGATAGTGTCAGGCAGAAATTGATGTGTCTGTACCAGACCACTGATACTGCATATTCCTGTTCTGTCTAACATTCTTTAGAGGGAGTTTACTGCATCATTATGAGGTTCACATAACAGTCTCTACTCTTTTAGTACCTTTAAAGGATGAGGCTGTTGTTTTGCAAGTTTTTCTTATTGCTAAGAAGCCCAAACTGCATAAGTCCGTCTCTCAAATCTCTGCCCAAACCTATTGGTTCCTATTGAGGACATACATCTTTAAAAATGGGTCAGTCATAAGCAGTGTTGCGGTAGTTACTCAAAGGGGTGCTAAGCTCCCCCTCGCTCCCCCGTAGTTCGTGCCCTGGGCAAGAGTCTCTCAAATCATTTGTCAGACAACCTGTTCCTCCTCGGAACAGCACTAGAGGGTATCGCTGTCCTTTCTCGAAACAATATGAAGTACTACCTCCACTCCTCTAAAGCCGTCTTTGGCAGCTCTGCAGTTTCTGCGTCCTCATGAACTGGCGCTAAAGTCAAAAGTTAAGTCAGAAAAGTGTTACGCAAACCCGCACGAAAAGGGACATTTGATCTATTTTTCTCTCCTCCCGTTATGCGGATAGTTCAAGAACCAGTTCGCAAGTAACAAGATTATTTTGTTATTAGTAACTGTAATGTGATTACTGAAGTTATCAAAAGTAATGCGTTACATTACTGCTTTACAGACAAAAGTAATCTGATTACAGTAATGTGTTACTTTGTAACGCGTTACCCCCAACACTGGTCATAAGTAACACAGCCGATGCAAGAGTAGGGGCTGGCAAGATGGTGCCCCGCCTGCAATGGCAACCTTCCATGCACTGGATTCATCTGAGCAAGTTTTACTGCATGTCATTCATATTGTGTTGATTTTGGCGGCATAAAGTAGTATTTCCACGCCTCAAGTGGCAATGATCTTGATCTGACTAGGGCGTGTGTTTTGGAGGTTTTGGAAGCGAGACATAGAAAGAAGCAACATACATTTTAGACAGTTCTTCTTTTTCAACATAGACAAGATAGAGCTCAGTAGCAAGGCAAACATAAAATATTTGTGTTAGCCAAATAAGACATTTCCCATACATTTTTAGGAAGAAAGATCAGTTTTGAATCCTTTCAAATGCCTCTCTACCTGTTGAATGACCAAAGTTTATTGGTGTTTTTGCCTGTGCTCTGTTTCTGTAGATCTTTCTCATTTAATTTATTATATATATATTTATAGATCCCGCGACCCTGTACGCAGGATAAGTGGTTGACGATGGATGGATGGATAGTTATAGATTTATTCTATATAATTATGGTCACATTCGAGTAAAATAGACGATAAAGAAGGGTATGTGTTTTAGGGTGTGGCCACCTTGTGACTCACAAGTCACTACCACCGTAACCTGTAGCAATGCGTATCCCTCCCCAGCGCCACTCTTAGTCAGAATATGGTCACTTCTGGTTCCAAAAAACCAAGATGGCCAATAAGCCCAACTTGTTCCTAGTGAGCTAATCTGCATGTTTACTGCTGGCTATTACAATGTCTGATCTAATAGACCACACTGACTGTGGGTTTGGCTGGGTTATATGAGTTTTTTCTAATTGACTCAGATCTGCTCCACAGGGGGGGAATGGACATTCTGAAATTATGAACAGAGCTGGGGAAAGTCTTTATTTGGACGACAGGTGCGCACATTAAATAATTTAAGAGAAGATCTTTGTGTGAATAGAACTGTAATAAAGAAATTAAAAAAGTAACTTATTTTGAAGGGGTGTTTAAATGTAATTTTCCAAATGTAATAAATGAATATTACATTTAGCCAAAACTTGGAAGAATACAGAAACAAGCATTAACAAGCTTTACTGCACAGCTTTTTCCATTTGCTGTGAAGAGTTTCACTAATCCACCAAAGACACTTCTTAAGAGTTTACCTTCTACTATAAAAGCACATAAGCCAAGGTTACTGGAAACCAGCACACTGGCGGTCGACGTGACCCCTGCCTCCTCATTCTGTCCCTAAAAATGCGCCTTTTTGTAGGCATCTGGTATGGGCCCTGTCTGGGTTGTGTGTTACTTGAGTTAATGTGGTTCTTTTATTCTAGCCTATCATTTTTAGCCTCAGTTATCACAGTATTCTGAAAATGACTGTTGTCCTATCAGAGTGCTGAATTTTCTTTTTTACTTGCGATTGTTATTTTTAACATGTAGTACTTTGTGAATCAAAGTGTTTGCAGTAGGCATATATTACTTGAAATAAATTTTTAAATACCACATATGTGTTTAGCCTGGTTTATTCTACAAATTCCACAGCACCATTAATAAATAATTAATTCCCCAACTAGCTCCAGCAAGAAATGACTCAAACTGGATAAAATAGTGCATTTGTTGGGGACTACTTTCAGCCATAGACTAATACACTTTTTGGTCCAATAGCAAATATTTCTGGCAGTAGTGCAGTGTGTGTTCATGGTGGAAGGAACATGTCACCCAATCCAACAGTGCGGCTCACAGATGTGCTTTTGGACAACAATACTTGTTATTAGGATTTTAATATTTTCATGGGATTTGTTATAATAAGAGAACTATATAATACTATCAGACTTGCCCTTTAAGGACTTCTCCATATGATGTTAGTTTGGAGTGGAAAACTAATACAGTGGCAAGCAAACTTTGGGAAAAAACAACACCCCCCAGTTCATTTGTAATATCCTGAGCTGTGTGAATTGCATGACCAACCAAATGGAACTAAATGTAATTAAGATCTACTCAAGGTTAATTTGGTCAGTAATGGTATTAACTATGTATGGAGTAGCCTTTTTCTAAATACCAGTCCATTAAATCTGTGTTATTAAAAGATGATACTGAAACGAGACCAAGCATATACACATTAAAAATAATTAGTTTGTTCTGTGTGTTTTTCATGGAGAGAAAGATGAGAGTGTAAGGTTGGGTTTTAATGTTTAGTATCATTAATTGTCTCTTTATTCAAACATGTTTTTTCCCCCCCACAGTTTCTTTTCACGTCATTCTGTATGGAGCAAGTTATTCATGTGGTTTGGTTAAAATTGATTGGTCGATGTCCACTCATTTGAACTCCATTCAAATTACAAATAAAAGACAGTCTTTTAGAAGTGAGCTTTGGTAAGCAAGGAGTGCTTCTTGAAAACTGGCATCTATCCAAGAGAAACAACCTTCTATTCTCTTATTCATTTCATTTGAAGACTTCGCCACCGATTGCCCTTAAACAGAATAATTTTCATATGCCAAAAGCGCTGCTTTGTTATCCCTTGCAAGGCTAGCTTCTATCAACACAGCAGTCTATACCAAATAATCCATCAAGAGCCACTGCTTTCAAAGAGTTTTAACTTGTATCAAAGGCTTACCTGGCCTTGTATTCAAATTTCCCTACATTATTTGACTATTCATTTCTTTAGAATAATAAACCTCTGGAAGTTATAAAATCTCTGAAAGATGTATTCTAGTGAAGTAAAATCCCTGATTTACTTACGTGAAGCCAGTCATTTGTGTTGTCCCTGAACCATCAATAAAGACAAAACAAAAGCTACTGTACATTAATTCACTCTTAGTCTATTCAACTCCTTAAATCTGTCCATTGTTAATATAATATATTAATCTGATGTTCACTGCTTAGAGGTCTTCTATACCATGCGGTGGCAATTAGTGAATGTGTGTGTGCACATGCATGGGAATATTTGTTTAAGAGAGAGAGATTGTTATGATCATAATATTATCAGCTACAGTTTAAACTCCAGTGGCAATTAGAATGTCTGCTTGTGTGTGTGTGTGTGTATATATATATGTGTGTGTGTGTGTGTGTGTGTGTGCAGTCACAACATATGCTAGAGCCAGTGGGGAATAGTTTTCCCCAGAGAATATTCCACACAGCCCTCCAGTCGGTGTCTCAAATTAGAGAGAGCAGCAGCATAGCTGTGCCTCATCCACTTTAATAGCATTTTAACTGTTATTAGAGCGCTTATATATGAGCATTCAGTGATGCTGGTCATGCCGGCATGCCTGTGAAAAGGACAGTGCCACAATAGCCTCCAACTGAACTGTGACAGGCCAATTAATGAGCCTTCATTGGGAAACAGTCGTTACATAGGTCACCTAAGAAGTGTAATTAGAATGCATTGTAGATTCTTATTTTTATTGAGAGCGTTAAATTGAAAGAGGGAGCGCAATCAATGGCAAGTCGTTATAACGATGTAAGGTGATAGATTTGGGGGAAAAAAAGGTGACTGTTTATGGTAGAGATGCAAAGCGGCTGACATGCAAGAGTTAGCACATGTATTTGCTACCACACACAGGCACACACACACAACACACATAAATGTCGCCCATGAGGCTTGATAGATGTGTCACAGTAGGGACGTGAATGGGAGCCAATTACATTTATAATGTCAAACGTGGTGCGGAAATTAGCTTCAGTATTATTATGTGAAAGCTAATTGCAAGGAAATGCTAAAATGATTTAAATCACCAGGGCTATTTCAAGACATTAAGACATTTTGAAGATAGCTACAGCACTAACAATTTGTACCACCCATTTTATAATTACATTTAATAGGTTGTCTTATCAGTACTCTAAAAGTGGATTTGGATTATCGCAGGCTGGACCAGACCGACAGAACAAAATTGTATTTTTTTTTTTTTTTTGAGTGATGAGTGCTGGCCATTCTGCTCATAGGAGAAGGGAGAGAGATAATATTCTGGGGGTTAAACTCTTGGATTGCCTCTTCAAAAGGTAAAATGGAGCAGAACGCCATTGGCGGGGCCATGCTTTGTATTTTCAAGAAGACAGCCTGGAAGGTCTACTATTGGCATTCACCGCCACTTAACTTCCCACCGCAATAGATTTCCTACAGTATGCAAAGACACATACAGAGCGTGTTGCCAAGCCGTCCTCAGAATTGACCCCATCCAGCGGCACTGACCTCACCATTGTTGGCGCTCTCAGCATTCAGATTGTATGCTAATAAGGGCAGCGGATGGAGAGAAGGGGAGACAGAGACATGCTTTGTTATTAAGTGTACGCAACACTTGAGTTGCTGCTGCTTATTAATGTTCAGGGTCCAACACTTCAACAATGCTATGAATTATGTTGGTTTTACAGAGTATAAAAGTACAGGTTTTTACAGGGTATGAAAGTATTGTCCATAAAAGATGACTATAAAAAAGGTCAAAAGGAATTAAATATAGTCTTCAGGAAAATCCTCGCTTTTTGTTGCATATCATTGCAAAATTAATTTCACACTGTAGATCAGTTTGATGGACAATCAACACTTATTTTAGAGTAATTCGTTGTTGAATACTAGATGGTGAGCCCTGCCCCCAGGTTAGCTCTATGTTTCACAAGTATTATCTGAACTGTGACTCTCAGGAAAACCATGGTGATGACAATGCTGTCAAAGGTGACGGCCATTAGCTCCCATTAACATTTTTGCTTTAATTTGCTATTTTTAGTCACTGAAACATGAATCACTTATGACTGACCTACACTCAGGGCTCTATCCAGAGCCAAAAAAGCTGCCTTTTGGTACAGGAGACATGGAAGCATACAACACCAGGACGATAGTGAAAGCTGGCATCAAGGAGGCGAAGTGGAGACATCAGCAGAGACTAGATAGAGACCTAAACAACAACAACACCAAAGACATATTCTAAGCAAACCAGACCATCACAGGCTACAAAAAAAAAAAAAAAAAGGAGTGTTCCCATCCTTTGTGAGGCCACATTAACAGATGAGCAAAACACCTTTTTTGCTTGTTTTGATCTCCTCAACAAAGAGTCAGTTGTAAAGTCTACTCCACCTCCAGAGGACCGGCCACTGTCAGTATCTACAGCAGATGTGAGGAGAGTCCTAATCATCATCCCTGGTGGTGTACTAAAAACATGTGCCAATCAGCTGGATGATGTTATTACATTTTCAACATATCACTGTCACAGTGCCGCCCTGTGGCACAACCTGGACCCTCACCACTTGGCTTTCAGAACGAACAAATCAACAGAGGATGGCCATCTCCACTGCCCTCCACTCTGCCGTCACCTTAAGAAAAACAACACCTACATCAGAATGCTGTTTGTTGATTTCAGCTCAGCATTCAACACAATCTCCCCCCATGAAGCTGGTTGGCAAAATTGGCACTCTGGGCTTGAGTATCACACTCTTTAACTGGATATTGGACTTCCTCACAAACAGACTCAAAACAGTTCAGACTGGCAGTCACACCTCCTCCACTCCAGTGCTTAACACCGGAGACCCCAGGAGTGACTGGAAATATCACCAACTGGCACGGAGACAGGACAGGAGGGCTCTGCAGCGGGTGATTAAAACAGCTCAGAAGATCATAGGTATTTATCTACCGAGCATCAGTGATGTCAGTGAAGGGCCTGAAGAGCCCAAAGGATACTAAAAGACCGTACCCACCCCAGCCACAGCCTGTTCACCCTGCTGCCGTCTAGCAAGAGATACAAGTACCTGCTGTCTTACCACAAGACTACAGAGCAGCTTCTTCCCCCAGGCTGTGAGACTTTTAAATTCATCCCCTTCACTCCATCAAAATGAATAGTTTTTTTCTTTGTGATGTTTGTATAACATAAAAGGACTACAAATGTACAACCTTGTGTTGTAAAATGACCATTAAATAAACCCTTGAACCACTAGCCCCTTGAGTCAGAAAAAGAACTGCAATGAGATGTGATGGTGAAGAAACATTACAGCGAGTGAGGCTGATGAATGAAGGAGACATGATCAGGAAACATTTGAAAGGAAGCTAGAGGAGAGGGAGATCTGTATGCTGTGAGCGTAGGCCGCCAAGGGCTTAGGGCTCTCTGTTCGCAGCACCTGAAAGCCTTATCCACAGGTGTACAATCAGCAAAATAAGCAATACGCCCTTTACCCTAAGACCACATCATCCGTTGGCCAGCCGTGCAGACACAGGGTGCCACTCGGAGCTTAGAAGGAGATTAAGGTCTGGATCTCATGAAGGAGGAAATGTATCATTCATAAAGCTACATTTCCTAATGGTGTATGATGTCCACAGCACGTCTTAACCATTTAACCTCTGGCTCAAATTAATTTCCCTTCTAGTTTATCTATAAAGATTTCACAGTATGTGCAGGATTTTCAGACAAGAGTCAAACAAATCTATATATTTATCTCCAGTTGATTTGTTGTTTTTTAAAATTGTTTCAAGTTACAAGCTTTTGCCAATGAAGCCAATGATGTTTACTCCCTCTTTCAGATGTAGGCATGCTCTACAGTAGTGGTTTCCAACCTTTGTTTTGCAATTGTGGCTGATAATTGACACATATCCACCAGTGTTTAATGTAATATTAGGTTGGTGCTTGATTTTCTCCATCTTATTATCAAAAAATCCCATGTGCAGACCCAATGAACAAATATTGTGTGTATCCAAAGCCCGACATGTCTTACTTATCCGTGCCATTGAGCTCCGTGGTTGTCCAAAAACTATTTAAAAAGCCACACTGAAGTTTATCGTGACTCAATAAACCATCCTGCTGCCACTAATACTCACTACATTACCAAATATGGACTACTTCAGGCTGAAAATAGTCCCCAACAAATGCGCTTTTCCCTCCTGTTTGTAACTTTACTTTTTTGTAACTAAACTAGTGAGACCAGCTGTTTTAGAAAATTACAGATCCTTGAAAATATTTAATAATAATTTTTAAAAAATTGTGAGCTGTTTTAAAGAGTCTTCGGTATGAGCCAGTGGGTTTTGAGCTGAGAGCCACAGACAGGGTGGACGTTTGATCAAAATAATCAAATTTGTTGAGATGAACTAAAACATTGCCACATAGGATTTGCTGACTCTAAAACCTATTTTCTCAGTCAACAGTGTGTCTAGCACGAACACATCCTTCTAGGCCAATATTAGAGCACTTTTGGTTATTTCACATGAGAGATTTTCTCTTTTTTTTTTGCCATGTCTGTGCTCTTCCCACTGGTTTGAAGTGGGTGGGAAAAGGTCAAATATTTCTGAGCACCAGTCAGAGTTAAGCAATATTTGAATCTAAATTTGGACCACTGATCTACAGTAATGTTATTACTAATATTTAACAGTACTGAGTGCTTCTCTGAATGAAGACAGGAAAGAAATCTAATTGTATATCTGTCTTTCAACTGCCAATCCATGTAACATGTCTAGTGTTTCATGTAGTGATTAACATTCTTCTTGCTCAGCCGTTAACAAAGGACTGTTTTCCTTTTGTTGAATAAGCGGAATCATGTAATCTTTTGTATGTGCTATTTTAGCACAGCTAAAATACCTTGCTGTTCCCACATGAATACATTGCTTAAGCAGGTTTGATAAAAGGATAAAAACACTGTGTGGTAGTGGCTTTGTACTTACTGTACAGTACATGTCGTCATGAAGGCAACCTGAAGTGTCATCCAAGTTAGTGTTTTAGTGACAGTCAGCTGCAACGGGTTTTGTGGTGAAAACCTGGGCCTTGATTTGAGAGCAGCGGTAATCATGCTCTGTGCGCAGTTAATTCTATGTTCCATTATGTGCTTACATGCATAGGCACAATGAATGATTGTGCTCTCGCTCTCTCTCTTCCTACACACACACACACACACACACACACACTAAACAGACAGAGCTCTATACGTGAAGCATCTCTGTCTCTCTAACTCGCTTTGAGTCATTAGCCATTCCAGACGCAGGGTGATCAGCAGAGCCAGCCTGGCCTGAGACAATTAGAGACCCCAGAGGTGGCTGCACATCACAATGAGCCCCGCGGCCATGATTAAAACATCAGCCACTCTCTATGCAACGCTGAGGGGAAGAGAGAGAAGGGGGGAAAGAGATCACAAAAAAAGATGAAGGGAACGAGAGTTTAGTTCTATCAGCTGCCTATGTTCCTGATTAAAAGAGGGGTTTGTACATCATTTTATGAGCTGGAAAAAAGTCGACAAAAGGGGGGTTGGGCTTCATTTATTCTTTATTGTACATAATATTCCCCTACCCCCTTTTACCACCACACACACACATAGTGTAACTGTAACACATTAGGGAATTGGAATCTGGTTCATTATAAATAGTTGTAACTTATAAGGCAGAGAGTGAGAGGTGAAAATATTCACAGAGCTCAAACCTGCAGACGCACTTGCATAAGACTGCAACAGCCAGTGGATTACTTCTCCTTTGACATTTGTGGCTTTGATATGTATCTCAGTGACAGGAGATTTAGATAGCAAATCCCTCAAGTGCTTCAATGAGCCAAGGTGCGTACTATTCAAAAAGAGACGGTCAAAATAACTGGAACACCACTTGAAATAGGACTTGAGCTTTGAAGCAACTCAATCATAATTACAAAGGCAAGGCAAGTCAAACTATGTTTAATGCCATGCCATTGAAGTTTTCAGCTCATTTAAAGGCTGGTGTGAATGTGACCATTTACATTTAAGACATATTCATAGACATAAAAAGCGTTTGAGAGCTACAGTTTGGTAAAATGGGCATTTAATGTATTTCTCGTCTAATAATAATAGTTCAAAATACAGGTTAAGGACCTGTTTCAAGAAGTTGTTTTTTTTTTTTTACTTACTGAAGAAATGTTCCTATTAAAGCAGCAGTAACAGTAGCATACAAAGCACAACCTTCTGTGTACACCCCGCCGACCAAACCCACAAGAAGGAGCCAATTGCCCTGCAAAAACATCCTCCACAGCAAGAGCCTCGGCAAGATCCCAGTCCGTCTCACTTCGACTTGTCTTCTCAAAGATGCCCCTCAACACCCAGGCTTAAGAGGCAGCTGCAACAACCTCTAACAGCAGTATAAGAGGCTAGCACACCACTTTTATTTTGTAAATGACCCCTATACATAGTGTGGGTCATAACTAATAGGAGCTTTATGACTTTATTTTGATATTCCGTTAAAAACGGAAGCACCTTATTCTGGAAGGAGTTTGGTTTTATGTGATGAAGGAAACTCAAAAGGAAAAGAAGAAAAATAAAAAGACAATAAAGCTGAATTGGAGAGTGTAATTTCAGATTAGCTCAAAATTCGAAAGTGGTAATGGGGTAATACTGCGTAATACAGTGCGCAGCCAAGTTGTGCTTATGTGTAGGAATATGGAAGTTCAAAATGTAAGTGAGTGTTCATCTCTTACATCGGTTCAATAAACTGTAGGTCACACTAATAGATTGGTCAAGGCTCTTCTTTGACTAGGACGCTACATATTTGTTTGTTTGCTGGCCTAAAAGTCACATATAAAAGGAGCTTCAGCAATTTAGCACAGCACTCTTACCTAACTGAAGAACTCACAATAGACAGATTGCTCAAAATTTAAGCAGCAGAGGCTGAAATCTGCTGACTTTTATTCCCTTGTAAGGGTCAAGCTCTAAAAAACACTGGATCCTACTTTTCCCACAATGCAACTCTCTAGCGTCTTTCATTGGACCCTCTCTGAATGGTAAATGCCCACATCTGTCAAACTCCATGTCCTGAGGAACATGAGCATTCTGTTAAAAGTCTCAAAGTTCCTGTTGAAGTCGCAAATGAAATTTGAGATAACCCTGATGACATAATCAGGAAATGACCTCGGTGTCCTCAATGGTATCTACTGCCCCATTCCCATTATTAACACGCATTCCAGGATGACTAAAGTCCTCATAAGGTACTGACAATTAAATATTGTCAGGAGTTTCTATTATTTCATCTAACTGTGGTAGCTTTACAAATCTTGGTGTTGTTGTAACAAAGGAAATGTTTGATATGACATTTGAAAACAAAATCCTTCATCAGAGGCTGAACAAGTCAGTGCAACATTCAATTATCACTGTGTCACTCAGACATGCGTAATGCTCTAAAAACTCCTGAATATCAATCTCTGACTGCACCATTATCAGCTAGCCTGAGCCCACAGTTACTGTAACTGGCTCCAGTCAAAGAAAAACGAACCTATTCACTGCTATTCCCACTGTGATCTGCCCTTGTATCCCCAATCCTCACTGCCTTGGCCGACCCTCATCTCCCCCTCTAACTCCTGCCACCCCACCCTGCTCCTCCCCTGCGCCTCGCTGTCCTCTGATCTGGAGCGACACCACCACTTACCCAAGGCAGCGGCCCTCCCAGAGAAGGTTGAGCTATCCCAGAGTCCCTGCGGTGTGCAACCCTCTGTCCCTCTGTTCTTATGGTTCAGTCACCATTGAGCAAAGCCACATGGGAGCTCCACTCCTGCCTAACCCACAGTGGTCCAACGGAAACTCCCAGCACGCCCACGGTGTTGTTCTTTCGTGGAACCAGAGAGGAGGAGACAAAGTTCCAACTTTGAGATGGATAGAGACATTAGTTAGACGAAACCACTGTGCAAATGTACCTGATGTTTCACAAAATTTTAATGACTTTCACTTTTCAACTAATCCCCACTAAGAAAAAATAAAAACTGGTGCATAATTTGGCAGAAGTTTGCCGGTTAAACCTAAATGAAGGGAAAATAACTCTTGTCTAACGCAATATCGTATCTAATGTGTCTAAGTTGGCTGCCGATGCTGTCTCGTTGCATTTGAGATGTTGCCGCATCCCCTCCTATTCTGACACATGCTATAACGGCTAATTAAATGTGATGGCTGGTATTATTCAATTCGGAAGCAGTCGTACCTCAAAGAGCAAAGAAAATTACAAAATTGATTTGATGACAGCTAAATTGCAAGAGAAGGCCTTGATTTAACCAGCCAATGTAAATGAGTCCAATTTAGAATCGTGTAATGCGGCCGGGAGAACGTGGCGGAAAATGATCAGGCCGGCCAGTCACAGATATTAAAATGAATTATATCTAATCGGAATTTTAGTCACGCTACATTAACTAATAGAAAGTTATTAACATTTCAAGAGCGCGGGGAGAAGGAAAAAAAAAGCTTTTGCCTGCAAAATTAACAGTGGCTGGGCTGACCCGTGGGCCTGCGGATGTGAACACTGTAATGACAGCATAATGGCATATTTACATTTAAAACCTCGCTGGATAATATTCAGACTCAGAATTAGACGTTAAGTCAAGGAATATTTGGTTTGCCCTCCTGGCCTCTCTGCAGAGGGTTTCTCTGATTTCAATAGTACAGTCTAACTTTTAATTTCCTTACTTATTCTACCTAATCGTTTTTTTTTTACATCCTCCCTTCACTTGTCACTGCTGTGCTGTAATATGTCTTTCATCTAGCATGTTACAGTAAAGTGCCAACTCCTTCCCTTGTTCCATCTTTATTTATTTCCTTCTTTCATCTTTTCATTAGAGTATATCTATAGAAATTGCATTTCCCAGGCTGTGATTGTCTTTGTTTCTCTCTCATGATGAGCCCAGTCTGACTTTAGGCTAGAAGGCCATCCCTGACAGCTATTTTACCTCTGGCATCATGGTTTTGTGTTTTAAGTGTTTTACATTATTAATTTTCTTTGCTCAACGATATCTAGTCTCTTATGCGTCTTCAAGCCGAACCGTTTTTAAGTTCAAGGGCTGCAAAGAACACAGAGGCGTGCTTAAAGACACAGACTTCGAGACTGTTGATACCTGCCAGGTTTCGCTAATTTTCAAAGTACACTGAAAAACCATAATGAAACAGCACCCAACAGTCAGCCAAGGACAGCGCAGCATTCAAAGATGTTTCATCACTTATCACACACTGCCCACTGAGCCATTAGTATTCACAACATGTGAAGTTTCATGGACATCATACAAGACGATTCAGATGAACTCAAAGCTTAGTCAATCCTTAATAAAGGCATCAAAATCTTTCAGCATTCACAAAGTTTGTTTTCATGACCGGGGGTTATTCAAATTTCAGTGAATAGAACAATTTACAAGCACACAATGTGAATATGTGTCTGTGTGTATGTGCATCTTCGTGTGTTACTGTTTCTGGGTTTCACCGGAGTTGAGCTGACCTCTGGCTCAACACGTTCAGCGCCAGACATCACCGCTCCTCTGCTCTCCTCATTTCCACTCCTCCGCTTGTCTGCAACTGCTCTGTTCATCCACAGCAAGCGATGAAATTTTTACATAGGACAGACTGCCTATTTTATAATTCAACACAGTATGGGGAAGAGCAGGCGCAGATAGCTAAGACTATAGTGTAGTGATGTTTGAAAAACAAACAAACAAACAAAAAAACGTGCTGTATTCTGAAGGGTTGTCGTTGTGGTTTTCAAAGCGTTCAGGATTTAGGGGAGGTTAGCTGGAATGTGTGTGTGATTCAATGAGGGACAGACACACAAGGAGAAACAATAGGGTTCATGTGTGTCAGGGTCGAATCATAAAATGTTCCCTTTGCAAAATGTACAGTGGTATTTGAGAAAAATGCGAAGGCTTGCTTCTGTGTGTCCTTTTAGGTTGACACTTTTAGCTTTTGACATTCATATGGTCTGTGTGTGTGTGTGTGTGTGTGTGTGTGTGTGTGTGTGTGTGTGTGGCACTGTACGGTAGGTGTCTGTATCTGTGTACGCCTTGCCTGTGCCAGCGGTGGTCTGTTTAAAAAATAAAAAAGCAACAAAGAACGTCTTGGGCTCTGACATCCAGCCAGCAGACCTTCCTCTCAGCCCACCATCTGCTCCCCAGGTCACCAGAGCCCCCCCACCACCACCACCTCACCTGCGAGCTTAGTAACTGGTTTCAATATGCACTGATGTGTGAAGTGCTTAGAGACTGAGCTCTGATTTTCTGTCTACTACAACTTCCCCCAACAGCCATTTTTAAACATCTCTTAGTGCAGGAAATTCTACGGTCGGGCCATTTTCTACATATTTGCGTGTAGAAACCTCAAACTAACCTTGGAAGTAGGCATTTGACATTTGACATTCCGTTCCAAAGAACATAAAAGACCCAAAAACATCTTCAACGTCTCTGTGGATCCAGGTTACATAATTATAGTTCAGTAAACCCCAGGTTTGTGGGATATTTACCATTCGAAATTCATAGCAGTTTTTAAAAACAGTCGGTTTTTGATTCCAGACCATAGACTGTATAAAATAAGTGGACGTAGTCACCGTGATGTCACCCATTGGACAACTATTATAAAGCCTCGAGTTTGACATTTTGCCGTCGCCATCTTGTTTTTTTGGAATCAGACACAGGATGTGAATATATTTGTATGAGAGGGTGGCGCTACCTACCTTGGTTAGCAAGGTGCTAACTGTGATAGTAACTGGGATGCTAATTTTTGGCTAGCGAAAAACAGGCTTTTAAAAAACAAAGTGTACTCACTGGAAAAATCAATAGCTCCTAGTAAGCTTTTTCAACGACTCTGGTCAAATTTGCACAGTGCAGTGGATACGAGTCGCCTCTATCCTGATCATAAGGTAGCCCCGCCCTGCTTTATCATCTATTTTCCTCTAAATGGGACCATAATTTAGTACATGAACATCATGCTGTGCTGAAGAAGACTTGAAACAAGCGACTGAGATCATAAACTCATTATGAAAGAGAAGAGAGAAGTAGGGTTATTTCGCAGTTAAGTGTGATGCAATTTGACGTCTTTTTGAGTCAAACTAATTTGACAAACACTTAAACTCTGTGAGTTGGTCAAACATTCCATCATTTTAATGTTTTCATCAGACAAACAAACAAGACCCCTGTAAAAGGTTCTTAAGAGTATGCTACTAATTTAGCACTGCGGACTCACGATGGACATCTTAGGACAAAAAAAACTATCATTTCATGTATTTCTGTCGACACATCCCGGTCAAAAGCTGGTGCCTACGTTACCCACAATGCAACTCATGCATTAACAGTTTGATCTGGAACCTGGAGCCTCTACGCAAAAGCAGACAAATACAGAGGCTACAGAGGTCTGATAAGCTCACTTCTTTCTAACTCCACACTGCCAGATTTATTTAATTTTCAAACTAGTAGTCCAAATAACTAATGAGTCTGGCAAATGTAGACTCCCCAAAAAGCATTTTCCAAGGTAACCTGTAACCCCAGAAAACAGCCACTTAGATGGTCAGGCTAAAAATGTGAGATGTCAACCATTTCAAATGTATGAACGCCACTTTGTTTAAGTTTTGTTCACTAGCTCTTGCTTTTCATAAGAATGCCATTTACCTGCATTACTGAAGTTAAATTTGTTTTTTTAATGCTTTTGCAAACATTATTTTGTCATGCGTTACGGTGAAGATGTGTTATTAGACACAACGTGAAGTAGCATAAACCCTGTATAATGTAAGATTAAAAGCAACCATACCTGATTATGGAATGAAAGACAGCTGATGAGTGAGTAAAACACAGCAATTTGTCATCAGTAATCAATAATACTGGCTACCGAGTTTCAGAATGCTTCAGCTACTCTGCTCCTCAGGTGATAAATGTGCAGACAGAGAAGGGATAGCTGGTGTCAGATGATCTTATATTTTGCTGCAATGGTCTGCCTTGCAGAGAAACAGAAACACCTGAAATGTAAAGTGTTAAGTGCAGGTTATAATGTCCTCCAAGCAACTGCCTGCATGCGTCTGAATCTACCAGCAAACATCTCTAAGATGTTCAAAGTAAAAATGTGTTTGAGGATTGATGCATCCTGCAGTCTCTAAGGGACGCCGAGCAATTTAATTGTTGTTTTCTTGATACTCGCTTTTCCAGCCTGCAAAGCAAACTCTCACTTACCAATCTCGCCAATAATTCTCTTTCGCTACCTCGCTGAGCGAGTTTGAGATGTATGCAGCATCTTGTTGTTACTTTATATAATTAGACTCCTTGTAATGGCAGGTTGATGGGCTGCGGAGAAAGTCGGTGAGAGTGTGGGCATCTGCTGATCTATTTTTTATGTCTGTGTGTGTGCATGTGTACGTGTGTACCTGTACATGCTGGAGACCAAGGTGAGCGGCACGGCACGTATACAGCATGTGTGTGCGAGGCTGCATGTTTGTGTTTTTGTGTGCAAGCGGAGGTGTCTGCAGCACAGACACTACGTACGTTAGCACCCTGTGGGAAAAAAAATGAACAGTTTGTCTCCCCCCACCACTTTACAAATGAAATCAGTGCTGTGAGGCGGTGGATTAATATCATAAGGAAGGCCAGAGTGGGCCATTAGAGTGGTGTAATGTTGCTCCGGGGCCTTGTGATGGATGGCCATCGGCGCTACGGCCCTATTTGCACACAGTCACCTCTGTGGTGGCCGCCATTAGCAGGACATGGGAGGTAAGGGCTAAGGGATGGCGGTGAGGTGGCTAGACCAAGGTTTTATTACAGAGGTGTGTGCGTGTTTGTATTTCACTATCTGTGTGGGTATATGAGTGTGTTCACATTTGAGTGTTTGTGAGCTTGTGTTTCTGAAATTATGAATGTGTGTTTGTAAAAGTGTGTGTGTGTCTGTGTGTGTCTGTGTGTGCTCCGACTCTTCAGCAGACAGATGTTGCGCTCCCCGCCCTCCACTCTATCTAACGTGTCTGTCTCTCTCAGTGGACGGCGGTAGTAGGCAGCAAACACACTCAGTGTAATTAAGACAAATTAGCCCGGATGGCAGCTCGCAATAACAACAACATATGTTGGGAGGTTTGTGTACAGAAGAATACAATCAAAATCATCATTAACAAATCACTTATCGTAAACAGAATTTTTCCACCTTTGGAGCTCTTGTAGATTAATAAGATGTCTTGATTTCATTTAATTTGTTTATCTTATTCCTTCCTTTCATCACCATTTTTGCTCTTTAACACCTGCTCTCTTTGTTTCTCTCCGCTTTTTACATTGCTGTCTCTCTCTCCGCCCGCTCTCCACACCAAGCTTTCCGTTTTCACACTGCACATGTAGTTTACAATGATAACGGTGGCAGATTAAACATTCAAAATCCTCGATTTAAGACAGAAGTAAACAAACATTATATCTAATTTTCAGTCTACAGTTGTAGATTGTGAGGGGCAAAATGACAAATGCCACAAACAGAATTTATCAGCTGTAGCTAGCTTGCGGTAATGTTTGAGAACTCTCCGGCTGACTTTCTAATGCTTCAGACTGACATATTTTAAATCAAGAACCTGGTATAAGGTTCCTAAATATGCACATGATTGATAAATACATGATGTAATGCTTAAAGACTGAGGCTATTTTCCACCTTGGAACTAAATTAACAACCTGCTTTGAGATTTATTTATCTCATTTGTCCCTCCCTATCACTTTTTTTTTTGTTGCTATTGGCACTTTCTTTGATTCTCTTTCTATGCTTCACTCGTTTTCTTTCCTCCCCTTCCTCTCCATCTCTCTGTCTTGCTCTATCGCTCTGCACGTCACTCCCCTTCCCCTCACTTCTCTCTCCATCTCCCTAAACATTTCAAAAGAATGAATTACTTTGGGCTGTCACTTGGCCCTGGCCAAGAATTCATTTTTGTGGGTCAATTGTTTCAAACTGTCATCTTTGACAGGAACCATCTCATACAATAACTACATGGATGGACCTTGACTTGGAGTGCTTTCATTTTTTTTCTTCCACCTCCTCTCTTCATATACATGCTAAAAAGATCTCGGCTATTGTTGGTACAGAAAGTGGGAGGAATGGAGAGATGGATGGAAGAGATAGGCGGGGGTGGAGGTAAAGGGAGGCAAAGCGGAGATCAATACTGGATTAATAGATTCAACTCGACTACATGCAAAGTTATATGAGGAGTGAAAATATCAAGAGCTGTTGCCAAGGACTGAAACAATCCAGTGAGAGGATAAAGAAAGTCACTTCACATGACAGGAGGGTTGTAACATTTAGCTATGCCAAGATCTTTAACATAAGTAATTCATTAAAGAAAAAGAAAATGCTTAAGAAGATTTTGGCTCAGTGTGTGTGATGGGGTAAAGATGGCTTTGGAGTGAACATAAAGCCTGTGTGTGTGTGTGTGTGTGTGTGTGTGTGTGTGTGTGTGTGTGTGTTTTCTGGGGACAGCAGGGCTTCAATGGCATTGGACTTGAGCAGACAATCTATTTACAGTGTGCTCAGGGGAGCTTATAAACAAATGTTGAGTAATTTCAGCCAGGAGTAATTACCCTTGCCGCTGACAAGGAGAGTGTGTTAGCACTCCCCTTCACCCTCGGCCCTGTCCAGAAGGCTTCGAGCTTGAGCGCAAACACACACACACACACACGTGCACGGACATGCTCAGATGCACATCCAAACAGCAGAGAATTTCCTTGCATAAGTGTGCCGTTTGTCCAGCAGTCGATACCACAAACACCTCTCCGGCCTCTCGGTTTCACCCTCAAATTTGAGAATGAGCTGATGAAATATTCCTGCCTGCTTGGAAAAAACGCAGAGGGAGCCTCTTCCAATGTTCCAGTAAAGTTACTTGTAGACTTATAGAGAGTTCGCTACAGCTGATAAATCTGCCACCTGCAAAGTTTGTTGTTGGAACCAGAAGACGTGACGGTTAAAGCCTGGGGGGGGAAATGAGAATGCTGCTAGCTGAAAAGGAAGTAGTGCCGCCAACCGTGCCGTGAAATATGGAATCATCCCATAATTTGAGACTATTAAGTCAGGGCCATATGAATGAGGCAGAAGGAAACCCTCCTGCTCTGTCCTCTCAGCTTGTCACTACCCAAACAGAGAATACGCTTCTCATTTGTCATTATTTATGAAAATCAAGTCATGCATGCCTTCTTGTCAATGAAATACGAAACAAGCATCCAAATGCTCGCAATTTGTGTGGACCCTGATCATTTGCATTTTTTTTTTAAATGCGTTGATTTAACCATGCAATAGCCTCAGGAAGTAACACCAACAAAAGGTTACTGTTTCAAAATCAAATAATACATTTATTAATCAGAGCAGTCACATAAAAATGTAGCACTAGCAGAGCACTAAATTATTTTTATTAATTTATGAACAGCAAGCGGAGAAACAGCTGTTTGCAGCTTGGAAGTGTAAATTGGGTCTTAACGTCTGTTTGTGTATGGATTAAACAAATGAGATAACGTGTGAATTGGTAAAATTCTGAAGTGCTGGTAGACATATATAAGATTATATGGGTGCGATCTTAGTGAATGTTTAATATGGATAAAGCAGATCCACTTAATCCACTTTTGCCCTTTCAATATTTAGTTTTGGAAAAATATAATCTTTTTCCATCAAAATGTCTGGTTCACAAAGGACGTTTTTCTTCTCTGATGTAAAATTTGGACAATTGCTGTCGAGGAGAAATGAAAACAATGTTGTCTTTGCAAACAACAAAACAACATTAAAAAAAGAGGGTTTCTGCAAGCCATCAACTGCTCACTCACCTTCATTAGGATTCTGTAAGCACAGTCATCAGGCCAACAGATCGTGTTATTGAGCAAAAAAAAAAAACAAGCAATCAAAGTCACATTCATTGCTCCACTGTTTTACATTTTAATCATTTGGAAGACTTAATTACAGGATTGAAATGTAACTAACGAACAAGCAAATTAATTTTCACCTTAACCTCTGAAAGGCAAGCAGGCCAGATACAGGCTTTATCCCGTCTGATCGATTATGATCTCTCGGCTCAAACGGAATGGATTCCCATGCAAATTCAACCGGATCAATCCACATTCCCGCAAAATCAATGAAACAGCTTTTCCAGACCTTCCAGAGACTATTGTATGATTAGGAGACAAGATGATAACGACGGGAGAAAAAAAACAGGATCATAAAAGATTATATAAAATCAAAATTAAAGGAAACCTGGAGGCCTGAGATGTAACTAGTGTTGTGTGTAGAAATACAGAAAGAATGAAACTACAGCATCTCAAGACAGTGGCAAGAGTGGAAAGGAAAGTAAAACTTCTTCTCGTATTTAGCACTTTAAATTCCAAATAGTGCAGCTTTCAAAGCCTCAGTGGAGGCCCTTTCCTCCCTCACCCCTGTCTCTGTTCTCCCTGCCTTTGATTCCTACTGAGCGGGGTAAGGATGTGAGAGAGGTGGCTGCTTAAGCTGGGTCTCTTGACAACTGGGAGTCACACGTATTCAAGTGTTGAAACTATTAAACAGCAAAGGCAGTGTTGCATGTGACATGAAAACTGAACAAAAGCCCTGGGATGCAGGGAGTGGTCCGGATTGAATTTCTCCGCCATGAAAAAAGTTTTGTGACAGCTGTTTGATTACCATGAGTAATGCACAATGTAAAAAGGGTAGTATTTCTTTTTTTGGAGTTTCTCAATATCAACCTTTATAAAGCAGTATCTCGACATTTTGAGCGGTAAACGACACGTATTCACTTTCTAGCTGAGATTTAGACAATAAGATCAATACCGCTCTCATTTTAAGCTAAATATAAAACTATGGCTATTGCACTCAAAGCGCTTTTACATCACATTCACCCCATTCATAGCAATTTGGTGTTCAGTATCTTGCCCATACTTGCAGATATGCAGACTGGACCAACGCTCTACTCCCTGAGCCACAGCTCTTGTTGGTGTTGGTAGGCTGGGATTTATTTTTTTAAACTTTGGACAGAGTCAGGCAAGCAGTGGCACCCCCAGAACATTTTCCTAGGAGTGGCCAGATGGGGCCAGTGGAAATCCTGGGGTGGCACACTAAAACCAAAAGCCATAACTGAATTTCAGGAATTCTATTATGCAGTATATAGACTAGTTGAATACTACTAAATAAAAATATGAGTTAAGGAATCACAGACTGGTATACTTTGGTTTCTTATTTTACAGTTAATGTTACTAATGGTCTAATGTCTGTAGACTAAATCCAATTCAGTTAACATTGTGAGTTCTATAAAAATCCTGTTTAATGTGTTATATATCTGTATGTGTTATTGTTTTTCAAAGAAGCTAGTTGGCCTTTTTCTTAAAAAGACAAATACAGCTTTTATTCGAGTGCATTGACTGCAAAGAACAAAACATTTACTGGACACACTGAAACTCATCACCATCTATAGCTTAGTATCAATCGATCCAGCACAACCTTTTGGCCCATGCAGGAGCAGCAGCAGAGAGTCAGGATGATAAAAGAGGCTTTCACTCACCACAGCTGAGGCCTCACTTGAGGAGGAAGGCGGCATGGCAGTTTTTCCTCTGGGCAAACTTCTGGATGACTCGTTTTGGCCCCGCAGAGCTGCCTTCGACGTTAGCTTGCTGTTAGCGATGGTGCTAACCTGTTCTGCAGACTAGTATAGTCTCAGCACACAGTACAGTACATAAAACTGTGTAGCAGTGTGACAAACTATTATTATAAACTAGCCTGGCTACTAACTGTCTCTCTATATTAATTAAATTACAGTTTTCTTTCTTCTGCAGCTGGTGGCTACCGCAAGAGAAATAACACACTGGCAGCAGCAGGCTGACCCGAAACTCCGAACAGCTCTGCCTGTTAGTCTCGCCCCTTAACCAATCACAATTTTAGAAATGTGATCAACATCAGGGTCAGCAGTTACCCTCGTAAAGTGACAGAGCCTAAGATGACAACACTTATATGTTGCTAAGCACCTTTTAACTCAAACCCAGGGGTTATATATATACAGTGTAGCGTTTTATGCATGTTCCCCTTCGCTAGCAATATTATGTAGCTGCAGTACCGGAGGCTGGACCCCCGCAGTCCTGGGGCCGCAGTTTTAGGACCGCCATGTAGTGGATTGGTGGTGGTCATGCACAGCAACACAAAGGAGGTTAACCCTGTCAGCGATGTGCCCAGCTGTAAGGTTAACCGGTCCACATGTATATAATCAATAAATTTAGGCACACACCTTGTGATGGTTAGGGTAAGGGTAATGGGCTGTCAAGAGTAGCATAGTTAGCTAGCTAGCAAGCCAGCTAGCTGGCAGAGTCAAAGAACAAGGGCCCTACAAATGCAGTTCTGGTCCTAGGATTGCGGTTCTGAAAATGCAGCCTCCGGTACTGCAGTTACATACTACTCCTCGCCAGTGGGGGCCACTGGAGTGAAAGGGGTAGTGCATTGCTTTTAGCCTATATTTCAAGTTGTCTGTGCTTTCTTCAGTACACAAATATATATAATATATAACATATTAACATATGACAATATTAAAACTTTGACACATCAATAAGAAAATAAAAGAAAGAGGCCTTACCTTGCTCAAGCAACTTTCATGTTGATAACTGATACCAATGGCTGTCAACAAAATAGGAATAAATCAATCAATCAATTTCAAAACCGATGTCATTTTTAAATTTTTTTTTTATCAATAATGTAAAATCTGTACAATTTCTAAAACTGCCATTAGAAAACAAAAATTCAAAGAAAATACTGAGGGCATTACCAAAGAAAGAAGCTACAGGCCCAATTTAAACACGTCAAAATGTTTTTAACTAGTGGGTTTAGGCAACTCAAACATAGGCTATGTGAAAAGCCAGCTTGCATCAGTCTATCAGCTGGGAATGAAACCGAGGTCATTGGAGGGAAAGTCACATTTTCACATTCCACTGAACCATTTCAATGTCAAACTTCTCTGCGGTGTCCTCCACATCATAAATGGAGGGGAAATATACACTATATCTCCCACTTTCCACTTATAGAGTACATCATTTGCATTTTAACACACTGTGCTCAACTCACGCATTCAACATCAGTGCATATACGTGAGTATATACTGTACCTGTATATGTTTCTATAGAACGTAATGTGTACTTCTTTGTCCTCTCTTTGAACAACTTTTTTCCCCAGCTGATATAATATGCTGGGAAGGTGGTGGGCTACGTTAAGCGCCATTGTGTTGCCTTGGCCGAGGACTGCAGGAAGTTGTGCTTGGCACAAGGCCCAGAAGCAAGGTGAGGACAAACACTCCCAACAAACACTCACTGACATCCACAAATCTACAGACGCATCAGCTACATTGGTAGTGTGTATGTGTGGGTGGGTAGTGGGGATAAGTGTTGTGGACGCATGTGAGCAACGTGTTTAAGTGTGTGTGCACACGTATGAGCAAGTCCACCTTTCATCTGTGCTGAGATTTGGAAAGGCTTCACTTTGCACAGGCTCTTTAATTCTCCCTTAATTCATTTGTGCTCCAGATTCACTTGGCTGCTAGGATAACCTGGGAATGATAATGAAGTGGAGGGGGAAAGAGAGAGAGAGAACGAGGCAGAGAAAGAGAGAGGGACATGAAAACATCACAGCACATGGCTCCTTCTCCTATCTCCCCTTTGAATGTGTTCGGAATGGATTTAGGGCTTTTCACCGAGTCTTTTAAGAGAAGATGGATCTTATTAGTGCTGATTGCTAGTCATAGGACGCTTTCTGCCTCGGGAACCCACCTTACTTAACCCTTTCTCAGATGAACAGGGACTGTAGCAATGCTAGGATTGGGGTTTGATAGCATTTTATCAAATTTGAATCCAGTATTGACTCCACTAATCAAATTTAAGTCCTTTCATTTGCTTTATTCAATTTACTGTATTTAGGTTCAACCCTGTTTCCAGACAATAAAAACCCTCCGGATCATGATCAGTGATAGCAATTTTGCAATTCCCATTTTCTACACTATCAGTGGTTAAGATTATTTTAAATAATAGAACAGAGGTTGGAAGTTGCCATAGTCAATTTCCCACAGCCACAACCCATGCGCTATAATAATACAAAAGACAAACAAAACTAGACCTGCAAGCAGGTATTAACGACACAATGTGCAGGTGGAGAGCAGTACATAGACTGCAAAATAAGTTCCACCAAGTTTGGCGCCACATTTTGTGCAGAGCTTCAGTTTTAAAACTGCTGGCCCAACATTCGTTTTATCGGACAGACCGATGTGCAGTGGCATAGTGGCACATTTTGTAAATTTGCGATAAAAAGTAATTAGCACAAATTTTGCACAGAGCCTCAGTGTGGCATGGGAAGGTACCGGCCCAAGTTTCGTGTTAATCGGACAGACGTATGTGGAGATTTGACTGCAATATACAGGAAGTTGTTGTCAGCCTTGGACCCCTAAGAAAACAAAGAACAGATACATCTTAAAGTTACAAAGTTAGAAGTACAAAAAGTACAAGTACTGCATCCATCAAGTGTAATAAATTAGAGGAAACATGACAAGTTCAGTCCTTCATTTAGGCCGAAAAGGCTGTGTTAACTGTGTTAAGAGTGTGGATCCAATAAGCCCCTCTGCGGAGCACTGATTTGATAATGTTACCACCTCTAGGAGAGGATGATATTTTTTTCTGTTCCCTAGGACTGTCATAATGCTGCAGAGTCATGGTTAGCATGTGCATTATGTCGAGCAATGGCATGATCCATGTTTTGTGTCCGTTTGCAGTTTTGTGTTGTAATACTGAAATCTTTAAAGCTCTAATACATTTAAAATCCTGTTCAATCAATTATCCAATGCCTTGTACACCTGATCCTGATTGCCTAGGTGTGTTTGCCTCTTGTCTTTGTCCATTTGGACTTTGATGAAGACACAGTAGTGTTGCAATGTTGGACTAATTACACAATTAAAGGCTTGCAAATCAATCAGTGTGCTCTAGTCCCTTTTTTCCCCTCCAACTGCTGTCCTCCAACTGAGAAGCACCTGATTCAGCTGCATATTGCTGCAAGGTGTGTGTGTCTCGCAAAATTAGCGACTAGCTGGTGAACATAGTGGAGCATTTAGCAGCTAACCCTTTAGGAGTAGAAGTTCAAATTCAATGTTTTTTTAGTATTATTCACACACACACACACGCACAAACACATGGAGCGATGTCAGAGCGAGGGGGTACCAATCAGGTGGGGTGTTCAGGGGCTTGCTCAAGGCTGCCTTCGGCAGTGCCCAGGAGGTGAACTGGCACCTCTCCAGCTACCAGTCCACATTTCGTATCTCTGGTCCGAGCTGGACTCGAACCGGCAACCCTCCAGTTTCCAGCCAAGGCCATAGGGACTGAACCACAGCCGCCCCCCAAGAAAAAAAGGAGCTGAAAGAAAATCAAATATTGGACGTGACTGTGTTTTGTAAACCTGGAACCTAAACAAAAACTGAATATAACACTAAGCAGGACTAAAAGTGAAACACTATGTGGATACAACCTTAATGTATATCTTATTTTGATCAAGCTGATAGATCCACCAATTTCACTTGTGATCCTATTTGATCACATGATCAAATAGTTACTCAAGCAGGAGGATCCAGTCTGTTTCAGTGTTATCAGTCCTTAAATCTAAATCACTTCGTTTTAGAAGCACAATTAGTTGTAATTTGACACAATCCAATGATTTTGTCACTCTCTGGGATGAATGTGAGCCAGCAAATCACCTTGAATTTCCTGGCTTTGCTTAATTGAGCTACATGCATGTCTCGGTTAAATAAGTATTCAGAATGGCTTCAATTACTTCCCTGTAACTAATTGATCTTGCCTGAAACAATGGCAGCAATAGAGTAGTCCCAGCAGGACACAGGCCTCCCCTCCAGGAAAGCAAAACCCGAACGCTGCCACTAATTGAAATTATTTCGATTAATATGGAGCCTAATCAAGGCTAACTATGCAGCATCACAGTGGGTCATGCAGTGGGAGCGTATTCCTGTTCTCTCCCGTCTCCTTTCTGTACACCTCTGTTTTGACAATCTCGCCCTCCTCAATACACAAAGCAACAATTCATCCTGCGGAGAAGAACGAGCAGACGCGGGTATAGGAGAAAAAAAAGGAGCTCAGAGCGGGCCGATCGATAAACAGAGTCGGAGCTGTGATTTATTTACCGCTATGTGTTATGTAGAGGCGAGAGGAGGGAGAAGAAAAGCCTTCTGATATGGCCACAGGCAGCCGACATAATGGGGCCCTCTCAATCTTCAGTGAGTGGCTTGTTGGATTGTCAGGCAGGTTTCCGCCGGTGTTCAAAAGCGCTATCCGATCAAACCCCTGAGACGCGAGCGACCAGACAGATGATTACTCACTGTAAACGATCCAGGAGAGGAAAAAAGAGAAATAACTACAGCGGATATTGATGACTCAATTGACTCAGTGACAGACAATTCCATTTGTGTCTAGATAAAGTGTTGACTGTCTTGGATCAATCATAATATAGGCCCCTTATTGAGCATAAAAACCATGTTTAATGTCATTAAATCCAGATCTAGCCCCCGCCCCTCCTCTGCCTCTTCCTTTCCTTCTTTCCTGGAAGCTTACACATGCCTGGCCGCCTGCCTTCTACAGTACAAGCATGTGAGAACGAGGCAGAAAGTCAGCGGGGGATGGGGATATGAGTTGTGTTGTTGTTGGTGGTGGGGAGGAGGAGGAAAGGCATGGGTGAACAAGGGGAGATGGGAGAAGAAAAAAGAAACCTCGGAGGCAATCATTTCTGGCAGAGCGGTGGCAGTCAGTTTGGGTGTGTGTGTGTGTGTGTGTCTGTGTTTTCTCTTTTTTTTTTCTGTTGTAATTTTCAGACAGTTTGGACTTGGTCAACGCTCAGCTAGGGCCAATAACAGTTTACAGACTGCTGATGTCATCACATTTTGACAAACTTCTCAATCTGGAGTGACCTTCCTGGCGCTCAAACACACTCACCTCTCTCTCTCTCTGCATCTACTCTACTCCCCCCACCATCTCTGAGCAGAAGTTGCCACTAGCAGGAGAGGTTGATTACAGGGATTTGACCACGAGAAATATACAATTTACATAATAGCCTGCTTTTATACAGTAATGAGGAACGTAGGCTGTTGGATAGCCTGTGTAAAATAAAAACAAAGCTAGGAAAGAGGGTGGTTTGAGTGGTAATCTGGGCCCTTATTTATCAAGCCTCTCAGAATCCCTTCCAGAAAATTTCAGAAACTTACAGTACTGAAAGCACTCCTACCTCGGAGGAGGACTCAGAGTTAGTTATTCCTACACTGACTTTCAGTAGGAGAGGGATTACTTATAGAGAAATTATTTATTTATAGGAAATACACAGAAACAATAGGAACATATCTCCTAAAATAAATCTGCAATCTGTAATTTTAAATATAAAGAGAAACCCATAATTTGTATCTATGCAGCTTATTTTTCCATAACTTCACACTGAGTGCTTTGTAAATGAATGAATCTGTGCGTGTTTTATTAAGTTAAGAGTGATTAAAGATTTATATATTACTGCAGAAAGTATTGGTTGTTCCCCCATTGTTGTAAGGGTTTTAACATGTGCTCACTTTCGCAACACAAGGTCAGTAGTCTGTTTGAACCAGGAGATGATGTGATGAACCTGTGGAGGAATCCACAAGTTGACACTCACCCCATCAGTCAGGCCATGTCCTCGCCGACCTCACCCCCCCTGAGGCTTTCACCAGTGCCTTATGCCCAAGTACAGAGAGAAGGATGCTGCATGGAGGAAGAGAACAAGTCCAACTAGACAGTATGCAATTCAGAAATGGAGGAGTTGCTTATAGGTGAAAAAACAGGCAAATAAAATGTGGGTCATGGTGACACAGCTCCAAAAAGATCATAGAAAACAATTAAAAAGTATTAAATCTTAGGAATAACAGTTTGATGTCTCTCTGTGAAGTTTAATTGGCAGTTCCAAAGTTGCTGTTGGGTTGAGTGATGTATTATTGTTAGCATAAATTGGTAAAAGTATGTTTATGATAACTAACTGCTGAAACAGTACAATACAAGACAATGACTAGTATGTGGTGTACACTGTATAGCATTTGTCTTATCAAATGTTTAAATCAAATGCAAATATAAGGCTAAAACTATTCTATTTTGGATATATATATATATATATATATACACATATTGCTTCAGCTATTTACAGTATGCTGTGTGCTCACCTGTTTCTGTACTGTAGTCATCTAGGATCTACTCTTAATCAACGTCAGAGACCTCTGGAGCTCCTTAATTTAAGAGCATTTTGCTCTTAAATTGCAAATTTGCAGTTTGCAAATTGGAGTAAAACGTGTATGATTTTGTCTTTTAAGTCAAAATTTGGAATAAAAATCACACGCTTTTTTTCCTTAAGTAGTTTGATAAACATGGGCCCAGACTATAGGTTTGAAATGTGCAAATCAGCATCATCAGCCTGTTTGAACCAGGAGATGATGTGATGAACCTTTGGAGGAATTCACGGGTTGACACTCACCCCATCAGTCAGGCCAATGTCCTTGTCGACCCCACCCCCCCTGCGGCTTTCACCAGATCTCCCCTTTCCATCCCACCCTCTGCCCCCGCCTCCCCCCCCCGCTGGAGGCCTTCACCCTGGGGCCCACCTGACTGACAGCTGTTGATTTGGATCTCTCCATCACACGCCAGATAAAAGAGGGATTCAGGACTCATTCCTGCTTCTCCCTCAGCTCCATTCCTCCCTCCAATCCCCTGCGCAAACGCAATTCCCAGGCACCGGACTTCTACAGGGCCTCCTAATGAAGTCATTCCCCGCACACACGATTGGGTGAGATTGCCACCACACCACCACCACCATCACCACCACCACCACACCACCACCACCGCTGCCGCCACGATCCCCACTCTCCCCTCACATCTCAGGTCTCCCATCCCCCATCTCCACTGAGTGTACTCATGTGGAAACAGCAAGTGGTTGTGTGCATTTTCTGTGTGCACCCATCCCTGGCCTATGTGTGTGTGTGTGTTTGTACATCTGCAACATGTGTGATGTGTGTGTGTGTGTGTGCGTGTAGGTGTGTGTTCTTAACTAAGCTAACACAGCCTGACTGGCTACTAATTGGATGTCTCCATTGGCAGTTATACACGATGTGGCATTATAGCACAGGAAAAAATCACATAGGAAAGTAGACCTCCAACACGATATACTGTGGAGGATATAGAACGAGTTCAGCAGTGAGGGATTTTCCTTGCAGTAAAGGAGAAAACCTGATGATGATCAGATGATGGTGTTTGTACATTATGTGCTGGTATAAAATCAGTGAGGTAGGAATTGAGTTGTTTCAATCTGTCCATCACTGTCTAGAAAGATGTAAGGCTTTGATGAGTAATGATCTGAAAAAAAAGGTAGACAGCTAATGAATCTCTCATAATGTCACCCTAAAAAAAACCCAAACACCCCCACCCTCTCTAAAAAAAATCCTGTCTTTGTAGAGGTCTCTTGCACAGCCTAATGCACATCACAGTCCCTGATAGTTCACTCAGCGACACCTCCTCAGTAGGAATCCTCTAGAGACAACCTTGCTGGCTGTCAGTCGGTCGGTCTGCCACTCACCGCTAACACGACAGCCCATCCCAGAGTGCCTGTGAACACTCCACAAGCGCCGCCAACCTGACAACACACAAAAAAAAGCAAGAGTGTTTCTGAAGGTACCCTCCTGTGACGGCGGAAAAGGATCGTTTTAAGTTGGGTTTTTTTGCCGAGAAAGGTGGGCATCGGAGTGAGGATGACTCACGGCTGACTCCCTGTTAGCGAGGGGGCTGCATGATCAAATGGATCAGATTTTTGGAGCTTTTGAATCTCGATGATGGCTGCACAGGAGCATTGTAAGAGGAGAGCTGCATTGATACCAGCCAGCTGTTAAACCTAAAGAACATCTCTGATCTTGAATAGTGAGTGATACCTTTTAGACAGCCAGCTATAAATGAATGAATGTAATATAATGTACAATGTGGATATATGAGGAATAGATAGACATTTAATTAGGAAATCACCTTATTAATTATAATGCCAAATCAAAGCTTACTCCTGTTGTGATTTAGAATAAGTGTCAGTAGAAAAGCTTCTAACATATAATTTGCATGACAAAAAATGCAATGCATTATCAATATGCCAACATCATGCATTATTAAAGATGAACACTATTAACATAATAATATATTAGCATAATCAAGACTACCTTTTGCATGGGAGATGTTCTTGTAAACCACACAGGATCTCCACGCATCAGCAAAAGGTGAAGCCACTTCAGTTGCCGCCACATCTTCATCTTCTGCCAGTTCAGAGCTTTGTGAAATCTCGGCTTAGTTTCAGTCACATTGATGGCAATAGATCCAGCGCTGACTCTGCGTCCAGAGTGCTGCATGGATGAATTCGTACTCCTCGCACCATTGTTGCTATAGCCTTCCTCTCTCAAAGAAGTTATTATGTGAAGTTGCTGCCTGAAAGAACACGCTCCAACAGTAAAGTACATTTACTTAAGTATTAAATGGTCTGTACTTGTACGATATAGCGCCTTTCTAGTCTTCCAACCACTCAAAGCACTTTTACACTACGTCACATTCGCACACATCCAAACACTGATGGAGGCCTAAGGTGCCAACTGCTCATCACAAACAGAAATTAACATTCATGCACTGAATGCACAGCCATCGGGAACAATTTGGGGCTCAATATCTTGCCCAAGGACACTTTGACATGTAAACTGGAGGAGCCGGGGATCAAGCTGCTGACCCCTTTTCCATTTTATTCTACTTTATACATCTACTTCACTATAATTTACAAGGTAATATTTTACTTTTTACTCCACTACTTATTTTCTTACAGCTGTTTACTTTTCAGATTCAGATTTTACATAGAAAACATGACAGCTATGTAAATATAGAACATTATTGCCAATTATACCTTCCAGCAGTATTTAAAAGTAGTTAAAACTAGCGCCACCAACTACACACTGGAATTCTACTTACACATTAATTCAGGTCAATTTTATGCATTGCACTTTTTATGGAGCAGGGATAGATTCTGTAGACTATGTACTCTTTGTAATCTTATTTACAGAGACCCAACAATTCCCATTCTACATTATGCATCACTAATAAAAATCAATAATATGTAATATAGTGATGCTATAATAATATTTAATAATTTTTCCAAATTAAGCACACTCTGGTGTGTCTGGTCTGTTTTTTCCTGAGAACATTTTTACTCGATGTTATATGATCAGTAGGTCATGGAGGTTATGACCCTGCTTAACTTGTGCTACTGCTATATTACGTTTTAGCATGAAACATTATCCCATAATTGTCATTTATGGCCTTGAAAACAAAGTCTATTTTATAAATCAGAACATTGGCATAAATTATCCCCAAGGTAATTTGGCTAACGTGTTAGCTAACAATTGCCAGCGGATGGGCCTACAGAATAACATTATCATTCATTTGGAGTTGTGTTTCTGGCCACTTGATAAATTGAAGTATCCACTCTCCTTTTAGCTCTGGTTTGGTCTCTACCAGCTGAGAAAAATTGCTGTCCCTTTAGCTGCTAAGTACTCCAACCTGTTCACCGTCTAGTCGCTAACTGTTTCTGTCTGCCATTTGGTGCTGGACAGTTGGTGTAGGGGAGTTGTAACACAAACTCGCTGAATTTTGTAGCTAGAGTTCTCAAATTTTATACAAAGTACCCACATTTGTTCACTACAAATGACACCAATTCAGTCCTCTACAAGAATATCACAGACCTCGTGAGCTGATGTCAAATGCATTGTTTTCCCTTGTTCCAACCAACCCCATAGGGGTAGGTTGTAACACATGCTGGGGTAAGTTGTAATAATAAGACAAAAGAAGCAAAAATAGATATGATATGCTTAAAAACAGGTAGTGATTTAAAAGAACAATGTTTCTGTCTCACTGCAATAGACTGTCTGATGACTCATGTATGTGTATGTACACTTATTTACAGAATAAACTTACTTAACAGTATACTTAATAAATACTACTAAAATGTACTTAATTAAAGAACATGTCTGTACATTCTTAGGTCTAACAAAAAAGAGGTGTGTGTCTGTGTGTCAATGTGCGTAAATTGTTAATCAGTCATAGTCAGTGCTTGAAGTGGGCTGGTACTCACCAGTACGCAGTACCAGCACTTCTATATTTTACTCTTTGCCGTACTGGGACTTTTTCTTGTGCACCGGCACTTCTCACAAGCTGCCCGTACGCTTCTCTGCCCTCTCCGCCGGCAGAGACGGAGTATGGAAAAGATGAAGTGCGACAACATGTGAACTACATGTGAACTGGGAGGTATTGGTCACAGTGCAGACAAATGAATGCTGGTAATCCGGGAATGCGGGCAGGATGGGCCCAGAAACTGCAAAGGGCACTCTGTCAAATATTAAAACCTAGTTGGAGATGGTTGTAACACTTTTTAAAGAAGTGTTACAACCCAACCCACCCCTGTCAGCCATTATTTAGCTAGCTGTATAAGCAGAGTGGTTTGAAATTAGAAAGGGAAAAATGCATCACATTTTGCCTAAAAAACTACATTTCAATCTAATATAAGTCAAATAATATTATCTGCAATAATACAGATACTAAACAAAATATGGTCGTGGTCAAAAAATTGACTTTCTGACCTCAAAATCAGTTTATTCTCTATATGTTCAGAATGTAAGTCTTTTTACCATACTGTTGTCTTGCATGGGCAGACGACAACAACATGTGAAAACAGACAATGTGATTAATTTCAATTGTATATTAGAATTCATATTGAGATTTTTATCATTAAATCAGAAAGGTATGGGTTTTCAAGTTATATTCAAAGTGAAGCAATGTGCCCCTGATAAAACAAAGCAAAGGCACTTAGCATGTGTTCTCCTAGTTAAGATTCCCTCACAGCAGTAATACAATGTTTCTGAGTGTCTGCTGGAAAACAAGTGGAAGGTCAAGAACACGAACAATAGATGTTGATTCCAATTATGTGTAAAGCATTGAACAAGATGCGCTAATGATGGCGTTGTCGGGAGAAAAAAGGTGTTTATGTGCTACTCTCCCAAAGCCTGTGGAACAGTTTATTAGGCAAAGGCTTTATTTCCATAAAGGCTGATAAGACTTCAAATGATTCACTGAAAAACAGTCCTGGCATCAGCACAGCAAAGCGGCGTGTGTATTTATCTCTCCCGACGCTGGGAGACAATCAAGACAAAGATGATAGCACATTTTGAAATGCAGCACAGAGGCATAATGAGATTGCAGCTACTTCAGGAACAAAACCAGACAAAATGCTTTTTTTTTCATAAATGGCTCCTTGTTTTATTCACTCACACCAAAAAAAGGCCATCGTATTCAATTAATGAAGTAGGGAATTGAGTCCGAGGTCCAGCGGGATATGGATTAACCATGATGGCTTGAGGGCCCAATCTCATACTGAGTCTGCGCTGCAGTCTGCACGGAGGAATTTCTCATTCAAGGCCTCGACCAGCCCCCCCCCACCACCACCATCACCTCCTACCTCCAACTCATCCATCCATTCCTCATTCTAAGGTGAGTTGCTTCAGTTCAGACCGCTATTAGTGGTGGGGGGAGATAAAACTGTAAGTGTTGCTCCCAATTAGTGCATCAGTGACCGCTCTGTGCCTCCTCCACGGCAAGGCCTGTGAGGAGGGGGGGAGGGGCCGCACTGAGTGAAAGATTGGAGGGAGGATGACAGGAAAGGAGAGAATGGCATGAAGACTATGGCTTTGGAAGGGAATAAAAGAAAGGGAGTGGGTTATAGAGGTAGCTAGATAAAGAGAGGACAAGAGATGAAACGGAAAGGGGGAGAGAGGAGAGTGAGTGGTGGTATAGAAGGAGGAGGGGGTAGACAGAGAAGTGACTAAAAAATGGCTTAAGCATTCATTTTGAGTGGCGAGACAGGTCCTATTAACATTTAACAGCGTTTGCGCAACTTGGTGTGGAGGTTAGGATGCAAATGAGGAGGAATTAAAACTGGCCAGAGGTTTGTCATTGATGGATTGCAGTCTGGCGGTACTCACCACTTCCTAGTGTCCATCACAGACGATTACTGTATAATTAAACCTTATTTCTGGACTCTCCGACGCATAATTACTTGTGTGGGAATGTAACCATCATCTAAAAGCTCCAGCAAAATGCTTTAGCATTTAGTCTGGCAGGCTGCAGTCATTTCACAGACCAGTGACAGATAGACTCATCTGAGGATCGGCAAAAGAAGAGTCACTTTTAATAAGAGGTGGGAAAAAAATATTAGGGCGACAGTGTGCTGATTATAGGAAAATTAGGCTTTCAAGTGGTAAAGTCCTTTGTGTTATTTGCATAATTTATTCCTTCTTTACCCCCCTGTTCAACCACCTCTGTTTTTTTTGCGAGCTGTGAGCAATTTCCTCTCATATTTGAATGGATTGCACATTTAAGACTACTTAAGGAAAATGATCACTTAGCATATTTTAATTGTCGTGCAAAGAGTGAGCTGAGGTGTGAGGAACAAGGATCCTTTAAAGTGAAGGGGACATGGTGGTGTTTTAGCAGATAACCTCTGGGTGCACACATTCGCATTGACCTCATTGCACACTCAGTTCTTTACGCTGTTAGAAAGCACAGAAACAACATCCATTAAAGTTTGGCTGCTTCGCCGCTATTTGGATAAAAACTTGCAGGTCAGTTTGTCGATGATATTTCCTGTATCACTCCCCCTGCTGAGTCGAGCCGAGACCAACTGCAGCTCTGTGAATACAGGTTATTTACAGACCAGCTTGCTGCTACAGTATTTATGAAGCTTGGAGCAAAAAAAGGTGAGCAAAATCATCACGTCTCCTTGCTTGTTGCCTCATAGGCTCAAAATCTGTAAGACTACATTCATCAGCTCTATATCTGATCGAGCAAAAAAAAAAAAGCTTGTGTCAAATTATTTCTGATCATGGCTATAGCATGTTTCAAAGTGGAAAAATGAAGAAAACAGCAGCCCTCGATACACTCTAACCTCTACTGAAGCGTTTTGAGTTTTCCCAGATAATTATAGAGGCTATACAGCTGCTTCCCACACCTCACCACCAGCTATATAATGATACCTTGGAAATGTAGTGGGCAAATGCACATCACTTTCATTAAGAGTACTCACATAATCTGAATATTTTCTGATGGATAAAGATAATTAATGCTTTAATGTTTTGGTCGTGCCACTCTTACCACAGCAAGAGAAATGAATTGTTACATTTTAATGAGAGAAGCGACAGCTCTGGCTTCCTGCGCAACACCGATGATTTTATAATTGCACACAAGGGTGACTAACTCAAGGCTCATTAAGGCGATTTTTCAGCTGGGCTATTTTTTGGCAGGACAATACATATATTTTTCCATTCTACTGATAAATAAATTCTGTTAATAGTCTTTTTTTTATTCATCCCTCAGAGCATTAATGTGACCAGTGGCATAAAAAAAACACAAGATGTACAAGATATAATCTCCCAAGAAAATGTCTTTAATGAATCGTTTGTTGCTGCTTGTACCTAAGATTGTAAGATTACATGAAAATACATTTAAGTTGACTGCAAGTATGGCAACATATTCACACATATAAACAAGTGGTGCATTTGTATTGTATGTATAGGTATGTACAACAGAAACACGTTACACTCTGGTTTAAAGTTGTGCAAGTGTGTTATATATACTAACAATTTATAAAATTCAACACACTAAATAAAAAAAAGAAGAGAGTGCCCACGTATATACACATTCACACGCGCACAACCACAGAAGTTCACAAAAGATTAAAGCAAATGTATTGGATTATACATTTCCAGGTCACCTTTAGGTCGACCCCAACTGGTCCTCCCTCACAAGTCACTTGTGAGTGTGTTTTTGATGTAAGAGTTATCAGGTGTGTGTGTGTGTGTGTGTGTTGCCTATAACTTGACACACAGTGACTGAGACACACACACACACACACACACACACACACACACACTAGGCTATGCTGCAGCCTGCGGTTGCACCATCAGCTAAATGTTTTAAGTACAGTCATCTGAGGTAGACTGCGCAAAACTTCATGGTGTTATTCTCTCCCCTTCTTTTTTTCCCCAATGCATTTTTCACAAATGTCTGACATTTGGAAAGACGTAAATCAAATACCACGTGTGTTTTGTAGCCATGAGGTAGAAATGCTTTAAAGAAGAATTCTAGCATCCATTTAAAGAAAGATCCCCACCCCCCCGAAAGGAGCTAGATTTAAACACCATGTAGAAAAAGGTCAAGACACAAAGAACGTAACAAACAAGCGTAGCATTGACCGGTGTGTTTCAAGTCGTTTGTTCGTTGGCTGTGGAGAGAGAATGCCTGTGCTGTTGATGTGTGCTCTGAAGTGCATTAGTAGGTTTTTCTGTCTAAAGGGACTCTCTCTCCAGAGGATTTGCTGACAGAAGGAATTCTGGTACAGATTGTTTTGAGGGTGGTTTTCTGACGGACCACTCTGCTTTCCCCTTGTGCTGCCGCCACACTGCCAGGCTGTCTTTCCTTTCCGTCAATTTTGCTGATGCTCAGCAGAACCCCCGCCCCCCCGACCCCCACCCACAACATCAGGTGCTGCTGCACTGATGGTGCCTAGACAAGAGACAGCAATACAGAGTGGGCCAGCACGTACAGTATGTTGCTCCTACTTCAGCATGGACATTATTTTCAAAAAGTAGAATGTACAATAAAAGTGTAAAACTGATCACCAGTTTGGATAAATGAAATCTCCTTCAGGATAAATACCAGATAGACAAAACAAAACAAACGCTGCCAACGGCATTGATACATTTCAAAAAAACAATATTACACACAAAACGCTTAAGTGCACGTACATTAAACCATCTGAAGCACCCCCATGTCACAACAGTAGTGCTAAAGGATAGCTTCTTATATGGTGACAAGGAAGAGACAAAAATACATTCCAATGCAATACAATGGGCAACAGATAACCTTCAAGGATGAAGGACTTTAAGACAAGTGCCGAAATTGAAAAAGCTTTTCAGTCAACTGAAATATGTATCCAAAAGCATTTAGATTATGTGGTTCGTGCTATCTGTGTAAATACAGTGAAAAATAAAACTGACAATAAAGTTACAGATGAGAAAAAATGACTAACATGGGTATGAATTGGATTATTTTGATAAATCACTTCTCTGATTGTAACTAGATTAAAAGAGTGTCCCTTATAGTTTTGCTAACTATGTATATGCCCGCTGGTTGGACATGACCACTACAATCACAATCAGAATTGCAGAATTATCAAATTACCTCTGACCTCTGGCAAAATTTAATGTAATGTAATGTTTTTCTACTTTCCACACTTATGAAAATTATAGACATACTGGACGAATGACCTTGTCCAAATAACAGGAGCGGTATCCCATTCTACAGCTAATCCAGTTCAAATAGTGTGTGTGACAAGGTAACTTTGCAAAACCCATTTTTCCATATCCAAGTTGTGATACTTCAAATCCAATTTAGGGACTAGGAGGATATCTGGATTTAGCTCCCTTGATTCTATTTACTGTTATAAAAACAGATGAGCTGCTTCTTGATATCCAATACAGCATTTCTGGATGAAACCAACTGGAGTAAGCTAGACAAAATGACATTAAGTCAAACATTTAATTCAAGAGCCACACAAAGAACTACAGTAAATGGTCTTTGATATCGTTGTGATTTAAAAGAATAGCTTGACATTGTGGGAAATGCAGGGAGTTAGAGAAGGTCGATACCACTCTCAAATCTGCTTCAGCCTGAAGCCCGTTAGCTTAGTGGCTCATAACCCCCTGTAAAACCACAGATTGTTTTTTCACACTTAAGTTTTCACACAGATTAAGCAAGCAAAATTTAAGAACAGATTTTATTACCTTCTGACACAGACAGGCAAGCTGTTTCCCCGTTTTCAGTTTCTATGACAAGGTAAGCTAACCTGCTACTCGGACTAGCTTGATCGTTCATACAACTCTCAGTAAGAAAGCAAATAACTGTGTTTTCAAAATGTCAAACAATGTCTTAAAGTGTTTTTGGTGGTGGTGTAGTGTCAGCTTCATCCACATCAGAGAATACGCCTTCCCTTATTAAACAGTATGACAAATGAGCCGGTATGTTGCGCAGAAGTTAGCTGACAAACTGATGGCGCCTCCATGCAGCCTAACCACATAGCCTAGATCGCACAATATAAACAATGTTGATTATGGTTGTTTTAATAAATATACAATTCCCACCACCCCAACACCAACGCCCTTCTCTTAGAACCCCAAAACAACAAATCTGGGCAACACGGTTTTACATTTTTTAAGGGCTATGGAAATAAACTTCAGAATTGGTCAAGTAAAAACAGGTCACTAAAGCACCTGCTGTGAGGAAAAACAAATTGAAAGTAATAATGTCTTTACTCTCACTATTGATTATGTTCGATCATTCCAGAACATATCTAGTACATTCATTGTCACCTCTTTGCTATTTATTCTAGCCAGTTGAGGTACACCTAACACTGCTTTGCTAAACATAAACTGCCAATACACCTCGGATTCTCCTCTCAGATCTTAGTGCTTTTCTTCAAAATATCTTGAGGTACTGTACAATTCACAAACGCTTTCCTGAGTTTTGTTTGTTACGTTTGTTTGTTTTGCAGACACAGGATCAGAAGAGATGAGTGTGACTCAGGGCCCAGACTACTGCCGCCCTGATGGATTACCGCTCTTAGCAAGACAATAAAGAATGATTGACCACCGCCAATGGCAACTGTCAATCTCTGTTTTTCAGACTCACCGCTGAAGTTTTAAAGCTCTTAATAATCATCAGCTCATGCCATGAATGTAGATTGTGAGGCAAATAAACAAAGAAGGAAAATCAGAAAGCACCACTTCAGGCACTTGGATAGCCAACTAAACTTCAAGAACAAGAACATAACGATATATATATACAGACATTGGGGAGTCTCTTCCGAAGCCAACTTTGCTTGCAACGTGTAAACAATGCCTGGCTTTCTGGAGTGTCAAGCATTCAAATTAAAACTCTTGCTCATTAACTGCAAAACTGCCAGTTGTCTCATCAAAACAGGTCTCTCGGTGCGTCTAAACCCTGCTTGTGAGAACTCAGTGGGCTTGTGATGGCCTTCTGTGTGCCTTTCCCTCCAGCACAATGCTTCTGCCCTGAGGGGAGGAATTGTGGATGCCTCTTTTTCTCAAGGGCGGAATCTATCTTTTCACTGGCTACAGCCGAACATTTTGTTCCACTCAGTGTACGTGTCAATCTCTTTCTGCGATATACTGGCTTGGAATTTACAAAAGACACTCTCAAAGTCCTGGTAGGTGAGGGGCCTGACCTGTCCCCTGGGCATCATACCTGTCATGTCCATGCCCTGTGCAGAGACGTGTAACAGACCAACAAGGGCCTCCTGGCAGAGTCTGGCCAGGTCCAGTCCGGAGAAACCCTCAGTGCGCTGGACCAGCAGCACCAGCTCCTCCTCGCTCAAGCAGTATTTGTGCTGAGATTGAGCAAGGAGCTGGTTCACGATCTGGTGTCGGGCTGTGCTGTCAGGCAGGGGCACAAGGACCCTCCGAGCAAAGTACCTTCGCAGTCCTTCGTCCATGTCCTGGGGTCTGCTTGTGGAGCAAACCACCAACACTTGGTTGCCTCCGTCGTCGCCTGAACCCATGAGAAGTGAGTCCAACTGGGCAAGTAGCTCCCCCTTCAGCCGGTTGATAGGACTCTCTTCGCTGAGGTGGGCTGACAGCAGCATGTCCACTTCACTAATGAACAGTACTGAGGGCTGCCGGCAGCGCGCCACCAGGAACGACGCTCGGATGATTTTTTCTCCTTCTGCCAGCCACTTGGTGGCCAACGTGGAACCACTGAGCTGGAGGAACGGTGCCCCCAGCTGGCTGGCCAGGCAGCGACCCAGCAACGTCCTGCCACTGCCCCTGGGGCCAAATAGCAAGACGCAACGGGGGGCTGGTCCTAAACTGCTGAACATGTCCGGGCGCAGAATGGGCCACAGGACCTCCTCCTTCAGGGTTGCCTTGGCCAGCTCTAGTCCTGCAATGTCACTCCAATCCACTGGGGGCCCCTGCTGAACGATTTCAGAGGTAACCATGTCTAGGAGGTGAGGGTCACTGGTTTTTAGCTGCTCTTCAGCAGGCCGGGAGTTGGAAGTGGATGAGGAGGTAGGCCCTGGCGCTGAGTGGGAGAGGTGGAGACGGTGATCATCAGCACCTTGCTCACTAAGGGAAGGGGAGGTGAAGCTGACAAGGGAATCTGCAGAGCGGGAACCCCCAAGGGTGGAGGAGACATAGGCAGGTGGAGTCAGTGGCCCGCCTGTTGCTTGGCTGCTGTACTTCCTCTGCTGCTGCTCTGAGGACATCGTGGACTGCTTCTGAGGATTAAAAGGTAAAGATGACTTTTCAGCACTCCTGTCAAATCCACCACCACTGGTGCTGTTGGAGCCTCCGTTTGCACTGCTGCTGTCTGCTATCCTGTACATGGGGCTCTCGGCCGAGTTCCGAGCCTGGCCATAGCCAAAGTTACCATAAGAGGAGTCTATCTCTCCTTGGCCCGTCATGTAGAAGGCTTTCCTCTTCAGTGAGTTGGAGGAGCTACTGTTGAGCGGGGTGGGGGCGATCGGGGTCAGGTTGTGGCTCTGGTATGGGTATCCAGGTAAAGCAGAAGAGGGGGGAAGGGGTGTAGGTGCAGCGATGCCGGAGGGTAGGTATGAGGAAGGAGGGGGTGCTCCCCCAGGGCTGTATCCTGGCCCGACTGAGCTTTGAGCTGGGTAGCCTGCTGGGGGGTAATTATAACTAGACAAGTTGGGGGAGCCTCCGTTGTAAGCGGGGACTAAAGTGGGGTGGGAGGGCGGTGGAGGGGGCGGCTGCAGGAGCCCAGAGCTGTGCAGTGGGGAGGGAAGTGCTGGGGCGGGGGCAGACTGGGAGCTGTAACTACTGTGCAGGTAGGAGCTGCTGTATGCAGGGCCATATTCCTGAGAGGCCATGGAGGAGGAGTGGAGGGCGGTGGCAGTGTGGCTCCCACAGCTGCTGCTGGAGTAGCTGGGCTCACTCAGGGTGCTGGAGGCCAGGCCTGGGGAGCTGCACATCCCAGACACCACCTCTGAAGCTGCCGCCACCCCTCCCTTTCTGACAGAAACCCCCTCGGGGATGCAGCTCATGGGATAGACGCCATCCTGCCATGGCTCGGATTCACCTTTCCGTCCGTTCATCACTCCTGGGACCCCAGGGGCCTCAGAATAGGAGCCCGGCATCTCCAGTATGCCGGAATACTTCTCTGCATACTTCTTGAGCAGATTGGAAGCGGTGAGGGCTGAGATGTCATCATTGGCCCAGGCATACTGGTAGGTGGCTGAGCGCTGCAGGTGGCCAGGTACAGCCCTGTAGGCCTCAGCCTTGTGGGCTGGCGAGCGCGTGGTGGAGGAGATGTCGAAATGCTGTTCGGCCCACTGGCTATGCTCGGGGGTCCACTGCATCTTTAAGCCTGAGAGAAATGGACACACAGACAACCGCATGTGAACACACTGACACGCTAAAATAATTTCAGCAATAATTAAAATGACAACACCTTCAAATTGCCTGTGATGGAGGGTCAATTAAAAAGGTGATATTCATCTGTAGGCTTGTTTGGTGTGGTACTTTATTTTGATTTATTTATACATATCGTGAGAGGGTTTTATGTCCAACTACATGTGAATTTTTTTACAGATCATAAGAAGGACAGGTATAGTGCGGTACAGAGGGATGGTAGGATGGCTGGTTACAGCAGCCTAATGCACCCTGGCCAGACCAATAAGACAGAGGCATTGAGGGTCACTCTATAATCCCCAGCTCATCTGAGGTGGCTGGAGATGGGTTTGAAAATGCGGCTCGCCGAGTGCCACAAAGCAACACACACACACACACACACCCATACACAACCCACCCCCCTCTGCTCATGGTGCTTTCATCGAACACACACACACAAACCCATGCTCAGACACACAGGCGTTTAAAAAAAAAACTATCTATGCCTGCACTGAGGCACACTGACGTACACACAGACACACACAAGCTCACATCCACTGACCCAGACGGACAAACACAGGCACGCTCACAGGAGCTGTAGCGAGCAATGAATTACAACACGTTGTGTCTCGAGCTTAGTTCCTGTCTGCACAGCTCCACCTTGACCTCCTCTCTCTCTACCATTCTCTTTACCTTTCTGTCTGCCTCTCTTCTTTACGCCGCCCTGTCTTTCCTCCCATTTCTCCTTTGCTTTTTTGTCATCCATTTTCTACCTCCCCTTTTGCTAGACTTCACCTCCTTTTATTCTGACTCCATCTATTTCGATATATATCTCCCCTTTTCATTCCCTGTCTGCTCTTTCTTCGCGGCCACCCCTCCTCTTATTTACTTCCTCTGTGCTTGCTTCACCTCCTCCCCTCCCTCCTTCCTTGCACCATCTCATCTCAGACACACTCACCTGGCTCTCCCCTTTATTGCCTCAGGAGGCTGGAGAGCCACTGTTTCCTTTAATCCCTGCCAATGCCATCTGCAAACACTGACAATCACACAGTGACTCCATAGTTGTCTCAGTATCAAAGCCGCAGCACTATCAAAGGTTGGACGGGGCGTAATCACAGCAGCCGCACGGCAGATTGAACCCCGTTTGATTTGACTTAGTGCACACAAATAAAGGATAATATCGGTGTCATTTAGGCTGCTTCCTCCGACTTATTGACTGGCAGCAGTTGCATGTAGAGATCCACAGTTGGGGGTCTGGTGAGCAATGCCTGCTTCAGAATTGGCCTATGTGTGTGTTTTTGTGCTTGTGTGAGTAAAGCAGGCATGCACAATGAAATCCATTCATAGAGGAGCAAATCTTCCCTTCCTCCCATCCATTTATGCCACTGCAAACACAGACATACGCAGAGCACGCAGGCACAAACACATACACGTTCACACTCTTGCTCTCTTTTCTGAGGCCCTGTGTTTGTTTGGTAACAACACAGGGAGGGAGGGGGGAATCCCCAGACTCCTATTTCCTCTCTGATTCTCCTCTCTAGCCATCTCTCGGCAGACGCCAGTGGCTAATTAGCAGAATGGCGATCTGCTAATTGTGTTAATTTACAACATTTTAGCCGAGGGGAGTCTAGCAGGGGCTGGCAAGCCTGTCACCTTCCCAGTGTACCAAGCAGGGAACACCTCAGACAAAGAGCTGAGCGGAGGAAAGTTTTGCATTAACTGGGAGGCTCCTTTAATACTGAGAATATATTAAGTGGAAGCAGCTCTATAAAAGGGCCGAAGAGAGAAAATTACAAGTGGACAAAATAATGGAGAAAATGAGGCTTTAGGCCAAATACAGATTTCACAACAATCCTTCAATAATAGCCCAGTTTGTATTAACCGTTACATTGTTTTTATGTGCTTTTTTATACATAAAATCAATGGAAATCGATTTTAAGCGTCCAAAAGAGAATGTAGTTTGTTATTTCATCAGTATGGCAAAACTATCTAATAACTGGCAGGCACATTTTGTTTATTCTGTTATCCTTAACATCATAAAATCCCAACAAGGTTTAACAAAAACTAAAAATAATAATGAATAAATAAATATTATTGAACTGTTGTCTTGTGAAAGCAGGATGAATCAATAACATGTTTAAGGGCTTTTAAAAGTTGCATTGTTTTCTCAAGCTACATGTTTGATCCATAGCAAGAAGCAAAACGCTGGCTTGGTACATGAAATCTCTATTATTTCGACATGAGGTCTTCAGCATTAACAGATAATACATAGCTGAGGAAAGTGAGGTGTGTCTCTTGATTTGGCTGTAGACAGAAATATCCACTTTCACATGTCATTCAATGGGGCATTTGGTAATCTTCCATTTGGAAATCTAATTATTGACTGGTCATCAAGGAATGACAACAATGTCGTGAAGTTCTTAACCTTGGCCTGTATCTAACACAATAAGCCCCATTTTTATAGTATATAGACCCTTCAGACTTATGGGGTGAAGTGGTAATATACAATATCACTACACCAAATAATGTTATAATTAAAAAGCTTTGTGTTTGGACTTGAGAACTGAATATCTTTTGACACCTTTACTTTCTTGTCTTTCATCACTGATCATTGAACTTCAGTGCTCTCTTTGTTACAGAGAGATGTTTAACTAGACAGCTATCGCAAGATAACTATATAAAGCCCATAGACCCCCGTGTTTAAAATGCCCAACCTTATACAGAAATAAACACGTTTACAGCCTGCTACAGGAAACGGTTTCGGTCTCTATCGCTAATTTTCCCCTTAGTGGCAACTGTGCAGTGCACAGTGAATTTTACACACTAGCACTTACCCATGTAAATTCTATTAAGGCTTAAAGTTATGCATAATTAAGGACGTGGTCGCTTTAAGTGACAGGTGGCTGCTGTCACAGGTGGTTCAGCAACCAGGCTTCATTCGGCTAGCCTCAGCTCCACCTCTTTGACGGCGCTGCCAAGATGTTGATGGCCGAAGCTGCCGGGAGCCGCCCTCACTGAGCTTCAAAACAGCTTCTACATCTGTGTTTTTTATAGTCCATGGTTAAACCTAGCCAGTGAGATAGCCAGCGCAAGCTAAAGGCAAATAGAAGCAAATTTCCTTACTTTTATAATCACTTATTTCGGTAATTCAGTTAGCTACCCCATATAATGAGAGAAAATGAGGGGGGAAAAGTATTGGTGAAAAGTAGCTAGCCTAGCTTGAGAGAAGAGGTGTGGACATTTTTCAATTCTATGATGCATCGCGATGCAAACGTGGAAGATTCTGCATTCTCGATGCAGTGACAGAAAATAACTGCAGCCTACACCAAATTCACCTAGTGACGTCGATTGTTGATTTTAAGTACTCGTCGTTATGTTGCAACACTGAGAGACATGGCGAAGGGACGCAGAGATCAGCAGCGAGTGGTAAAACACACCCAGTATTTTGAAGACAGACATCTGGGTACATTTCGGATTTTATTCACTTAACTGGGAAGCACAAACTGGACAAGACACATGCTGTGTAGAAAGTGCCTCAAAAAAAATTTAATACTTTGGTAACACAGCGAATTTAGGGAACCATGCTGTTTTCACCCTGAGCCAACGTTTGCAACCATAAACAATAAAGCAAGCCCAGCTAATCAGCCAAGAATTGAGTAGATGCTGTCCACTTTACCGTCTCTGAGACGGCTGAGACAGATACTGGTATTGAAAAGATGCAGCTTTTCATAATATAGTCTGATTTTGGAAAGCATTTTCTAAATAACAAGGGAGTCCAGATTTATTTGACTGCCTGTATTAAGTGATGAAAAAGTAGCCATGTGCAGTAATATGGATAACTGAGGATGCTATACATTGAGATGCAGTGAGAATCACTGTGCATATGAATTGTTGACAGGTGATCGTAATCGCATTGTGAGGCCAGTGAAGATTCACTCCTCTACTTGACAGGGTCGCTGTAAATGCCGTCAATTGGTTGTGGCTACCATTATATCACATATTGAAACTAAGTATTAATTTATTAAACTCAATATTACAGTACATTATACAAATATAAACATTCAACTTCAGTTTAATGAGAGTATTACAACCTTTTTATATTTTACTAGTTTGCTGGGTTAGCACTGAAACACTTTTTTTCAAATTTATACTATTTTATAATACAGCATAATGGGACTGTAATTTCCAACTAATTTGACATTTTATTTCCAAATTGTTAAAAAAAATCTGTAAAAGCAGGGAAGTGATTTCTGTCTGCCAGTCCTCATCCAATCAGACAAGAATTTTGAAGCGAGCGACGACATCTTGCAATAAGGTTAAATTATCAGCTGATTTAGCACCTCTCATTGCAAACAAGTAGAAATATTATGACGTGTTAAGATGGATATTCCTTTGCACAGGTCATTTAGGTTTCATTTTACGTGCCAGGCTCTGGTTGTAGTTTCCATTGCAGGGATGTGTACAGAGAAATAGATGTAGACAGACAATGGAGAAGGGGATAAGCAGGAACAGAGGAAGCAAACTCGGGGGTTGTTGGCGGTATGGGAAAGGGAGCAGAAAAACAGAAAATAAAACAAGCCTTGTGAATCTCACACACTCTTCTCTCCACATAGTTTGACACTCCATCAAACTCTGATATGTCCTCCATTTAAAGTTACATGAATCTTTCTAATTCCATCATTAATAAAGATAACATATATAAAAGAGTGTGTCAGGCTCCATCAGGGCTTTCATCTCTTCTATAATGAGGTTAATGCAGAGACGCAGTGATTACCCCAGCAATGCAAATGAAGGCCAAATGATAACTTGCACTATTTAAATAAGGTAATAGCGATTACTCTACGTTATTCAAATGAGGACAGACGCTTTGAACCGAGCGCTTTGAACTTGCTGCTCCTTCTCCAAAACATATGAAAGAGATGGAGGAGGATTGACTTTGGAATCATTCGGTGTGTATCCTCTAATTCAATGTGATGTAAACCAAGGGCACCGAGCGAGGCAAAGTCACTTGATGCGGTGGTGCGGGATGGGCGGGGTCAACTAGGAGATGTGTTCAAGGTAGCCTGACTTACTGAAAGGCATTGTCAAAGTGAAAAACAAGGACTCAAAGCTGACAGACAAGACGTGGATCACAATAAACGCAAATATCAATCATAATGTTTTTCTTTGGACTACTACTACTCTGAATGCAGCACATTCATTTCCAAAAACTTTCAAGGCCCCTTTTCTTTTTAAAACATGAAAAGAATTCTTCTACTTGCACAGCCCAATTTGCCTGAGCTTTAATATTGAAATTAGTCTGTTTTGGCTGCAATAGCCTTTGTCAGGGTTACATGTATAGACAGCGCAGTTAAAAGAGTTGTTAAAATTTTGCTAAAGAGTAGGTGAATTCTAATTTCCTGATTATAGCAACTCGGTAGAGCTGCGAGTGTGCAGCATATCCCTTATTTGATTTTATCCACAGGCTTTCAAAGGCCTGAGGGACTTTTGTACAAAGGGTTTGGGTGGACACATGCAGTAAAGTGTGTGAGTAGGAAAAAAGCAAGCGATGTGTGTGTTTGTGTTGCAGATAGAAAGAGAAAGAGGGAGGGACAGAGATCGTGCACTCAGCTAAAACAACATCCAACAGAAATCTTCTCCACCTTCTGAAACGTCAAGTCTGCCAGCCCCCCCTCCCAGCCTCCACATAGAGAAGCCTAATCATTCTCATTACACTCGGCGTCCATCTGCATCAACAGAGCTGCCTATTACTGTGCGTGTGTGTATGTGCAGTAAACAGCTCTTTAGAGAGAGCTAATGAGCTCTTTTAAGTCTGTCCGCTGTGTGATTCTGCAAGCGGGGTGTCAGAGCAAACTGCCCATTTTGGTAACGTCATAATTAAGCCATGCGTGTGTGTGGAAAAGAGATGCCGGCACACACGTCGACACCAACATACACACAATCTGAGACAAGGCGTGCAAATGTGTGCACCCTTCTTTGTCTTTCTAGTATAAACAGACACTGTGGACCTTCAAAAACAAACTATCATGTCATATTTCTATAAAAAATCTGTTTCAGTGTCTCCGATTGAGTGTAGGAGGAGGAGAAGGAGCTGCGTGACAAGCGATAACTTCATCAAGAGAGACCTGTTTTCACACACCACCGGGGAAATCTAACCAGGCAGTTATTCAAATCCTTATCAAATACACCAGAGGGCATCTTTTAACCTCTAAATCGCTGCACGTGTGCGCACAAAGAAACCTGAATATGTGGTATATGTAGCGATTGTTTTATGAGTGTGTGTGTATTCTCATGCGCACAGGCCCTCTGTGTGTTTGACAACCTCCGGACCACCTTGTTAATGAGTCCAGCACACTGTGACTAAGCCACGGGCTACGCTGTATTGGCACACAACCTACAGTAGAGTCAAATAATGTGATTAGGTCCTCCAAAAGGCAATTAATTATGAAATTAGTCATGAGCTGGTGTCACACACACACACGCACACACCGCAATCAAAATTCTCTCACTGTAATGTGTCCTCTTCGGAGTAACAATTGCAGTGCATGAAGTGGCAAAAATTTTAATGATTGAATTAATAACAGCCTTTATTTGTTTCGAAGTGAGTGAAAACTTCATAAAAATGAATAAAAAAGACAAATGTGTGTTAACAGATAAACAAAATTTCTCTCCCATCCCCTGTGACAGACAACAAAACTGTTCTCCGAGCCAGACTCCTCTTCTGAAAATAACCAACAAGCCCGAATCCACCTCTTTGAAGCCGGCGATTCAAGCTCAGCCGCAGCTTACCGTTACAGCGACTAGTCAGTCGCAAAAGCGACAACAAAAACAACAACAGATAAGGGAGTAAACAGAGCGAGTTCAAAGTCTAGACGTCGAGCAGTGACCGGGAGAGATGAGCTGTCACTAACTCAAAGACAGTAAGGGGGGAAAAGAGATTGCTGTAAAGATGACAGCTTGGAGATGCGATATAAGGATATTTGACAAATGACAGCATGTTTTTAAAAAAAATAATCAAATATTCATTGTAATCTGTGATCTTTGACCTCGTGATACGATTTTGCAGCTTCGACCCTCAAACTTTGAAATCAGTTTGTCTTTGTGGAGGAGATTTAGAGTAAAAACAGAAATTCAGCTTTCACTGTGGTATGGAAATATAGAAGTTTAAAGACATATCAGGGTATATTTAATCGCGACTAAATTAAACTTGCAGAAGAAATCAGACTTAACTGCTATAAATCTCTTACTAAATTCCAGAGGCATATCATTGTCGCCCCTGCCAGCTGATATCAGATCTTCCTTAGTGCTGTATAAATTGACACTGTCTAAATTTCCTTTTACTAGACAGACTATTGAATGGGTGGGTTAAATGGGTAGGGCGCAGTTAAACAAATGCTCCAGATCAAGGAAATTGTGCGTGGCTTCTTTTGTCATTCAGAGAGGAAATTGAGAGATATTCGGCGGGGGCATGGAGCCGCTAACGCATGGCATTCATCTATAATGCACTTGGCCTGTCCGTCAGCTACTCCATTTCCTGTGACTAGCGCAGCGTGCCTAATCACCCGGCTCGACGCGGGGTTCCTTCCTCAAAGACAGACGTGCACACACACACACACACACACACACACACACACACACACACACACACAGAAGAATGAAGACAGACATATGCAGGACACACAAATACGCACAGAAACATCAAGCTCGCTGAGGCAAACAGATTATTCTTATCTGGTGAACAAAACATCTGTAAAGACTCTCACCACCACTGTGCAGGGAAAAATCCACGTATACATCAGTGGTGGTGGTGGTGGTGGTGGTGGGGGGGGGTGGTAACCGTAAGTTTTATGGTAAGTGAAGTGTGATCACTGACTAAACTACAAAGTGCTGTAACTACTGCCACTACTGCAGACACAGTATGTGCTTGATGTAAATGTATATGGCTTGCTTTTAAATAATATTTAGGGTTGAAGTCACGCTAGACTGCAGCCAAATGGGTGTTTCACAAATGTGCAACCCAAACATTGTAAATCTTTTAATGGCTTATTACGGATCTATATAGCTTTAATAATGAAAAATTTAAAAAACTTAATAAAGCCACAAGTGACAACTTCCAAGTCCTCAATAAGGTTTTAATATTAATTAACTAGTTATTAATTATTATTTCTGGTCTATAAAGCATTGACAAACAATGTATTAACTCCTACTAATCCATAATTTACTAAAGGTTTATAAGCTGTAACTAATGGCTTTATTGCTAATCCATAAACATTAAAAAACATTTATTAACGTGTAAAAACATTAATATAATAAATAAACCCTTGATAAAGTATGTCTTATTAAAGGTTTTTAAGTTGTTGGCTTTTTAAGTTAATGAATAATTTATGATTTCACATTACTGATCTATAAAGAACTACAAGTATTTATTGACTTGATAAAGTCATTAGCAACAACATATAAACCCTTTAATAAGCATTGGTTTATAAGGAGTTGCTAAAGTCTTTATTATGTTAATAAATCCTTTATTAATTCCTATTACTGATATATTAACATTCATAAAAAAGTGAAAGTGGTTGTAAATGAAAACACTAATGTTTAATCAATCATTTAATGTGAGTTACAGGCCTAATCCCTAATGTTTTTCTTCTTGTGTAACGTTTTCACATTGCTGTTTAATATAGTGACAGCTCATACAGCTACACAAGCTGAAGCTGCTGTCACTAAAGTGATGCTTGATGGACAAAACTCTGCTTACTTTTAAAGATAAGTAACACAGTATATAAACTTGTAAGACTAACATCCTCCCAGACTGGTGTCGGTTAAACCTACACTGTCCATGTCTGCCGTCTTTGTCAGGCGACAGCGGGAACAGTCGTACTTCTACATCGGCATTCCCTCCAAACGGCTGCTGCTTCTACCTGAGGTGCAGTGAACAGGATCTTTCAGAGTGGCCCTGAGGTTAACATGGGGCCACGTGCTATCAATACTCCTCTGACGCCCAGATCCATACCTGTGAACCACTACAACTTTGTTTACCTGTGTGTTCAGTAATTAAAATAGATTTCTGAGAGGAGGCCTAATCCTTTTAGAAATGACATCGATCTGGCGACCAATGCAAGAGAGCTGTGGTGTAACTCTGATGGGGCTTATTTTTTTCCCCTCCCCTACGCTCTTTCCATACCAGCCGTGATGAGGATGGTCTCGCCCCCTTCCTCCGTGATGGAAACTTTGGAAAGTCCTCGACATGAAGGACGTCATTTAGGGCCAGGCGTGGAGGGGAGGGGGGGATGCAGTAGTGGGGTAGGGTGGCAGGTGGAGATAATAGAGAGGAAGCCTCTAACCTCGTCTAAAGCTGTCTGTCTTCGTAAATAAAATGAGATAATTATTGAGTGAACAACATTATACGCCAACGACGCACTCTTTCTTCTGCCCCCCTCCTGCCGGCGCAGTTGTAAATCTCAACAAACACGGTGCTTTTGGACATTAAGTGCTCACTAAGCACAGTGGATGCATCATATTTCAAGAGCTGGCGTTGTGTGGGTGAGGAGCTGGGGAAAATGGAGTGTAATGGTTATCCATTATCTTATACGGCAACGGCAGCGATGATCATTTTCAAGTGACTCATTTCTGGAAGTACCTATCTATTGGGCACTTCGAGAGAAGACTTTGATGGCTAATCCAAAACAACTATTCAGAGGTCATTTACTGCAGCAGCGTGGAGACACTCTGCACAAGAGAACGCTCCAGCCTCCCTCATTATTCAAATACAATCCTCAGGAAGATCCGCATCACAAACAGCGGCGCCGCAGCCCCGGAGTGGGCGATTACCTACACAGCATACTCCGACCAGAGTGGAAACATTAACAATGCATCAACAAACGAATATATCACAATCCAAGTAAGAGTTTGAAAGCGCACAAGAGATATTTGTCATGGGAATTAAATAGTGATACTGGAGTGTATTAACATATCAATGATCCCACTTGTGAGAAAGCTTGGTAGTTAATAATATCCAGATGCAAGTCGTGTCTGTGAGAGAACTTTCAATCATATTATATTATTCTGCCGAGGTAAATGTATTTTCAGAAGTGTAGGTGCGATGTTTGTTTGTGTGTGGTCTCGGCTCCACATGAATGGTTACTTAACACCACACTGATTTCCCCTCAGCAGTTAGAGAAAAACCAGCCGATGCTCAATGATGCATCACCGTGTTTGTTGCCGCCAGGCTGTGTGTAAATGTGTGTGCATATGTCTGTGTGTGTGTGTGTGTGTGTGTGTGTGTGTTATCATCGCTGGCACGTAGACAGACAGCCCAGGAGTGACTGCCGGAGTGTCACCATCTGTGGATGCATTATGTCTGTCTGCACTGGGCTGTGTGTGCGTGTGTGTGTGTGTGTGTGTGTTTGTGTGCGTGTGTGTGTGGGTGGTTTGGAAGGGTAAGGGGGGTTGGAGGTGGGTGGGTGCACTCAGTCAGACACTAGACTGGACCACAGCTCCGTAGTTTGCTACTTCTGACAACAGCAGGCCAACTTGCTGCCAAATGTTTACTACCCTGCAAAAACTGTCAATTTTAACTAGATGACAACTTTTCAGATTCAAATTAATATTAAAAAAAATATATTTTTCCCTTAAAAATAAGCAAAACATTACTACAGAGAGCTCAGGAAAATGCATAATTTATTCACAAAAGTCTGTCTTGAAACAGCACATATCTCCCCACTTACACAAACAAAATAAAACCTGATATTATCATTTAATCACCAGAGCTGAGAAAAGAAAAGCACAATTTAAAAGCGTTCACTGTGTTAAATGACTCGTTAAGATGAGTTTTTGCAGTGTATGAAACACTTGGCAAGCAAGTGAGATTACAGTTCAACAGCAGTTGGTGGAGATTAACGCCCGCCGCGGGTTGAGCACATGCGAGGGTGTGTGTGTGTGTGTGTGTGTGCGCGCTCGTGGGGTGTGTGTGGATTACTGAAGAGGCCCTGGCTGGGATAACCTCTACCCCCAGCCTGTGAACTCGCAGGATCCTTCACCGTGCATGTTTGAAGTGTCAAATCCTGCACACTTCATATAGATTCTGGCAAGATCTGCCAACTCACGCCTTCCCTCACTGTGTCCCCATAAAAAAGAAAAAATGTGAAGTAGTCGCTCAGACTATTTTTCAATACTATGTTTTGTTTATTTTTGGCTTTACAGCTTTAATGTCCCACATAGAATAAAATCAGGAGTGTTAAAGGTCATGATTTATGTATATAAAAAGTTATTTAAATCCACAATTAATTGTCCATTTCTTTGCTACTAATGAGTTGGGAATAAACTTTGGAGTCATTTATCTTAAAGTCACACCCTTGGCTTTGTGTGACGGCCGAGTATACAGGATGTGGTGGTGACTGACAGGATAGGGGAACGGGAGGACATGTCGCTTAAGGACATGGAGTTGGATTTAAACTCTACCCATAGTTTCTATGAGCTCACTTAGTCACCAGGGCGCCACAACAGTCTGTCGTGCTCGCCCTACAGCTGCTGATTCTCTGAATGTACTATATATCTGGAGCTCTGGGTGTTAAGAAAGAACGAGTGCTAAGGTATGATAGCAGCGCATGAGCCGGTGAAGCCTGCGCGAGCATCTTTAAATCCACTGTGCTTCGCATTATGCTGGAATTCACACAGGTTGTCTAAACAGTCAAACAGCGGATCAATACACCCATCGATCGGTGGCATTGAGACTGAACTGGTCGTGTCGAGGGGGCAGGAGATTCTCACTAGAGCTCTCTGCAGGCTGCCGGCTGGAGGACGCACGTCCACACACACACATTTAGAAAGTGTATATACACAGACTGCACAGTTGAGAATTTGTGTGGACCACAAATATTTGTGAACGCATGTATACATATTTGTGAACACACACATTTGTGCTCTCCTCTTTCTCCACACATGCCTCACTACCCACTCGAACAGAAGCTCAGGCTTCCTTGGGATACAAACTACCTCCACACCGACACAACGGTGTTCATCTCATATGAGCAGATTCAGGTCCTGTCTGTTCAAGTCGAAGCAGTCTGCCAGCAGTTTGTCTCAAAGTGAGGGCATCCAGTCAGCTTCAGCAGCTGAATATCAAGCTGGCTGCCGCCGCGTCTCCTCGCGCTCAACTGACACAGTCGATAGCTCTGCATTATTCATGGGGATGGCGGGGGCCGATGAGATGGCCTCTCACTGAGGGCTGGATTTCAACAGTCCCAAACTTTACAGGGGCTGGCGGACGCGTGACACCTTCAACAACTGCTTATCGTCAGCGAAAATGACAACATGAGGCACGAGAAAGGGCACGGAACTTTAAAGGGTCGGCTCAGGGAGGAATGTGAATTTGTAAGCAAATTCACATTTGCAGGGTTTGAATGAGACTGTAAGTTTGACCTGATAGTTTAAAGACCCCCCTTCCACAAACATGTGTTGGTGCCTTTTAAATAAAATATAACAGAGTAAATATAGCCCCACTCTGAAAAATAAAGTACATATTATGACTCTCTTGTCAGCTCCTCTTGTTTGCCATCAAGTCAATAAACAAGGATCACAAAGTTAACATGAAAACCTGAAGCTTCTCTTTGCGCTAATAAAAAGAAAACAAATCATAATTTCAAATGTTGCTCATCCGTGTTTGCTGATTTCCATTACACAGACTAAAGACATCAATTAGCTAAACTGCGTTCGTTCAAAAAAAAAAGGAGGGGGGAAAAAAACAAGAAAGAAAAAAAGACAGTTATTTGGAGTAAATCAAACAAGACGCAAAGAGAATCAGAGGCAATAAAAAAACGTCAGGCTGCTTGATATCAGATCTCGGAGGAGAAATTTGATGGGCACCGATGAGCAGAAGGCATCTCTGGAGAATTGGACAGAGGAGAGATTTAATGTGATCATAGGGGACGCTCATCTTTCAGGGAACGGGGTAATAATGAGCAATCAATAACGTCCTTAACAGAGTTAGAGCGAGTGGCTGACAGCAGATGTAAGGCTCCGACTAACAGGCTACGTCTGATCTCACATTACCACACTGGGTCTGGGTTTAACATGCACACACACGCACGCACGCACGCACACGCACACGCACACAGGCGGCCGGCTGGTACAGTATGTATGTATATGCGCGGACACCGGCATATGGACCAGCACGCATCAACATATGGACACACAGACACACTCCCTTCTCTTTCTGTATGCCTGTTTTTCTCACCCCCCCCTCCCCCCCCCCCCCC
>NC_060150.1:5784052-5851811 GCF_021292245.1 Micropterus dolomieu
CACTCCCCCCCCCCCACACACACACACACATAACACACGCACGTCATCTCACACACTGTCTCTCAGGTGACATCCAGCAGCATCGTGTCATTGTCTATCGATCAATAGCTGTAATCACATTCACAGGCGATGAACACGGTAGCAGGCTCTACACAGTGAACACAGGCTTCTCAGTTTATCCGTCGACTGCTGATTTCACGGGCTAAAATGACAACCACTGTTGGCAGATTATATCAGCTGTACTTGCGAGGTAATAAAACAACATACATTATTTACTGATGAAGTAAATAAAGCTCTGTGCTCTGCCTGTTGCTGTCAAGGCTCTGCTACCATCTAGACTCAGGGTGGCTACGCCTCAATGTGAAGTACAACCTACCTTCTGATTAGTGATAAGAATAAAGAGTTGTGCTGCTAGAGGCCACCTTAAAAATATGTCAAGCACTGAACAATAATGTTTATGCCCTGTATATATTTTCTAACAGGTTGTGGAATAAATAAAATACCATCGCCACTTCTACAATTATAACATTACTAAAGGTAATTGATGACACAGTATCACTACCTCTAAATTGGGGGTAAATTAAAAAATTTAATTTAATCTCAGATGTTATCATCTGTTTAAAGTCAAAACAGGCCAAGTCTTATAGTCTAATTCACTGTTTCTCCAATCCATTGTATGAACTGTCAAGGCTAAATTGTTCTTTTAGCTAACGATATTTTGGCGGATAACAGATAATCATTAAACCAAATCATCATAGCAGTAATGTGGGAAAGCATTTTGGATTAGGCAACACAGATAGAAAAACTGTGCATTAGGCTAAAACTGCATTACAATAACATTAGCTAGCCTGTCGCTCAAGCGAGACAGCGGAGGCACCGCTAGTGAACAGCGCACTTTTAATGCTACAGCTCTAATAGGATGTGGCTACGTGGGTTGCTGACTTAACATTACCATTAGGTAAAAAATAAATATAAAAACAATCAAAAGTAATAGTAATATTCAGTCATATATTATTCAGGATTTGTGTGCTGTTTTATGATTTTAGTTTAACAGACATGAAATCAGAGTAGATGTAGAACAAGACTGGCAAGTTTACTTATTTATTTTCAGTTGTAGCTGCGCTTAGGAAGTAGCTAAAAATGCAAACCATTTTCAAGTAATTGTTTCGTCTATACAAGTCCAGAAAATTGTGAAAAATATCTGTGCAGCAGGGCTGGACAATAAAACAATAACAATAATTATCGCAATATAGTTTTTTTCACTTGAATTACACAAATTAGGACTTTTTCTTAAGATGTTTATTTTGCTGCGGAAAAAGGACTGAAAAAGCTTTTACTTAATTTTATTTAAGGATATTTGTTGACAAAGATTTTATCATAACTATTTTGAATGTTCTACCTCAGATTTGTGATGTGATCCACTGTTTGGCTTCAAGTGTTGACCATAAAGAAAAGTTCAAACCACAATTAACCATCAGGTTTCTTCAACTTTCACTCAGGAGTAAAAATCAGCCTTTAAACTTGAAAGAAAAATGATTTGATACTTATCGTGATAATTATCAGTATCGAAAGATATTAAACTTTTTATCGCTATAACATCTTTGGCCATATCGTCCAGCCCTACTATGAAGTGTTTTGTTTTGTCAAACCACTACTGATTTTCTATTTAGCATCATAGAAGACAATGAAAACGGGCTAAAGTTTGCACGACAGAGGCTGGAAGCTATGAATTGTTGGCATTTTTTTTCTTAGAAAAAGGCTTTTATTACAATAGTTGTTTATTCTAGTCGTTTCAGCTCTAAGAAGCAGCATTTCAAACTTTGTCTTTTGATTGGTTTAACATTCTCAGATGTCACTACTCAGGCCAGAAAGCCAGTAGATGTAATTTCACCCAATGTCTTGTCGCCAGCACAACTAACAAATCAGTTCATTCAACTGCAAAAACTACAATGCTGCAGACAAAAATGTCAAATGTTTGATAAAGATCTGGACATTCCAGTCAGCATTGAACTTGAGTTCAAGCAGTAGTTTGTCGCTGTTGGCTTAAGAGGCCAGAATATGTAGAGTAGCTGTCAACACTAAATGTAATACATTACACTTTTGGAAGTGTAAATTAAATTTCTAACTTTAAATAACCTTTTACTTTGACAATCTTGTAACCAAACCTGTTCTTCCCTAAGCATATAGTTGGACAATGTTTGTATGTTAAAGTGTACAGCACCCATCATAGATGTTATCAGCAGGAGGGCATTCTGCAGCCTTCCTGCTGAAGGCCACTGAAGCTGTGAAGCAAATGAGATATTTAATACCTCTATTTACACTATTATACATTTTCCATCCAACTCTGCATGATCTGGAGTGAGAAAGACCAGGACCTTGATAACAGTGTGAATGTTTCTGTTTGTGTACGTGTTGGCAACTTAATGTACTTTCACATATTTCTCACTGCAGCAACAGTAAAAAGTCTTGTCTTCACATTTATTGAATAAATAATTACAGCTTTATGACTGTGGGGTGCTGGTACAAGCCAGCACATGCATATGTAGGTGTCTGGACAAAACACCAAAGTACTGTATCTCCAAAAGATGATTGATTGATCCAGTTCAGGGAACCGAACCATTTCCTTTCCAGATGGACAGGACTCTCCACTCTCTGGTATAGATATGTGACGCTTTACTAGAATGGACCTATCACATAATGTAAGATGAAAACAACACAAGAAGCAGAGAGATAAACCTCTGGTCCATAAAGAAGATGGGAATACGATGCAGCATGGAGAAAAGGACGTGAAGTATTTATTGAAGCGATGAGCTGTGGCATAAGATAAGGAGTGACTCTGCTGTCCTGTTGGAGGGGGAATGTCATTTCATCACTGAGGTCCCAGGAGGGAGATGAGTCAAGGCAGAGGAATGAAGGGCCAACAGAAGAGCCTGAAAAACAGGCCATGATATTTTCATTTCTGGAAAGTGGTCATGATACAATGATTTCCTGTGAAACTAAACCTTTTGGTGATGCCTTTTTTAATATAACCACATATATAACCGCCTTTAACTGGAGACCGTGTCACAATTATTTGAGACTTTTTTAAAACTTCATGACTGTCTGCTTCTGACTCAGACAGAAGCCCTGCAGGAAACTGACTGACATTAAGTCTATAGATGGACTCATTTTTAAAACAATATCATGCTGTTGCGGATGCTCCAGCCCTTGTCAACAACTTGTACTAACAGCTGACCAGATGTGTCAGAGGGTTTCAGAGTCTCCTAGCAACAGTAAAACGTTCTGGCGCTACGGGCAAAGCTGAAACCATAATACAGATTTCTATACTGTGTCATTTCTAATGGTTTGCTGTCAAATAACACTGCCATTGTAAATTTAACTTTTATTACTTTCTAAAAAAAACATGAGGAGATTATGTGTTTGCTATGTACATGTTGAACTGGGTTGGGCCCAGATTTCCCCGTGAGTGCCCGTGCCAACAACGCTTCCCCCGGCTTAATCACGGATCACGGCTTTAGCGCTGCCGTTCATCAGGTTGTTAGTTGCGCTGAAGCTCTCAGACTTGGCTACGGGCGTCTTATCTTATCAGTCAATCGGCAACAGCGTGCAGGAAATGAGACACACAGCCGTGATACTGCCAACAACACTCATCTGTCAAGACACGCTGCCTCAATTACCATACTGTAGCACAAAGACTCGCACAAAACAGGATGCGCGGCACGGCGGTGAAGTGGATAAATTGAATTGCTGACGTTATACAAGCTAAGTCATTAGTCGCATCCATATAGGGAAACCAAAAGCTCGGTGGAACGAGAGGACGGAGGTGTTTTATTTGGTGTAGCTGTGCAACAGAGGAAGTGGTAAACTTCTTGCAGCCCGGACATAAATCTGCATTTTTCTAATCATGAGTGTGTGTGTTTGTTTCTGATGCAGCCCCCTCATATTACTGTACTTGTTTGCTGCCTCTGTCTGGAGATAGAAAGAAAATGGGAGGGGGGAGAAAATAAAGAGAAAGACAGACAGAGGCAGAAACAGAATGGGAAACAGATATACTGAGAGAGAAACAAAGACTGAGAGAGAGAGAGAGAGAGAGAAGATAAGGAGGGATGCTGGATGTGTGTACTGCATCCCAAGGGATCACTTACTCAGTATAGACACAGTACTGGAGGACAGAGCACAGCAAGGGTTCATTGGCCAAAATCTCTCCTCTTTACAGACACATACACACACAATCCCTCCAAGCAATATTCCTGTAAGCACTCGTCCACTGAGAATAACCGCATTGACTGAAGTGGAGTCAATGTAAGAGGACGAGAGAATGAGGGGAGGAAGAAAAAAATAAAACGGAGGGGATCAGGAGGAAGCAGGAGGAGGAGGAGTGTCCACCTGGCCAGTGTCCAGGGGAATTAAACAGTCTGTTTACCGCTCTCAGCGCCTCAGCAGCGCCATGTTAGCTTAATGGCACGGACATGAAGCCAATTGATTTGTGGACCAATAGACCTGTCCCACAGCACAGGCAGATTACCTAGATCACTGGCTCCGCATTGAGTAGACATGGCTTTTCATTCGCACCCCACAGGCAGTGGAATGTGAACAGGGTTTAATGTGTGTCTGTGGGGGAGGGGGGGGCATGCTATGTGCACGTGTCCCAAGGATTCGAACATGAATCAAGAGGGCCTGTTTATGTCTGTAGGGTTAATTCTTAACGTGCCAATCGTTGCTGTCAGGTGAAGCCTTTGTTTTGTCTCATTTATAATATTTTTTGAATGATGATATATGCTCCCCTATGGGTTTAAGAATCCATTGGCTGGGTGATAATTCAATTATTTATAGAGATTGGCTTTGGGCAGAGTTGTAATGCTACAATAGGATCATACTGTGTTTGATTACAGCATTCTGTAGCCCAAATTAATAAAACTGAGCAAGTTGTAATTAAAAACTACAAAAATGGTTAAAGATTTGGTTTGTGAAGAAACTCTTTCATAGGGTGTTTTAATGTTTACTATTTACTACTGTTTACTATTTATTGATGACAGCTGCGTAGTTGGGTTAGGCTAGCATTAGCGTTAACTTAAGCTGCTAACGTTAGCTTAAGCAGCCACAGCTTACGTTAATGCTGACAAGCTACACGCTTTGGACCCTGGAGGTCTCAATATTGAAACCTTAATGTGATAATCTTAAGATTAACAGAAGATCCGAACAACTCTCTTCTGGCATTTACACTCAACAACTTCAGAGCAACCTGCTAGCTTACGAGCTGAAATTCAGACAATGGCCAAGATTAGACTCGCCACTCTGTTGGTCTTTTATGAACAGTAAAAAGACACATTTTTTGTTCTTTTGTGAACACATAAAAGGTAATTAGCTACAGATGAGTACATTTATCAGACACGGGGTGTCATTATGGCTTAAACTTTTGAAGTATGGCAAAATTGCAATTTGAAATTTACATACTTTCAAATCACAATTTCAATATAAAAACAAAAATCTGCTCAGTAAATAAAAATTAACGTTAAATATGTGGTGTCTGTTTTTTTTTTATCATTAATAATTTTATCATACCTTTATTTAACCAGGCAGTTTAATTAAGAACAGATTCTTATTTACAATAACGGCCAACGGCCTGTTGGGAATGGATACTGGGATTAAAACTGATCTAATTTAGATCTGTATATATATATATATATATATATATTTGCACTGAACACCAATTCTTTTTACATGTTATTTTGTGTAAATTTGCCATAGTGTCATCCTGGAAAAGTATTTCTATCAATATAATTGTATCCATTTTGGCCATAAACCTCACATTGCCCACCCCTAATGGATCCTTCTCAAAACCAAATTTGATTAAGTACGAAAAATTGTATGATGGTCCTGCTAAAAGCTAAATTAGTTTTCTTGTATAAAATCACCCAACACATGTACATACAGTATACACCTGATGTTACACTTTTAATTTGCGGCATTAACAGTACATATTGTCCCAAATTGAATACTACACCCAAATAAAAAAAACGTTGCTGAAGGACAATGAAAGACCACACACACTTGAAACTACAGTTGTCCATGTGTACGCCGAGGAGTGAGAATAATTCCACATTCTCCACAGTTTTCACTCATGTCAGTGTCCGACTTGATAAGCATGAAAATCCATTTATCTACAAAGGAACTGTATGGTCCATATTGGACAATGTCTCTTTCATGGTCCCTTGCAGGCCCTTTTTCGTCCACAAAGCCACCCAACTGACTCCACCGTCTGTAATAGGCCACATTCATTTGATATAGACACATCAAGGGAGATATTGCAGTGGTTTTGCCGTGCATCAAGAGAAGTGGAGCTGGTTCACAGAAGCAGCAATATGCTCTGAACATAAAAGAACAATAGACGCAAGGCAGATGCAGTTGGGGGGAAAAAAGAAAAACATACACTGTGGACACTGTGCAGACTTGGACAAAATCTTCCAAACATGTATGCTTGCATTAATGCATGAACGGAAAGGCTCGCTGTCAATATCATTCAACCCTTTCCTCCTATTGAGAGCTGTTCTGCAGTCTGCAGTGTGAGCAGGACGGAGATCCAGAATTAGGCCTATGAGGAGGAGGAGCCGTCAGATTACAGATTAGAAAGTGGGGAAGTGGTGGGATTAAACATGCGGTCTAGATGGTAGCCCGGCTAATACAGCTCACAGCTCGGCTAAGGGCGTTGTCAAATTTAGTTCTGTGGATTATGCTGTGGTTAGTCCATTGACAAACCACGCTGAGGGAAATGTTTAAAAGAAAAACGACTCTCCTGGAGATTTTTATTGAAACACTTTCCACGGTGGTCAATGTTATTCATTGCTCATCTAATCCATATTTGTGTAAATGAGGTGCGCGGAGCTTTACAACACAAGGCAGACACAAAAACCTTTGAGACTTTGGCATTAACAGTGATGCTACGTCTTAACCACCCCCTGGCTAATGCAGCTAATGAATGAGAAAACGCTAGCAGGCTAACGGCTCTAATTCTCCTTCACAGGCTATCATGTTGCAGCCCGGAGACAGATCAATACCATTTGCTCAACACACAGGAGGCCTGGGAATCTATAAAAGGGCTTTTATTGAGTAATTAAACACCCATTACTGTCCCGTGCAGCCAAACAATAAATTTGATCAGCCTCTCAGGCGCAGATCCAGCCGTGATTAATACTCAGTGCATGCATGACATAAAAGACCACAATGACATTTTGTTACGTCCTGTCTTAGACCCTTTGACAGTGCGGGGACTGAAGTTTTGGTTGCTTACAGCGGCAGTTTCAAGGTTGTTTAGTGCGTCCGGACCTTAAGAGAACTCCGTGTGCAATGAGAGGAAAATTCTGGACCTCAGCAGCCATATACTGTCCTCCCCTGCTGGCCTGGGATCGAATCCCACCAGCACCTGCTGTCCTGGGGCCGCCATAGCAAGCTTCTCACTGTTAAAGACAATGTCTAATGGCAATGACGAGCTTCAGAAACTGCTCAGACAAGAAACCCATAAAGGGATATTTTTTACTTTTTTTATATTTGCACTTTAGACTGTAATCATCCAAAGGCTGACAGGACAGTTAAGTTCCTACTTGATATGGCATCAATATGTCTAAATGTCATTTTTAAAAATCATATTCTAAAATCATTAATATTGAAATTTAAATTGGTATAGGCTTAAAATACATTTTAGTTACTGTTGAGGCTGAAATGCATTAAATATTATCTTACACTTCACTTTCACCTCCCTTTTTAACATTTACAAGCAGCATATACACATTTAACAAATGGTTTATGACACACTATAATGTGGCTGTAAGCACATGTGTGCTAAAGTAAACTGTTACCATATGTTGAATATATAAAGAAAGGTGATGTTGAACTTTGTTAAACTGGCATGTATTACTGACCTTATTTTTAAAAATGTATTATTTGACTGTACAGAACAATGCAGAATTTCTGGTGCATGTTTGAAGAAAGAAGAAAAATGCACACATACTTCTAAACTTGCATGATTATAAATATAAATAAAACATTTTCAGCACAGTAGGAACACTATCGTGTCGCAGTTGTATTGGTCTTGCTTTACTCTTCACCCTTTTCAACGCGACTGTAGACTTGACTGTTTTTTTCCCCCAATTTCCCAACGTCCTTTTCTACACTTGCACAATTCCAAAACCTGTTACAATCCCATCCTTGTTGGAGAATATTTAGCGTTGTTGAGCCAACAATATGGCATCTGGGTGATTCTACTAAATATGAATGGCCCATTCACGGGACTCAATGGAGTCGCTTGGCAATGGCCCTTCTTCCCCTCCCTCCTCCATACTCAAAACAATATTCAGCGCAGCAGTCTTGGCACTTTTCCCCGAAATCAACAAAAGAGGAACTCGAAGCTGTCCCTGAAACCCTCAAAGCATTAAGCCTCTGTGAGATGCAAGTACTTGGCACAAGCAAAGCGATTTAACGACAATGGGCAAATCATACAGTGCTTTGTGAGATTTAGGGGATACAATAGCACTCCGTTTCCAAAGCACACATTAGTAAGCATGTCATTGGGACCCCCTGGGGGATTTGAGCAGCCTAGAGGATTGTGTGGTGAAGAGGATAAATATATGTTACTGGGCACGAAGATGGATCCCTGCCAATGCTTACCCCCCTCACACACCATACTGTGGATTATGAGAGTGTGGAATACATTAATAGAATAATCTTCTGAACACACAAACTAACACACAAACTGAACCCATTTGGCTTCTTAAGCGTATACATTGCAACACATCCAAAATCAATTTACGACCATTTAACAGAGCTCAAGAGGTGCAGATGAAGAGATTCTTGCCTTACAAAAAAAATAAATAAAAGAGCTCCTGCCATGAAAATAAAACCCCAAAAAAATAAAAAATACTTGTTATAACTGTGCGGCGCTTGCAGCCATGCTGACCTCTGAGTGCTAAACAAAACCAACAACGGACAAGCAGACACCCACTCAAAAGTCAATACCATGCGTGCCTCCTTTTCCTCTTGTATGGTTAATGCATGATGCCAGGTAGGGGAGACAGACGGAGAGTAGGATCTCATTATACGCTGCATGCTATCATTAGCTATCTACCACATGTGTCCATCCTGCCAACAGAGTCGTACAAGCAACATCCTAATGCTCACGCCTGCTTCCAGTGGGGAAACTTGGCCGACACACACACACACACACACACACACACGCAGTACAAGCATGCACGCACATAATCACAGGTAAGCATACAAACACCTTCTTTCCCCAGCAGGCCTTGGTACACAAACATATTTAAAGTCATTTTTTCAGGCAAAAATAGAAAATCTCTCCAATATGAGGATTTATTGCTTTTTGTCTGATTTAAATGATTGGAAATTGATTGATTATCTTTGGGTTTTGGGCTGCTGATCAGACAAAACAAGATTTTTAAAGACAGCACTTTGGACTGTTGGAAACTGTGGTAGAAAATTACAGATTGTTGGCAGATTTATTAATTACATATTCTTTAATGAAGCCCTTAGTTGCAGCCTTAATTTAAGGCAAGACCACATACATACAGCACGTTGACACTTAAGTAGTACTTAAGTACAGATGCAAGTTAGACAATAGACTAAGGAAGACAGAAAAACAGCCAGTAACAATTTTAGAAATTGATTAATCATTTCAGTCATTTATCAAACAAATGCTCCAATTTTTTCTTATTTGGAGTATTGGAATATTAATATTTTTACAGCCCTACAATAGACACTGCTAAATGTGAAGGTACATAGCAATAGCAGTTGCTTTTGCTCTCGTTCCCAGTTTGTGTCCATCTCCCAGAGGCCACAGTGATGCTGTGCCACACGCCCAGCCACTCAACATCCTTTGTGTCCATCCCCTGGCAGCCTGCCAAGCTCAAGCACACACACACCAGCTCTTCCTCGCACCCAATGAGCCATTGTGCATTAACACGCACGCACACCTTTGCCGCCCCACAGACAAAAGTGTCCGATGCACTTGCCGCTCGCGCAAGATGCCTCGCTAATCAAGACGTTCAAACTGAGCTGCAGACTGGAGGTGGGGGGGCAGCAGACGGCCACTATCTAGCCAAGGCTCGCTGTTAACAAAATCAGATCATCCAGCCAGAGCCAGAAGAGCTCTGAGAAGAGCAGTGGCGGCGAGAGATTACAGTCAGATCCTTCCTCTCTCCTAGCTGTCATTTTCTTTGGCCCTTGGAAAGAAAAAAAAAAAAAAAAAAAAAAAAGGAGAAAAAAAGGCTCTCGTCGACATCCTCCATCGTCGGGCCAAATGAGTGGCGAGCTTTTCCGCATATCAATGCACAATTTAACTTAAGATTTCCATGGCAATAACCTAATTAGAAACGGCGCCTTCTCATTTGAAGGCACAATGTAAAGGATAAGCTGTATGCCGCCACATCTATTGAGGTCTAATGGTGTGGAATATTCCAAAGTGGAAGTTAGATTTTTTTTTCTGTTTTAATAAGTCCTTAGCATATTTAACGCTTCCACATGCTGAATGTTTTAATATCTGCCAGAGAATCCGGGCCATGGGTGGTGGAGATTGCTGGTAAAGAGTAAAGGGAGGTGAGCGGGGGTCTGCTTAAAATTCAGAAAAAGGGGTCTAGCGGATTGCAAAGATGGTAGGAGGGAGGGGGGGGGAAATCTACAGCTTTGATTTGATTAAAACCTATGAAAATGACGCATTACATAAACCAAAGAAACTTCAAACATTTGGGGGGATTCACATTTCAAACAAAGTGAGATAATGCGTTTAATGGTGGAATTAACATGGAAATGAATTTAGCGGAATGTCTCCTCCAGGGTGGCGAATAGGAGGTGGAAATGTCTGGAAATTTGGGGACACAGATCTTAGATCAGTTGCGACACCACTGGCTCAAAAGGTCCCCAGCTGTTATTGGGACCTTAACTGACAGTGGAACTGCTGTTGTCTCCTCTGACATACTTGTATTCATCTGTTATTAAGACTAAAACTTCCACATAATGTCTTTTGTTACTTTTCCTTTTTACCTCAAAGCTGCTAATAGATAATCTGAAATGCTTTGGAGATTTCTTATCCAGGATTAAACTTTGTAGATTTTTAACAATAGCTAAACACATCCGTTCAGTTACATCACCACATCCTGGGCACTGGTTCGAATGCGTATGCACTAAAAACCTGGTCAAATACCAGATCTTTCAAGTGTTAAGTGTTACAGTGAAAGCATTATCTTAGTATAAAGTATCACAGGAGTAGTAAGCTGTAAGTATTATTCCACAGCTGAGTCAGTCCTGTGTGGATACCCCTCGTCTTAAGTACACCCATCAGATTCTGACTGGATAATAACCAGTCAGCACTGGGAGAAAGACACGAGGGCAGGATGAATATAATGTGGAGTGTGTGAGGTTGCACGGTTGTGTGTGTGTGTGTGTGTGTGTGTGTGTGAGAAAAGGTTCTTTTTCAGTTGCAACATGGTGGTGGTGGGGGGGGGGTCTGTCAACCAGCAACTGTCAGTCACAGCAACAGTAACCCCCCCCTCCAAAAAACCCCTGTTTGAAAGGAGAAAAATGCAGCCAGTGTACCACTACTGAAGGAGGAGAGGAGGGGGTGGAGGATTGAGTGGATCATGGTGTCAGGGATTTTAAGGAACTGGCGTCCACTCATCTACGGAGGAACGTGTCTTAGGCTGCGGCGCTACCGACAGCTGCCAGCCGTCTCTGGGAGAGGAACTTAGATCAGCAAGGAGGGGCTGTCAGCGAGCATGCAGGGAAACACACAAAGACTACACAGCCTCACTACAGTTAGCTCTGACACAGAGCCCCAGCACTGTCTTCTGGGACAGAGAGAGAGAGAGAGAGAGAGAGAGAGAGAGAGAGAGAGAGAGAGAGGAGGTGAAATAAGTGGACAAAGAGTGGAATAGATGAGAGAGCAAGGAGACAAGGCAGGCTGACGCACTGTCGAGCAAACGTGGAGAAAAGAGGGGGGGTGGGGGGGGGGGCTGAGAAGACAGTGAGAGGAAAAGAGAGATGGAGAGAGTGAAACAGACAGACAGGTCCGAGAGGGATTTGTTCTATTTGCATGCGTCGGGCTCCCATGGGGTCCAGCTCTGCTCGGCGAGCCGAGAGCACAAAAGATAACACTTAACATATTTGCTAAAAGATGACAACCCTGGCTGGATCTCGTTTGAAGAGGCCCTTTGTCAGGGACGTGCAGACAGGAGAAATCCACTGATACGGACGCGGCGGAGACTAACAAATGTCTCTTGGCCTGTGCGTGTGTGTCTAAAAAGCACAATATTTCCCCACATCTTCTTACATCTGGCAGAAGTCCCATGAGGCGGGATAGATCGCACGCCGGTGGCTCTGGGACGGTAAAACAGCTTTTAATGGTAAACATTACAGACTGATAGAAAGTGTCGGGATAATTTATTTATACGGTCCCACTGGGAGTAGCTTAGCCACCCTCGCAGCACACAGGCTCTCTCTATTCATTTGAGGGAAAAGTCCGTATTTAGATAAATAAAAGCAGAGTAAAGGGGTGCCTGTTTGCAAAGCAGTTTTTCTTCTACTCCTATTATCTCTGCTATCTCTGTCCCTATTAGCTGCATCGGGGGGCTGCTGGAGATGTGAGGCAATATGTTATGTGTATAATGAGGGGGATTATTGCTACTGTCACTGCAACACGCGCAGACAGCGGATGCGGAGGGACAGATCTTAAGCCGGGAACTGTAGCAAACAAATAGACTTAAAGGGAATAAACAAACCGCTGAGTCTCTACATTATTTACATTACACACAAGACGGAACATGCGTGGTTGCACCTGGGTTTCCTCGTCTCTTACACACATGCACACGCACAATTCAAAACTCACGCACGCCATCAGTTCCCATGTTTATCTAGAACGCCAGAGAAGTCTCTTATTGAACAAGACACTGCCATTAAGCAAACCAGTGACTGAATGAAACTAAATGTCCTCCAGTATCTCTAATAACTTCTTATCCACAAATCTGAATCACACAAACGTCAGTCAGTTATAAACAAATAAAAATGAAAAAGAAATGCAGAAAAGGTGAAATTCTATGTGTCATTTGTGTGCAACACTAAAGTGCATGCCTATATATCTGTAATATGTAATTTTAGATCATTTCTACACCAAAAAGGAAAAAATAATGCTTCAAAATGAAGTCTTATTATTCTATGTCCAACTATATTTTCATTGCAGTTAACATTTGACAGTATGGACACATATACACCTTAAAACAGAAACATGCAAATATTTGCAAGGTTGTAAATCCACGTGCCACATGTGTAAAACCAACGCACACAGACACACACACACACACACACACACAAAGTGCATCAACAGGAGAAAAAGAGGAAACGGAACATGACGTGAAGGAAATAACTATATGTGAGTGTGTGTGTGTGGATGAGAGAGAGCAGGGAGAAAGATCGAAGGTGAGAGGTTGAGTCCTCAGTAATAACTGCTACAAAAACCAAGAATGTGCAACCGTGGAAGTTGCAGCCGGCGCGTGTGCAGAAAGCCCATCGCGGTTCCAAACGTGATTATTCATTAGAAAACTATCCGCCGCCGCTCTCGCTTGCAACAGGGTGGGATGGCTATTTTCAACTTCAACAATCCACCATTGTTCTACATGAATGTAGAACACATTTCCTGCCACGACACTCTGCGGCGTTAGAAACAGCCCACATAAATCAGTTTTTTAAAATACCTGAAATTTGAATGGGTACAGGCAGAATATATTTTTGCAGTTCCCAGTCAAACACTGTTTATTCCTGTTATAATTGCACAATTCTCGCACATGATAATGTTAATAATTATAAGAGAATTTAATGTGATAACCTATAAAATGTGTGAAAAGGTAACTAATAAATAAATCCTGATGGTAAATATGCATTTTGACTTTGCAGTCATTGAGGCCTTCTGCACTCTGACTGCAATCGCATGCTATTACATCCACATGCCACCTGTTTCATTAAGCAATGAGTGAAGCGGACTATATATTTTTATAATAAGCATCAAAAGTAAACTCACTGTAAGTAAACTGCCCATAGTTGTACGAGTGTGTATGCGAGAGCATGTGTGTGTGTGTGTTTGCACACACTGAGCAAGAAACACCTCCTGACTCATATCTAACTTACTAATCTGCAGATTTATTATTAAAAAGTTCAAGAACAATGTTTAAGCAGGTTTTAATATCTTTAAAAAAAAATCTAATAAGGGCTGCAAATGAATCCATGTGTAAATTAAATGTAGCACACTTGTTATATTAATAACCAGGTGTGGCTGTGTGTGTATGACAAAGGGCTGTATTAGTGTGATATGAGCAAAACATAAAGATGAAAAATAAACCTAAAGATGGCAGTTACAATTTTGGAGATTTATCATAGAAAAACAAATAAAGGCACATTTTTAACTGAATCTGAAGGTGTGAATAGACACGCGATATAATCGTCAGTTTCAGAAAAATAAAGAAAAGCACTGGGTGTGTGGCATGCCGACTGTTCCCCATCACCTCCACCAGCTACTGAAATGCATCTGACCATTTTTACACCTTCTAACATTTTATTAAAAAAAGAGAAAAGTGCACAAGTTGATGGAAAATCCACCTACCATAGACGCTGCTGCTGCTGATCATCTCGTGCTGGAACATGAGAGGAAGAGGGAGAGGGAGAGGAGATGAGAGCATTGGAATTAATTTCTGGAGAAAAAGAAGCGGAAGGATTCCCTCTTTACCAAAAAAAATAAAAATATTAAAAAGCTTTACAACACACACACACACACACACACACACACACTTTTTTCTGGTCCGTCACTGCTCGGATTTCAAACCGTGTGAAAGGTGGGCCATTCAAGTCTTGGAGCGAGCAACTCAATAGGAGAGGCGTCTAACCTACATGCATCTCATTAGAAAGTGGAGCCCGAGATGACAGGCAGCGGTGGAGAGAGAAAAAATCAACTGGTGCAGCTCAGAGATTGTTTGGAAATGATGCCCGGAGTGTCGAGTCAAGTTAAATCGGTTGATGACGCCCTAAAATGTCCAAGCTTTAAAAAAAAACCCACACATGCAGCGGTGACATTGTCTCCGCTCTCTGCACGCATGCATAGGGCAACTTGTTGTAACCGTATCGCCGCAGCCGCCTGATAGAGGCAGGAAAAGGCTCCTTGTGCATGCAAGTTGTGTATTTTTCCCCATACAGTGACTGCCGCACCGCCGACAGACACATAGAAGCAGGGTACCTACAGTGCAGCCTGCGTGTCCATGCCTCTGCGATTTAACCGTGGCGCAGGTGCGCTCCTTGAAAATCACATTTAAAAAAAAAAACGTACACAGCAATTCACGCTCAGGTCTCGTTTTGCAATCGGGGGAAACTTGTTAAATCGCAAACTGCACATGCATTATTCCGAGATAAACAGCGTGCACAGGCTGCTCTGAGCTCCCCTCCTCTTCAGACGCGCTGCCTGGACAGCCTGTCTGCTCTGACCACTGTCTAATTGCCGACGCAGCGGATCCCCAGACTATCCGTCCTTACCTGCTTTTTTAGCGACAGGTCGACCTTTCACGTGGGGGAGTTAGGATCGCATCGATCCCGGGGAGGGTTTCTTCTGATGAACGGGGTGCCGAGGTTAAGCCGGGTTGCGTGCGAGCTGAAACCATTCCAAGTTAACGCAGGAAACACTGACCACAGCCACTGCCATGTTGGAATTTCACCAGCCCTGAACAGCTGCTTCTCGGACTGACCAGTACGCTCCCCAATGCGCATGCGTACAAAGGGGTAAAGCGGGGAAGAAAAATCTCAATTCCACTTATTGGCCATAAGGTTATTATGGGAGTCTAGTTTGTGTGGCAATCCGTGTCAAAGTGGTCAAAGGGAGTCTAAATGGTGAGGAGAGATGAAGCTTAACACAACACAAAAGTGTTTAGAAGCCAAAGATAGAATCAGAAGAGACTGAGGACCCACTGCACTACAGGATACGTGCACTTCTGACTTGAATCCGAATTTTGCCCAAATTAACACATTAAAGGTGAGGCAGTCATTTCATTTTACTGCACATTAACTTTAAGTAGAGCCTTTAATCTTTGGAGTTTAATAGTTTATTAGAGAATCCAGTCGTTAAAATGACATTGATTTATGGAATGTGCGTATAAACATTAAAAATAATTATTAATCAGTCATAGAGATGTTTTATCCCCAGAAACTCTTGGCATGTTTGTAAAAATTTGGTTGCAAATGCCTTAGTTTGGCACACCAATCAGATAATAGCGAGGATCAACTTTTGCACCCACCTCTCCAGCCTATTGATTGCAAAAACAGCACAATGAAATGAAGCCATAGCCCTTCTATAGCTCACTGGAGGACCCCTAGAAGCCCCATGGCCTCAGCTTGGGAACCCACTGAAGTGAACAGGGGGGCAAATCTGCACACCCGCCTCCCCAGTGAGCCCCGAAATCTCACTGCAAATGCGCCGTCGGTGTCTGCCTATCTCCCAGTGATAATTATAGCAGCAATATGGAATTAGCAATTGAAGCCCTAATTAGAATGAAAATGTCCCAGTTAGCGAGTTATCAAAGCATCAGTGGGGAGACTAGACTTAAACAAGACATCAAAGATGGAGTAACTGTCAGTTCATTGTTCCTAATCACCCCCACAAGTTGATAATGCGTGTGCCAGAGAAAATGTCCTTTAATATGGTCAAATAAAATTGAAGGCGGGGTTAATAAAAATGTAAATAAAAATGTGGAGGAAAAGCAGTTGCCCACACACACATCTTGAGGGTCAAATGTGCATCCTGTGCTGAGGTCAACGTGCACGTGCACACGCCTATGCAGTCAAACATGATGTCCTTGAGACACCAGTGAGCAGCATGTGTAGAAACGGCGGATTGTTTCCTTCCTCCACCTGCTGCTATTCCCAGTCTTTGTTTTTGAGAGCACCGGCTGCAGCAGATTACACACTCCTGCAGGCCAGAGCTCGGCATTACTGAGAGCTACGACTCCACCTTTCACTCTCCAATGTCTATAATTAATTGTCTTCTTTTTTTCTTCTTTACAATCCCATCACTTCATTTGTCTACCCTGCAATGCAGTGTGCACTGCAATCAAGGATTCCTCAGCGTAATTAGAATTGATTGAAAACTCAACTAATCGCTGTGTAATAGCTTTGTAAAGAAGTGTTGTTGTTTTTGTTATGCTGTGCTAATTATTAGTTAGTAATTAGAAAGAAAAGACTTAATTTAGCCTTTAATAGTGAGGAAACAGGGCTTTGTAGAATTTTATTGTGTGCAGATACGTTACCAACCGTGCTCTTTCTCCTCTCTGATTTACATACCGAAGGCAAAGGTATAATTCAAGTGTGTTGAATATGCAGTGTTGCTATAAAAGGCTCCCTCAGTGATATAGAAAATCGTATGTAGACTCACAGGTCACTTTCAGATTTCATTTTGCAACACATTTTCTGATTTGTGACCGACACCAACTGCATGTGTGTGTGTGTGTGTGTGTGTGTGGTGGAGATTTAACGGCAACATAAATCTAAATAGATTTTAACTCATTAGCCATTGGAGAGGTAATGATGTAAGTCTGCCACTAATGAGCTTAAGCTCTTAATTGAATAGGAGGGGGGCGCGGTTGGGGGGTGAAGAAACACACACACGTATACACTGCATGGACACCCATGCAAATGTGAGTACACAAAAGGATGTACACACAAAGACACATCCACACACACCTACGAGTACAATCCCGCCTCCTGTGTTGGTATGGGGTGTTTTTTTTCCTCCCCTCTCTCTCCAGGGTCATGGGGAGGGGGAGTAATAGTCACATGACCAGCTAAATTTCAACTCCAGTGCCTGCGGACTTCACTGTCGGCCCTCATCATTTCACTGCAACTGCACTCCGCCCTATACATACTCCAAAAAACAGAGAAGAGCACAAACAAACCAGATTTGATATTATTCCTCATGTGTTATTTATAAAATCACTGCTATAAATGAAGTACAAGGCATTTTCTCTAATGCGACACTAAAACAAAGGAGTTTTTATACAATAAGTGCCTAATCAAAGGACCCATTGAATGTCACACTAATCAAACCCCTACTCCAAATGTTCCATATTCACAGTATAAGAGGGAAAACATGCAACAAACCCCGCCGCTTTGATGTCACCTGTTCTAGACACATTTCATATTTTTATTCATCTCTTCCAAATAATTATCAGCACTTAACCCGCCATGTCTACGAAGACGTAAAAATGTCAGAATCACTTTGGGAAAAAGAAGAAAGCTTATAGGATGAAATGTCCGTCCTTTATAAACTGTACAATACATTTAGAAAAGACCATGTTCCCTTGGCAATACAGGCTATGAAAATGATGATATCCAATTTCTTAGTGTCTTCTATCAAATGTACCCTGATATAAACAAAGCTCCAGTGAATGGGGGACAATGGTGGAATCTCAAAGCAGGAAATCCAGAGGGAGAAAAAAGGGAGATTAAAAAAGCCCATACAGAGTTTCCGGTGGCTCAGATAAAGAAGACAGTGGAAATAATGTAGGAAAAAAAAAGACAAGGGGATGAGTCGTCTTTGCTCAGAGGCTAGTGTGTGTGGCCAATCCACTTTTATGAGCCCAGACTAACGCCCTGATGGGACACGGCGTAGATTTGAGCAGAGCCTATTGAGCATAAGCTGCTAAATTTGGCAATAAAGGGAATGTGATTTACTGTAAGCTCCACTGGGCCGAGAGCGACGCAGCCGACGGTGTGTGTACATGCGCGCACACACACACACACACCTGAGAGCATAGAAACACACACACTAACAATAACTCACTCACTCTGTTACTGTCTCTTGCTCTCTCCCTCATTCTCCCTGACACACACACGCCTGGCCGGCCTGCCTCTGAGCCCCACACACTCACGCAGCCACTCATGCGGCTCAGCGGCACTGACTTTGACAAATAACCAGGAAGTCCTGGTGTTGGCTTAAAAACTCCAACTTGTTCAGTTGCAATTCTGCATTTGTCCTGCTTTAATGGCCGTGGAAGTGGCTTTGGAGGTAATCTGTCAGTGATTGATTAGAGCCCAGCCAAATCCGCTCACTGAACGCATTGGTAGGCTGCAGGCCCGCCTGCTACTGTGTGAGGCAGAGAGAGACACAGAGAGGGAAAAAGACAGAGAGACGGGAAACAGAGTTCTGCTGCGTGCGAGTGCATGTATGCATCTCCATCCACTCAGCAGCAATTCAAATGTCCCGTAAGTCTTGTACTGATAAGAATCTAACAGGTAACTGGATCAATCTCAAAATGAAATCCAATCTAATTATCATGTTTCCACAGACAAAAAAATCAACTATTATTTCCCTTTAAATACATACTGTTCTTCTTAAATGTTTAAAAGTATTGAATCAATAACACTTTGTCACAGAAATACAGAAATTAACATAAAGCACTGTTGTGACACCATATAAGAAAAATGTCACGTAAATATAAATATTCCTTTTGTTTACCCAAAAGTCATTCACTCACAGAGAAATGTACTGAATAGTGATGTTACTTATGTTAGGGGTCAATAAGACTCCAGAGGTCAACCTGTTGCAGCTCTCCTGAACAAACTTTTATAAAACTCTAGCAAGATTCATCTAAATATTAGACTTATTTGAGTTTTTGGAGGGGTAATGCTGCGTGAAACGTACACATTAGTATGTCGAGGTTGAGTAACAAGAGGAAAACTATCAACATCTAAAACACAGGTTCTACATGTCAGAGAACTAAAGGTACTGCTGGCGCTGTACTGGGACTGCTGGGAGTTTGCTGCCTTGCTCAAGAGTACATCAATAGCATAATTATAAGGCAATGTAGTGTCACCAGACTGTAAAATTTGATTGGTGATGCTAATACTGCTGTATGATCACAATTAACTGTTTCCAAACTTCATCTGCTTCCCATTGGAGCTTTGTCAGAGCCTGGAGGATTCTTCTATTAGACCCAGAAAGGGAATGCAGACAGGCATAAGCAGCTAAAAAATACTTTTTAATGGCTGCGCCAATTTAATCAATTCTTTTCTTTCACATGCTGTAAATGAATTAGTCCACTGATGATTGCCCTTCCCATGATGTAATCATCTGTTTTCATCACTTTTATATATAAGGTGATGACCGCATTTGAATTTTGCACATAGAACAAATGAAGCTGGTTGTTGTGTTCTGCATGGATATAATCTGCTGATAAGTAATACAGCTAAAACAATGCGTGTAATATGTGTAATATTCACCCTCCAAGTAGCTAAGATTGAGCATGCAAATGGAAATAATGTCTTTTTTAACAGTATTTTCTGTCCCTTTTCTCATCAGTCAGAACTCATTTTTACATCTAAAAAACATAGCATTTCTTTTTCATCTTTTCTTTCATAATCAAAGCTGAGCGAGTTCTTTTTGCCAAACGTGAAGAGGCTCTGACCATGAAAATGTTTAGCATGAATCTTAATATCACTTAAGTGATAATTATTCCGCTCGCCACAAACCTGACTAGCAAAATGGAATTCAATCAGAGCCTGCGCATAATGACAGTCATTATGAAAATAATGAATAAAAAAGTAATAATGACATCCCTGTCTGTATTCAGACCTCTTTCTTTCTCACACATCTCCATGGTGATCTGATTTTTTCTTTCAACTCTACATTCTGGCTGGCCCATGGCCACTTTAATCACATTGTTTATGGTAAACCAAGCGTTGTGTGGTAGCTCTATGCTTGGACTCATTTAATTAACCACTTGAGAGGTGTAGCCGAGTCTACAGTAGTCCAGCGTTGTCTCCTGCAGTGGTGAGTGCAGGGTTATTGTTGCTGACCAGTCCATCTCTCAGCAGCTCTCTGCGTCTCTCTCTGTTGGCTCTTTGAAATGAGACAAATCTCCCTCTGAGCAAGAATTTGCCTTTCTGCCACTAATGTGAATCCACGTCTGACAATCAGGAACAATATAATTATGAGAAAAACATCTCACCGGGGTTGTGGAGGAACAGATTACACATGCTGGGATTAAATGATAAATCACTAGTTGCTCATTACAGCGTCTGAATCAAATGCAGTAAAGTGTGACAATAAAATTTATTTTTAACTTTATGTTCTACAGATTTAAACTTCATTAAAATAATTAACTGACTAATATGTATTTTAAGCAGGTACTAATTTGCAACAGACTACATTTTAAACCCACATGTACACTTTTTGTTGTTATGACAATCACTACTAAGTGTGCGTAAGTTTCCTGTGCGTACACCTACCCGAAACACAGATTTTCTGTGTGCTGTCGTTTGTACTTGTAGGACTTTTTCTTGGCTTCCACGCAGTAGATGTGTGTGTGGTGGACCATGTCCTTGAGGTTTACTCTTTTGATTCAATAGCGCTCCACATGGATGGACTCAATCAGATACCTCAAACCCAGTGAAGGGTGATGTTCAACGGAGCTGAAGTTACACTACAGCAGCTCCTCAGAGAAAAGACGGCCTGGTTCTCAGACGATGTTTACATGTATAGACATGTAGAAACCATGCAGAACCTGAATATTAAGCACGTAAACGTAAGCAATTTTGACTCGCTGACATGAAGGAGTGCTGCTAAATTGTATAATTGTTGCCACTTGCATGAAAATACATTTTACATTTGAGAACAAACAAATTATTCAAATGCAGTTTTCTACTTCATATAGTTTGCTGACTGTCAGTGAATGTGGACGATTTCTTGCATGGTTGGAGCATGTCAGATTCAGGGCTACACTTAAAATAAATCCTCTTTGGCTTTCTCTTTTTTTTTTTATTTTTTTTTTTTACTTTTTTTTAAACTGTCAAACCAATTTTAAAGAAAAAAGATTCAAATGTGTATTTAAATCCTCAAAAGGCGTAGTGTGGAGATCACATCGTTTACTTATCCTAAAATCACATTTAGAACAGATGTACAGCTTAAAAAAAAGGAGCGGGAGGGATGTCAGCAGGCACAGCTGCAGTTAGGTGTACAAATCATTTCAGAATTTCTGTCGCGTCTCTCCAAACACTAACACGCAGTTCCTGAACAATAACTAAAAGGTCTGGGCAAAGAACTTGAAATGGCCAAGAGGGTTTCAGGCCCTAAAAGCCATTACTCCTTGAATACCTTGAGGATAATGAAACTGGGCTAGAGGAGAGCGGAGATGGAAAACTGTGCTGTTGGAGTGCACTGAGCCATTGCACATTTCTGTTTGAACCCATAACACTGTGGCCATGTGACAAATGATAGCAAACACAGAGCCTGATTATAGTCAGCTTAGTTCAAACTAAATCTTTAAAAAAGGAGCTTTTTATTTCAGGTTTGAGGTTTTCACTGTTCGTGTTATGTTTGCAATCATTATTTAGCCCAGGTGAATTGACAAGAATCTATTTGTATTTCTGAAACCACCTGGCAAGTCAAGTAAGAATAGTTTGACCTCTTTGGGTGAGAAGATTGACACCACTCTCGTGTCTGTCCATTAAATATGAAGTCACAACCAGGAGACCGTTAGCTTTGAAGAGTTAAAATGTTGTGTTTTTTTTTACCTTTGGACAGAGCCAGGCGAGCTGTTTCCTCCCCTGCTTCCATTTTTTTGCTAACAAGCTCCTGGTTTTAGCATCATATCTAAAAGACAGATACAGAGAGAGATTTACTGTAAGAGTAAGTAACAAGAGTCATGAGGATGTTTTTCATTGTGTGGCGGATGTAAATCTTTTACTACGTATCGTTTTAAAAGAGGGTATTTGTCACACCATATCACAGTAAAATCCTAATATCGATTTCCGCGAAATAGGGAAATAACTTTTGCTGCACTTAACAGCATGAAGGACTGCCCAGACTATTTCTGCTGTGAGTCACATGTCAATTTGTACCAGTTCTTTCTGAGAAATGAACATTGGCTGGGAGCAGACGTCCTGATTGGTCATTTTGAAGCACAGAAGAACGTCTGCATGTCCTGACCTCTGCCCGTTGTTTCTTCATGCTCTGCTGTATAGCTGTATAACAAGACCATCACACAGCACCGACGGAAGACAGGTCTCAGCTGCTCGCACTCTATTCACAATGGGCTGTGTGAGTGAGACGCCTCAAGGAAGTATCAGTAAATAAAGCTATAGGGTTCCAGTTGCTATACGCTCAGGCGCTCATGCAAAATTCAGCGCTTTGTATGTAGACCGAGATGGAGCCAAGGCAGAAGGCAGGGGTTATGTTTTAACTGGTGAACCTTCAGAACTCAACTATTCCCTCTCTAATTCTGACGGAAATGTTTGCAAATTTGACCTGAGAGCATGAAACAGAAATATTAATTGCTGCACTTACACATGAAGAAATTCAAACCGCTGCTTCCATTGCCAAGCTCCAGCTCTAACCAGTTATCTCTCGCAGTCTCTCTCTGTCTTCCTCCCAAGTCCTTTAATGGTGTGATCGCCCTTAACTCCACTGTAAATCTCCCGCCAACAGCTTATGGTTCAAATTAATGGCCCTGCCATAAGTGTTTGAATTTCATGAATTGTAATAATACTTACATCACAAGACACATGAAGTCATGTCTCCCTCTCTACTGTGGAGATACGATACATTTTAGAAGGATGCACAAAGTGGTCCCCTGGTACGGTAGTGATGTATTCTAATAGACTGTGCTGGCCAACCCCCGGGTGCAGATATTCATGATTCATATTTGAAGGCTGCAGAACATTTAAATGGGACATTAAGTGGCGTAGAAGATTAAAACACTGTTGGCTTTGTGGAATAAGTGGGAGGCTCACTGGTGGGGTATTATGACTTTTTTTTTAACTGATAACTGCGTAGTTGAACTGGAATTTAAATCGTCTTCAAATGTAATACAAACGTGAATTTAAAAAATAAAAACATATATTATTGTGCATTTTTCAAAAGAGGATAAAACTCTTTGTGGACAAATTTGTGGAAACAGGTTTCAAGCTTCAGCCAAGAGACATGCCGTAAACAGATGCGGAGCGCTGCTAACTGAAGAACATCATAATGTTTGCCACCAAACATTGATTTGAATTTTTCAAGAAGTCTACATAGTGTTGGTTAAAAGCCAAGAGCAATTTTACAGCATTGGACAGTTTGGAGGACCCACTGGGGTAAGACTGCGTTCCAGTCATTTGACGTGGCAGCTAGCGATCTAGGAAAGTGGAAGCCGGCTAACCTAGCTTGCTAACAATTGTACTGATGCGCACTAGCTGTTGTTGCTCATTGTTATTTTAGCACCAGCTGAGGCATCGACAGCTCCTGCTCTTGTGTTAGGAGGGGATTTGGCTAGTGTTAGCAGCTAAGCTCGGGAATCACGACACGGATAACTACGGAGTCACAGAGAAAGGTACTGGGCTAAGCAACAGCTAAAAACATCAGCCCCCTCAGCATTATTTTATTTAACTGATTAAATAGTAGCAACACTGATGATTCCAGGAATTCATGTCCTCTGGAGAATGCTAAAATAGGAGGCGCCGTTACTTAAAAAAAACAATACAAATAGCGAATTACAATTTCAACCAAATAAACGCACACATTGAAACAAACACTAAGGATGTTTATATGTATATTGATTTCTTGTCAAAAAATATTTTTAATTTCAGTTTAACTTAAGTTTAGCTAAGCCTTTTTTATTGACAGTAGGCCTATAGAAATATGACAATTTGTAAGCTGCAAATAAGGTTAGGAAATGGACAAATACATCCTTGTCTGTCATAACGATCTTACAATTTTATCTTGCCACTCTTATTATGATGTGTGCATGTTGTGTGTCTATGAGAGCGAGCGCATGATTGTGTCCAACACAGACGTGTATGTGTGTGTGTGTGTGGCGGAGCCGCTTGATGATCCCCTGTCTCCTGGTGACTGTGTGGAGCCAGCCAGCCGTGCCGAAGCTGCCATAACTACCAGTTGAGCTCTGTCAGGGAGATGACCCACTCTCTATTCAACAAGCCCTGCCACCCGGACAGACAGACAGACAGACAGACAGACAGAGAGCATGACGGGCAGTAAGACAGGCGGTCAAAGACAAAAGACACACCATGTGAATATTTTAACTCTCGACTGAATCTGAGAACTCACTGTCTCGCTCGCAGCTGAAAACAGGAATAAGCCGTAGGTGTAATTGGACCGCAGCAGCGCAGGTCAGGAGTCAATGGTCTTATTTGAGGGCTAACACCATTTAAAACTAATTTGAGACTATGTGTTATTGTGCCTTTAACTAAGTTTCTAACCTGATCTGTATAGAGGTTCACAGTGCTTTTAAAAGAGACCTGCTGCCCTGCAAAAGGCCATCTAATGGTTTTTCAAACCCACAGTATTACTTTAATGTACTGTGGATCAAAGGATAAAACAACTGCTTCTGCAGATGAGGAAAAAAATGAAGTGCAGAGAAGATTTTAAATTTTCTTTATGAGAAGTCCATTTGGGTTCTCACTCTTAGGAATGATTACAGGCTCGCAAACGATTAAAAGGCACTTAAGCAAAAAATCAAAGCACATTTATTATGTAGCTTACCTCATACATTTCCAAAACTAAAAAAATACAGTATATGTGCGTGATTGTTATTAATGGCTTTAGTCTCTTTAATTTATGCACAATGAAATGGGACTCTTTTTCACTTGTGGGAAAAACAGTTGAATTTTCTTACATGCACCAGAAGTTTACAGCGCAATTGGGACCCTAAATAAAGTGTGTGATGGGTGGAGTAGTGGCAAACATCAAGTTAGAGGAAGATGTTTTTAATATATTCTTTTAATAGTCTCAGCATTAGCACAAATTTGTTTGTCTGATTTATCATTATAAACCAGGATCACCCATGTATGCATGTGCATGTAGTAGCGTTTGTGCGTACGCAGACACTGTTGCTCCAGTCTACCTGTGCGAGGCTGTGTGCATTAGTGAGTTTGTTTTGTCATTGCTGTTTGTGTGCAAGTAGCGAGGTCAGGACCCGGGCTGGAGGCCTGTCCCTGGAGAGCTTGCCTCCAGCGTGACCAACTAACACTACAAACAATTAAAAACCACTACTGCCTCCCCCCAGGGCGCTCAGCTTTATCCAGCTCAGGTCGGAGCTGCTCTGCGCAGCACAAGATTCCAAACTAAACCCTCGCTACATGGTCTATAACGATGCTGGGCAACGCGGAAGATGGAGAGGCAGAATCGATACGGCTACAGCCTGTGGACCAGTGTGGAGACAGGGGGCTATTATTAGGACGTCCTTTCTTTACCACCTGAGCCACTTACACACTTAGGATAGTCACACACACACACTCACACTTACATTCAACTCGGTCAAAAGAGCTTGCTTGTAAGAACAAATGATGCTTGTGGGGAAACAGGCCTGGTATTTATCCCTAGAATTATTACAGCAGAAAAGCCCTTATCTTGTGGCAGCAGCCCCAAATGTTCACATTACAAAATCAACAATCAATCAACAGTGTCCACTCTGACACTCACAGAGGCAAGACTGCAGCAAAATGAATCACAACTTTGAGAGCAAACTAATAATTCAGACTTGTGGCCTTGCCTGATGCAATACAGACCAGTTGGCTGCACAGAGTGAGCCTTACATCCAGAGCAAAGTCTGTTTGAATTAAAAGATCTGAATTTATTAGCAGGGTGGACACAGTTAGCGAACCAGCCAGTAAGATAACCAGTCAGCCAACCAGTTATTTCCCTGGGCATATGCTGTGTCCACTGCTCCAGAGCCCCGCTGTCAAAGCCATTGTGAATCCTAATGATCATAGTGCATCCCAACCGGTCAACACACAGACGCACACGCACACACACGCACACTCCCCGGTCTTCGCTCCAGGGGTCCTGACAAAACAGGAGACGGCGGGGACTCGTCAGAAGACAGCGATGCTGGTGCGCTCCACCTGCTCACTGATTCTTACGCCTGGAGGAGCCTGAAGGCACTGCCATCACACACCCTCCCTGTCCACGGTACACTCACAAACAAATACACAAATCGACAGACACACACACAGATGCCCACATACTCCCAGACACACATAGATCCACAATGCACATATACACCGTGCGTCCCTCGTCTCCTACTTACTTACCTCCCACCTCTTGTCTTCCTACTATCCTTTACCTTGCACCCCTTTCAATTCGACCCTATCCATATCCTGTTGTTTGTCCTCCTCCCTCACCTCCTCGTCACCCCCAGCCCTCCTCTCACTCCCCCCACCCCCCACCACTCCTATCCCGCCCCAACTGCAGAATGCATGAAACAACATACATACACACACACCCTCACCTGTCAGGTAACATCAGAGAGGGGGAGAGTTGAAGAGACGTGACAGCGTGCTGAAGGAATTGTGTGCCAGGAACACAGACCTCTCTCCGTTCACCTCTGCTGTGCTGGAACACAACGAGCTCCAGCCCCCTCACCTTTGTTAAGGATCAGACCTGTTTGGAGAGTGCTGGAGAACCTCCAGCAGTCAGAGCAGCGAAGACACGCTGAGGAGAGTAGCTAATATATCCGAGTGTTGCGAGGAAGTTCTGATAATCAATAGGCACAGAGAGTAAGTTGGAGAGGAGAAAGCAAAGACAGAAAGACAGAAAGTAAGCATGGGGTAGGGAGGGCCAACACACGCAGCCCGAAGGCCTTTTCACTATCCATCAAGTTCAACAAGTTGGCCCAAAAGCTTGCAGCTGCCATATGTGGTGAACCATTTACACAGTGAAGTCCAACAAGTCAGCAGCAGCCCGGCAGGAAGGAAAAAAAAAATCCATCCTGAAAAACGTCAACACGGTGAGAAAGACGGCTAATAGTGCTGCACTTTTACGGGCCATTTTTGTTGATTGGTGGTGTGTCTTTACTTAAATAGATATGGAAAAGGGGCCATTCACGGGCGAGGTGTTATGTCATGTTGTGATGTTTTTCAGCAGCGGATATTGAAAGAAAACTATAACTCGCTCAGAATCAAAGAGCAAGTGAATTCTTGAAAGCTCCATTATTGCGACAATATTCATGAATTTATATGTGATAACAATCACGTAGAAATTCTCCAATTACAATGAATACAACCAGTGTTAAATTTAGGCACCTGCTTTTCATTTAGTCTTTTGATAGAGTTTTCCACATTTAACTTTTATTAATTTTAGTAAACAAAAGAAAATGACATTTTAGTCTGCTTTTCATCAGTGAAACTTTGGTTGCATGGTTTCACGCAAATGTATTATTATATATAGTATTCTGTGGCTACAGCTAAAATACTATTCACTGTCTGGGTTTAGCTTGAAATGAGAAGCTGAAATATAATAACATTAACATGGATATATTCCTTTAGTGAGCATCTAGTGAAAGATTTTGATGGTTGACATTAAACCTGCACTCATACCTATCCAAAAGTTACAAACACAAAAGATAGCTACCCGTAAGCAGCAAAAGAAGAGCTAAAACTAACGTAACATTTTCAGGGGCTGTGGATGTAACAGCAAAATGTTACGTTAGCTTACAGTTTAGCATGCTGGCCCGCATGTTCCCGTGTTTTTTCCAAGCTCTTCTTTTGCTGCTTTTGGTGATTTTCTCAGTGAGATTGTAGATGAATTTACACGATAAACATGTTAGATTTTCCCTTCCAAGATCAGCTATCATAAGCTAACAGGCAGAGTCTCGCCCATAGACTGTATATAAGAAGTGGACGTAGTCATTGTGACGTCACCCGGTGGTTTGTGGACTGCTGTCTTGTAGCCTCGAGTTTGGCTGATTTGGCTGATGATGTTGATTTTTTACAACCAGATAGTGCCCGGAAGTGACCATATTTGGATGAGATAGTGAGGCTAACGGCCGTTTGTGGAGTTAGTTAACGTGCTTAGCTAGGTGCATCTGTAATTCACCTTAACTGTCATTTTACTAGGGCTGATAACTTTGTCTAGTGAACAACAGTCTTAAAACTAAATGTACTCACCAGAGAAAATGAACTGCCAACTCCTAATAAGCTTTTTCAACGCTGCTGGTTATATTTATACAGTGCCGTGGTTACAAGTAACTCTAGCCTGATGACAGGTCGCCATGGTATCGACTTGTCAATCACAGATAAACCCCCGCCCTGAAACATACTCTGCTTTATGGTCTATTTTCCTCCAAATGGGACAATAATTTCCTAAATGAACGTCATGTTGTCTTGAAGAAGACATGAAACTAGCGATTGAGACCATAAACTCATTAGGAAAGTGTTTTACTGAGGTAATAAATCAGCTGAGAAGTAGTGTCATTTTACCATTATTTCTAATGGAACCGGACTTCTTTTTGCAACCAGAAGAGTCGCCCCCTGCTGGCCGTTCGATAGAATGCAGGTGTATGGGACTTGCGCACTGGATTCACATCTCAGGCCGGAAGCTTCCCGCTTGGTCTTGCTATAGCCTACGCTCAGGCCCCTGATATTCACAAGCTGCTGATCATTAACGCAACACAACATCAGCGACAGAGAAAATGATTGTTCTGGCCGGTGGAGAACAGTAGCGATCAGAATTTTACATTATTATTAGTTGAGGAAAATTTCAAATGTTACTTTTCATTAAATGTTCGCCTTGTTTTTGTGGTGGAAAATAGGTGGATCACAGTTTTCCCTGAAGAAATGAACACTAAACACAACCCACGTCTGGATTCTTGTTCTGTGGAAATTCTGGGAAATCTAGGAAAGTAGGCAAAGCTCGTTGAAAGGAAGTGGCTTCTTCAAAAGCCAAAAATGAATACAAATAAATAAATGAGACACATTTCCTGGAATTCACAGACTGTCGGTACCTAACAGCATCAGAAGAGATAACTCACAATTCTGATTTCCGTCAAATACCTACACATAATATGCACAGTCTGCGGTAACAGCATGTATAGACCTCTATGGTACAGACCTGTAAAAAGTAGCAGGTTACTTTCAATATCTTTGGAATCATTTGAAATAGATCGGTGAAATGAATAGAGTTGCCACTGACCCTGTGACAGATTTGTGAGCTAAGGTTGTCTTTGTGCTTTTTGCACACAGTATGTTGATATATCTGCCGCCCATGAACCCGAAGAGGATTATGAAAAGAAAGTGTACTGCAATTGAAGGCTCTTATAAGTATAAATAAATTTCCAAATCATTTGGGTTTTTTTAATTTATTTTAAATTATCAGATGTCTGTCTGCAACCTCATTTTTTCTGTCCTGAATGTTGCATACACAATAGGCATGGTCAGCAGTACAAAAAAATGTGACTACAAATGGGTCCAAAGCACAGTGCATGCAAAACTCAATGTATTCAAGCTAGGCGAATGAATTAATAATATGTCTGCATGCGCTGGCCTTGGGAAAACATCCCCTCTTTATAATTAAGCCACTTGCAGACTAGAGCAAACCTCTATGTCTCCTCCTGGTTTGAGGGGAATGTTTAATGCCGTCGCAACTAATTGGTTCCCCTGCCTCCTGTTTGTCATGGGAATGACACAACAATCAACTCCCTCCATCAACTCCTCCAGAATAGGGAAGGGAAACAACAGGGTGGTTGTCTCGTGTCACGCCAAATGGACTGACACAGTCAGTCGGGCATTGGTGAAGACTGATGTCACACATTAGTCACTTGCAGGGAGATCCATTTATGTCCATCACTTCTTCTTAGTTTGGGTTTGAGCCACAGTCAACAAACTATAAACTTGTTCAATTATCATAAAACTAAAAGAATCACAGATTCTTTGTTTACGCTCCGTGCGAGTGTTGGATTAACTTCTCACACTCAGCAAATGCCTCTATTGTCTAATGCCTCTTCTAATTTCTTTACTTCATTTGCTTTGAGGGAACCCTCCAGCATTTATGTTGAAGAAAAGCCCTCCACACAGATTTGAGGGGCTATTTGCAAGTTAGAGAATGCCACTTGAAAAATAACTACCCATCTCTAGTGTTAGTTATCCTCTGTATCCACAAGAGCCATTTTCACCAAAGGAGGGAGAATGATTTTGCTTCATCAGGAAGAAGTGGATCTTCTAAAAACAGTCATTTTGTTTCCGCGTCTTCCCCCCACCCACCCTTACATCTCGAGAGATGGTGCGGGCTGATTCTCTCCGTGAAGTGCCTCTCGACGCTCTCAAAACTTACATCATGCATTGTTTCGCCGGCTGCCATGTTTTGCTGGCTCTTAGCCCATTCGGGTGCTGGATTGAGTGTGTGTAGGTTAGTGGGTGGGCAGCAGGAGTGGGTTCTCTGTGAGGGGTAGTAGATACTGGAATTCCTAATAGAAGGTAATTGAAAGCGAGCACTCAGAAGCTGTTGGTTGGTATTTTCCTCATGCGTGATAAAGGGCTGCTGTAATCATGTGCTAGACTCTGTTGTAGTCAACATGCATTGGATGGGCTCATTAGTGGATACTATGCATTATATAGGTTTTTGATGTACATTCACACACAAAAGCTAAAAGAAACATCATCTGCAAGCAGCCTGCTTAGGTATTTCTTTCGCAGATGTAGCACTTCACTTCTTGTCGCTGGTGGGGCAGAGGGCAGCAGCCTTGAAAAGTTTTACTGAAATGTGACAAAATTCGACGAGTACGCTGCTTGGAGATGTGAAGTGGATGGCTCACAAAAAGAGCTTCCACTTCAGTATACTTAATATTTCTCTTTCTGTCTTTCTCCTGTTGTCTCTGTCCGTGGCTTTCAGAACAAATGGTTCCTTCAGCTACTTTTTCCACCTGTAAATGTATTTGAGCAGTCGCTATTGGCATTCAGCAGATGCTTCATGCAGGAAAGGGCCTTGTTCCATTTGTGCAAGCTGAAAGGCAAAAAATAAACTCTTAAGAATATGTTGAAGCATGATTCCCACACTGAAGGACATGTTGACAGGAGGGTGGAAGATGGTGAAATGGTCGGGAAATTGTGCTGAGTGGCAAAATAAGGCTGCTATTTGCTTGCTTTGTGTTCTATGTGGGAGTGTGGATACAAAATCTATTTACAGGAGGTAACCTTGGATGTGGAAACAACTTGATTTATAGAGGAAGAAGAGGAAAACAAAAGGGAAAGGATAAGAGACAGAGAGAGGGGCTTCCTGAGAAGACAGAGAGGTCACATGATCCTGTTCCAGTTCTTATAATCCACACATTTAAAGGGCTCAACAGAGATGGATCTGAAATTCTATGGCTGTCCGCCTCACTCTATCAGCCACAATATCCTGCTCCAGCAAACAGAAGCTGTGGTGCTGCCGCTTAGCACCAGGATAATGATCAGATTAAAAGCTTCGACTGCTGAGACTTGGACTAATGCCAGGTGATGGGAGCAATTTGCCGCCCAATCAGCAGCAAACGGAGGAGGGAAAAGTGCACCATTGGCTACTGGCGACAGCAGGGAGGGGTTATGGGGGCGAGGAGAGAGGGCTGGAAACATCTCAACCCCTAAAAGCAGCTGGTGATTCAACAGTTCCTATTGTCAGATTCCATTACATCCCTTCTGTCTTTGTCTTTCTTTCTCTCTGCCTCTAATTCTCTGTGCATTGCTCCCATTCTCCTTCTAATCAAGTTCTTTCCCCATCTTCCTCACTTTTACTCAAAAAAATGGATGGTCAGCAGAAGGCCTTTTCGCTGAAGAGTGTTTATTTACACACACACTCGTACCAAATCCAATGCAGCGCTCAAACATAGAAAAGACAGAAAGCGCAGGATGAAGGACGAAATTAAAGAGAACAAAGTGAGGATTTTTGTTTTTTATAAAGTGGCAAGCAGAGACTGAGGAGATGTCTTTGTCAGTGAGAGAAAGACATGAGTGGGCCGGCGCGCTAATCATCGATCGGATGATTAAGGCAGATGAGGAGGGCTTTTTCCCCCAGTGAAGGATCTGATTGTTGGTCTCCTCCCGCCTGGTACTCCTGGGAGCACGCAGGCGGCAGCACCTCAGGATCGATACACTCAATCACGGCTGAGAGGGGCAGCGTCAGTCATGCTGTGCCAGACTATTAGGACCAAGTAGGCAGACAGTGAATAACTCCATGCTTCCCTAGTCCCACCTCACACCTCAGAGGGAAGCGATGAACTGGCCGGCCGGCTCGCTGGAATGTGTGTGTATGAGTCGGTGGATGAGTGTGTACACCTGCTTTGGATTTGGTCAAAGGAATGAGTTAGACGAGAGGATTGCCACAACTCTCAAATACATAAACATGACGCTACAATCAGGACATGGTTAGCTTACCACAGTGACTGGAAGTAGCTAGCTCAGCTCCACTGAAAGGTAACATAATCCAACTACCGGCATTTCTAAAGCACACCGGTTAACACATTATATATAATTTTTAAGTCTTAAAAACGACACGTGGTTATGTGGACTCCATGCTGTTTCCTCCTGCTCCCAGTCTTTATGCTAAGATAAGCTATCTGACGGCTGGCTGTAGCTTAATATTTGGTGTACAGATATGAGAGTAGTATAAATCTTCCTAGTCTCTCTCCGCAAGAAAGCAAATAAGCGTATTTCCCCAAATGTCACACTCTGGAAAATTAAGGTATTTTCCAACCTAGGTCATATTTTCACAACTGTGGCCGTTCAGAATATGGACCCTACCAACTCTGCACTTGTTGAGATTTGTGAAACTCTGGCAAAACAAGCATCGTGAGCACCTTAAAGCATTCCAGATCTATATTAATGAAAAACAAGCATGTAGTAAAAACAAACTGTTTGAAATGATCTATTAAGTTTATTTTGTAAGCCTTGTAGGCTCAGATATGTGTTGTTCACAATTATGATAATGAGAAGCAGATTGAAAAATATCATAATCTCCTTTTAAGGACTCAGACATCCTGTAAACAGCAGAGAAGCATGAACTGTCAGGCACAAACCAAATTCAAATAAACACTTACTGGTATGTTTATTCATATTTGGAGTTAGGATGATAAAAACACAACTCTTACTTTGCACCACTATGTGGAGAAACTCCTTAATCAGTGAAGCTTCACCTCCAGCTCGTCCGCGTAAGAAAAATGTAAACATTCCAGCACTTCACAAGTTTCATTGACTTTGGAAAGAAAGTATAAGTAAAACCATTTCTTTTCCCATATACTTTTTCTTTTTCAAAATACTCCGTCTAGATTCTCAAATCCTAACACTTCAAATATTACACTGAAAGTCATATTTCCTCTGTTCAGACAAAAGGAAATACCACTCTATCACTGTGAGCTTTGCAGCTCTGACGGGAAACTATCATATCACTATTCACTTGCTTCTAGAAAACCTTGTGCGCTGACAGAAAAAAAACCCTCCTTCCCCTATAGACGACATCACCCTATGTGGCGGGTGTTAGACTCGTTAGCGGTGTAAGAAAGGCGGAGAAGGAGGATGGCATTTCTCAGACAGCTGTGTCCCTGACAGACAATGGATGGCCCAGGTCCATCTGGATGCAGCAGCCCTGGACCAACATGATGTATACATCTTCGCTAGCCAATGGCTGCCATCAATCCCTCCTTCACCAATGTGACAGCTAGCCCAGGACCACAGCCTCTACCCAACTTTCACCTATCTATCTTAATCTCTTCCATTAGGAATGTGAACAAAAACAAATATATTACAGGGATATGAACAGATAATAGGCTCTAAACAGATGTGAATTTTTGTACAATCCCCTCCCCACTGACCACTTCTTCTCAGTGTGAAAACTCAGCACACAGACACAATAAAACGGTTAAGTAATCATAGAGTGCTCATGATCTGGAAGCCTGCATGACTTGACAGACGATGGGAAACTGATGCGGTGAAGTTAGGGACTGTCTCAAAAGTCCATGCAAAATCATTTTTGTCAATGGATGGCCCAGACACTTAAAACCAGCTTTTTTCATTTGGCTGTCTCCCATTGCCTGTTTTTTGTCAATAGCTTTCCCATTTTCTGTCATAGACATTTCAGACTAACTTAACTGCGTCCTATACAAATCCAATTTTTATACGGATAATCATGTCAAATGGCTCAATGCAATTTTACTTGAGTATTCCTCCCTGCTGAAACCTCCCTATTCATTTTTCGAACCAAAATATTAACAGTTACACAGCTTTTATTTATATTAAGTATCAGGTAAGACTTTTTTTTTCCTTTGAAAGGTGGAATTCAAATACAGATCAAGTTTTTTAAAAATAGTTTAGGCGCATGGTTAAATTAATTAATTTTTTGAGAGCAGTAGAAAATCATTCAACTTCCGGTATAAATTCGAAAGATTAAAAGATCTGTCTGTCTGTCTGCCTGTCCACTTTGGGTCTATCCACTTTCCTATTTATTTACAGTGCTTTAAATTCAACATTATCCTTTTAGTAGACCCTGCTTTTTAGTTGAATGTTTGTAGCATTCCTCTCTAATCTCCATCTTAAAAAAAAAAGAAAAAAGAAACAGCCAACCTTGTCAGCTGAGCAGTGGAGATGCAAAGAGGAATTGGAGGAACGGCCTTGCTACAGGACCATTCTGAATATGTTAACAGCGCCGCTTCCCTTGAACTGTCACAACTTGAAAATCCACCGTGTTAAGAGCTTCACATGCAGGCAGCCATGAATATCCACCACAGACTTGGCCACAGAGGCTCTTAAAAAGCACTTGTTGTAATACATGACCAATTCCCCGGCAGCGAGTGCAGGGGAGTATTAACATCTCCTCAGCCTGGTTCGGTTTTAATGTGATGGAGATGTTATTAGAGCCATCACAAGCCCAAATGAATGGCCAGTGGAAGCGCCACAGCGGGAGAGAGAGGGGGGAACACATCGACCTTCGCCATACCAAGGACAAGGACACTTGTGCTCGTAAAAAGGGGTGGTCCAATTGTTCACACCAGCCATGGCTGCTGAACCAAGCCTTGGAGTCAGGCTTACATGTTCATATTCCACTCAGTTAGTCTGCCGGGATTTCATCAAATGTATTCATTTTAATTTAATTTTCAACTGCTCAGTCGAGCTTTTGATGATCACAAGATTTTTAAATGGCATCTTTGTGATATAAATACATCAATAAATTACAAAACTTCAAGGATAAAATGTGTGGAAACTGAATGAATCTATACATGATTAATCATTAGAGAGGACATCTGCTTTCCTAATCACTTATAAGACAGTAAATCATGAATTACTTCATTGTAGGCCTAATATATCCAATCGTTTAGTTATCATATACAGGTGTTCAGAAATGTTAATTAATACGTGATGCTGTATGTGAAATTGACTGATTTAGCACTTAAACTTGTGAAATAAAAAGACTTTAATATTCCTGCAATCCATTTGATTAATTTTGCTGTCCTGCATTGTTGTGTTAAGCAATTCTCCTTGTGACAAGAGGTGCTCTTGTCTTTGAACAGTTATCCTGCCTCCCTGCTCCTTTGAAGTATAATTATTTTGCTTTAATTAGAAGGGAATCATGCTTAGTAAACACAAAAACACGGTCTCTTCAGATTAATAAGCTGGGGTAATGCTTTAGGCACGAGGAGTTGCTTTGAATGGGCTTTGGCTCAGCTCCAATTCGGGCATGATTCTCATTGTGAAGCAGCTCCCAGCCTTGACGAACTGACCAGTGACTAGCAGTTGCAGAGGGGGGAGAGTGAAGATACAGCAGAGAGGCAGCACAGGCCTGTGTTCAACATTAAATTCTCCTATTGTTTCAACACAAAACATGTTGTTCTTTGTTGTCTGCTATTAATAATACATTGGTCGAAATCTGTAAGTCAAATACAGTAGAATTAGGCATGAGGCACCTTGTTCACAACCAAAACTGAGTATTACATAACTTATTAGCATGCAGTGAGACCTTTCTTTCGTGGGAAATTTAAGATTTCTGGTTAAAATTGCATTCTGCAAATGTATTTACTTTCTTGAAACCTTTTACTTACATTACTCATTTCGACCACAGAGCAGGCCTTTAGTGCAATTTGGTGCAATTCTTCAAAATACATTAAAAGAAAAAGAAAGTGATGCAGGCTTTGTAATTCAAATCAGCCGAGTGAAACATCTCTTCAGTCACACAATTTGCTGAATCTAAACAATGGATTATTTCATATCAAACGATCTTTAGATGAGTTTAGATTACATAAAATCCCACAACCTTTCCTTAACATATTCAATTATACTATCAAACTGAAAAGATAAAATGCTCTAATATTTACTTGCCAGTTTTAGCAGCAATGCGGAGGGAGGGAGTGGAGAGGAGGGGGGGGGGGTGTCGCTCTCCCAGCAACTAATTACTTAAGCAGTTGTCAAAGGTTTGAAGCTCGCTCTTGAATTCCAATGAACACTGTCCATGGACAGCGGTGGTTTTGCATATATTATGAATATTTCAGCTTCTCCCAGTAACCTTGGTGTCGTTTGGCAGATAGGGGCTGGCAGAGAGCCATTTAAAAGCTTCTCTGTTGCAGAAGGGAGGAGACAGGGTATTAAGCTTTATCTATACTTGACATTTCGAAGCATTTGTAATTAATTCATATAGAAAATCTTTCCTTTCTCTAAATGACTGGCTGGGAACAGTCCGTAGCAAAAGGTAACTGCTATTGTTCCTGTGAAAGGACACCGGACACAAACAAAACTGGTAGATTACAAAATTACATATCAAAAAACTCAAACAATCACATCAAATCTAACATGTTTTTTTAAGCCAATAGAAGGGTCTTCCCAAGCTCATAGACGTGTCTTTTACACATGCTGTTCAAGATTCAAGGTAAGAGCTGACACGCATTCAGTCCTTGAATAGAATCACAGAGGTTTGAGATTCTGAGCGTGAATAAAGATGCACATGTAAATGTTAAAAAAAGTGAAATGTGATAGCGCAGCCAGATGGACGAAACTATAGTCTGTCTGCGTGTCACAACTCCTGGCAGTGAGCCAAACACACAGGTGTGTGTATGTGTTTGTGTCTGGAACCTCATATCAATTTTAATAATGAAAAAAACACCTGAAGTGAATCCTTTAATATAAAGTTTTGAGACGTACAGTACTCCCCAAATTCTAAAAGCAATATACGCCCAATGTATACTGTATATGCACCTCTTGTGTTTTTATTCTGCCCTCTTTCCCCTGCATCACAGAAAGAGATTCCTCTATTTGTCTCTTTTCTATATGTCTTTCTGCTTGGGTTGGTTAAACCAAAAGGGCTATACACGAGTCAGACTTTCAGGGAGCCTAAACAATTTGGCCTTGATAAATATTTCTGCACTTCTTCTCCTCAAAATCTGGCCACTAGCAACCACTTAAATTCACCTTGAAAAGATAACAGCCACTGTGTGGAAAAGTAAGTCGTCCCTGTTCCAGTATATCTTCTTTATAAAATATAGTGATAAGTGGTTATTTTGTTGTACATATCTCTGTGTCATTCCACAACATTGTGAAAACAAAATAACATCCTCTACAGCAGAGGTCACTAATTTGAATTATTTATTAGAGTAGTTATTTATTATCCCTCCAGTTTGATGTGAAAACTGACAGTGAATATTCTTGAAATATTATTTGATCTGACAGTCCGTTGTTGACTAAAAACACATGTTGATACATCTATACATTATGGTACTGAATGATAACGTTATGATAAGTTAGTCATTTTGATGTTCTGGACCTTTGCTTCGGGAAGTTTTCTCTAAATGGACCTCTTTGAATTCTAATTGAATACCCCTGCTCTACAGAAAAAAAAAGCTTAACAGCTTGTCTACTTTGATAGGCAGGAACTTAAACTGGTTAAATAGCTAGCTAGGCTACTAATTTAGCACCTACATTTGGGTATACTGGTTTAAATATGGTCTATTACAAAAAAGAGCGCATATTCAGTCCAATGAGAATTGCTCACCTGGCAAGTTCCGGCTCGTGGAAAGTTTTAAAATTATAAAACCTCCATAGATAAAAAATTTATAATAGAAAGCAGGGGTGTCCCCGACTAACACTCCATGTCCACCAAAGCGTTTTTTGCCAGCTGAAAACACCAGCTGCTGTTCTGAAAACGTCTAGCTGCGTTTTTTTTGAGACGCTATGGTTGCTATGATACATACTATCCGTGGAGCAATAATTAACGAGACCATGGCAGCCCGCCATAGCGTGAGGAGGATAAACATGTGACAATGTCCGGTTATCAAAATAAGGCGTCTATACAGTATGGAAATAAGATTAATTGGATTATATTCACAGAAAGTATAAAACATATTACATGTGTCCATTAAAAGGGCCAAATGTAAGTTTTTCAATGAATTTAATCAGTCTTATTGTCAGTGGGCTCAAAACACACTTAGAAATGAAGCACACGCCTGTTTTCTCCGTTGCTTGCATCAGCCACTATTCTGCTTTGAATGTGAAGTCTCCGGGTCGGATTCAGCCCTGTGCACGCTCCCGAGACTCTCTCACACTACAGCGACACGGCAGCTAACGACATGCAGTCCACTAACAGCATAAAACAACCGGCTGACAGCAAAACACAGGCTCCGCGTAAGGATCCAAAACAACAATAAAGGTTTATGTGCTGAAGCCCATCAGACCAAACAGGTTCAGATGATGTCGTGTAAGAACAAAGTGAGCATTAGTAAAGCTGGAGAAACACAGAGAAAGTCACGTTAGCTCGCAGGCTAATGGTGAGCAGTTGCTAATGTTATCCGGTGCAAAGTTATATAACATTAGCTTTCCACATTACTTCACCAACTAACACAACCCATGTTACTATCCTGTGTACCACTGTTGATTTAGCCTGCAGAGAGGATGTAACAGTAAAAAGCAAATGTGGAGCGATTTGTTTACGTTAGCCTATAGTGATGCAGCCAGGAGCAGCCAGCTAACGCTACAGTAACTCGGACCTGCCGCTGTTTGCTTCGTAACATTCAGTTTATGTTTATTGTGGGTTTTATATACAGTCTACGGGTTTTACCAATAACGTTACTCAGGTACACAGCTTCTCCACCTCTCAGTCGCTGTAACTAACGTGACCCACATAATATAAAACACTGCAACAAAACAGTCACAACAACACAGAGGAAGGAAGAGCCATCCACTATCACTAGTTACAGTAAAGTTACTTACTGCGGTCTAACTGTTATAAAGTGTGACACAATCTCATTATAATATCCATTCCAGCTCACTAACCGTTTCATTATCATCCAGCTAGCTGTGCTGACATTGCTGAGCCTCCGGTGACAGATTCACAGATAGTAAAGATATTTACTGAAAGCAACAGGTGAGCTAACGATGTAGCACGTCAGCTAAATGCAGTAAATGTACCGTGATCATTTAACGAGCACGGATTAGTTCTGGATGCAGCTTATAAAACTATTACTGTAACGTTGCAGTGGGAGATTATACCTGAGTTTCCAGCTCTGTCTGTCTATAGCCGCTGTCACTCTGCCTTTTTCGGGAGTATTGTGCCGATATGCGGCTTGCTGCGCTGAATGAAAGGTACGGCGCCGGTGTTGAGTGGCCTCTGAGACGGGAACATTGAAGTAACAGAACCTGAACATGTCTGAGTGAAAAGCCACAGTCTGCATGCTGGTGTTCCTGAGTTTATTTCTGTATGAAAGTGGTTGTGTTTCGGATTATGCTCGCTCATGAGTTCAAGTTCAAGCACGCGTACGAAGACACACCTGGTTGAAATCTTAGAACCGCACCGCAAGTGGCCGCTGAAAACTACATAATGCCCCTTTAAAAGTAATTTTTCTTATTCTTTGATTTAGGATTTTTTGGAAAAACATTAAATAAATTTGTTGACTTTTGTTGCTGTTTCATCACCATTTATAGCTCTACAATGGGTTTATGATCAAATAGTTTATTAATCACCCTATCCAGGTCTTATTATACAACCATGGACAAAACCAGAGATATCGTCTTATTTATTCCACACATTCTTCTTCCTTGTAAAAATCTTGTGCCTACATTACCGACAATGCAGCCTGATCACAGACAATTCCGTCAAGAGTGTCGGGTGTGTCAAGCTAGTAATGGTGGCCTGGAGCCTCTAGCCTCAAGGTGAGATGAGGAGCAGGCTACGTATATCTGGTAAGCCTACTTGCCACACTAGGGTTGGGCCGATAGATGATGCCATCGTCCATCGGCGATGGCTGACAGACATCACCACGTTGAGCCGGCATCGTGATTGTAAACCACCACCCCCCCAGCAAAAAATAATCTCAAATTTTCACATTATACCACCCTGTGAAAGCAGGTTTTAATGACCACAAATATTCTTATAATTGTTTTGAAGTATGCTTTGCACCTGCCTCGGAAATCTCTTCTCCCCACACTCTGACACACTCACCTCAGGTAAACACTCCAGCTTGCCCCGCCTCTCTCCAATGTGGTTTTATACTGCAAATGGCTAATAAAATGAATCTGAATCTCAGTCGCTGAAGTCTGTGCGAGAACACTTGCACATAACGACTGCTGCCCTCCCGCACGTGTGCGCGCCGGTGCACCCAATGACATCGTCCATCCTGATGTTTCATTATAGACATTGTCCGATGGAAATTTTGTAGACATCGCCCAACCCTACTCCACACCACCAGATTTATCCTTTTTTAAACTTGTAGTCTCCAACTGAAGCTGACTCAAGTGACATAATTTGAGGACATCTTTTAGACTTAACACAGCTCCTTCTGGATGCACAAAATGCTTTATACAACTCAATTTATACAAGTATACCCCAACACCTGGAATCAGTTTCCCTTTAATTCTGCCAGCAGAGAGGGCTGTAATTCCTAACAAAAAAGCCTAATAATCATAAGCAGCAATGGACTGGACTGGCTTTCTACTTTCGGTCTATCTTTGGTGCCAGGTAACAACTTGGTTGCTTGCAGTGATGAACCCACAGAGAATTTTCACTAAATTTGCAGTTCCTCTAAGCTCTACAGAGCATATTAGCATTTTTCAGCTGTTTTTGTTTAACAACCTGCAACTTTACTGTTCTGGTTCACTCTCACCACTCTCATCGTTTTTGCAGGCAGCTGTTTTCAGCAGAAATTGTTCTCATGCCAGGGCGTCAAATACCGATGCTTTTGCACTTGATGCACATGGTTTGTGTGTCCCGGGCTTGCAAGTAAGTCCAATATAACCGATCCGCTGTCTGAAACCAAAAGTAAAAGTTGAGTTAAAGTTATTAGTTAGTTATCTGACACACTGGGATGACAACATGTTGAAAGTGCAGACAGACTAGCTAACTTAGACTGTCCCCAAGTAGCACAAAGAAGATTTTAATATTATTGAACACATAAGATAATTTGCAGCTAGCCGCTATCTTTGCAAAAGGGAGAAATATTTCTGTTAATTCTGGATTAAGATCTATGGCTGCTTAAATAATAATGTATTCAGTAAATGAAAATAGGTAAAGCTGTTTACATTTTCAAAATACTCTTGCTTTAGTGATCCAATAAATACCATATCCTCAGTTTTTCCTGATTGAGGGTTAGCTCTTCAGTAGCTCAGCCTCTTTCCTGGGGGTGATGTCAATCCACCGAGATGACTACGCAAGTGTAAAGACTTCAATCTGCGGCTGTGCCTCATCTAAAGCCGAACCCATCCACACCATTGTGTCCATTTTCTAAAAGAGTGGGCAGTGTGGGGGTAGTGAGTGAGTCTCTGAGTGTGTGTGTGTGCATTTGTTTGTGTGTGCGTAGAGAGAGTGTGCCTGTCCAAGAGGTTGCCAACTGGCATTAGGGGAATGTGAATCAGTGAGGGACCACCGCGGTGGTATACAGTGGTGTTGAGTGTGTCCCCCCTCACACACACTCACGCGCGCACACACACAGACACACACGCCTCCACCCCTGTGTTCTCTTTCACAACCCACCCTCTTCCCTCCCCACCCCCATCCTTGTCCCCTGTTTCTGCCTCCAGCTTTAGCACTTCCTAGTTTAGTTCTGCCTGAGCGCAGAGCAGCTCTCTCTCCAATTTAGTGAGTGGCAGGGAAGATGCGGACTGACACCATACTGATTTAGTGGAGTGTGGGTGTGTGTGTGTGTGTGTGTGTGTGTGTTGGGGGGAGCCATTATGAGTGGGTTTACTGAAGGGGGAACAAACTGCGAAGAGTGAGAGAGGGAAAAAATTTAAACGTGAAAAAAGTTTTGTCTTTGTGTCTTTGCTAATTAATAACCTATTCGTGTGACAGAAAAGATGCCAAAAAGAGGCTTTTAAAAAGGACCAAATCATATCTTCTATCAGGTGCGATGACATATCTCTAAATCCTCTTTTCATAGCGTAGACTGGTGTTTGCACAAGGGCTGCTTCCATGTGAAGCCTGTATGTGTAGAAAGCTATAAGTCTCTATGAGAAGGCCAGCTCCCAGTCTTCAGGGTGCCATCCTGTGGCAACATCAGAAGAAATGTCAAAGATTTTGAAGGCTTGGTTAAATACGACTGGATTTCTTTGCCTTAAACCTTCAATGACATTTTTGGCTGTCGGAAAGGTCAGCGTGCAGCTCCTGTGAAATGCTAGCTCTTTTGGGGCGAACTTCAATACAGGATAATAAATCCCTCTTTCTATTTGTCCCTCCATACTTCCAGCACCAGCCTTGCCACAATAGCCCATCAACAAGTAGGAAAACATACATGGCTTGATGGATATTTTTGTGCATTCTGTCTTCTGTGTGACAAATCTCCTCATCTTAAAAAAGCAATTATATATATTTCTGCCCAACTCCACCACACAACTGCACAACTGAGATATCAGTACGTCAGCCAAGTCATTAAAAATGAATATTGAAAGCCAATCTTTAAAATGAATTGCATTTACATTCAGAATAATTAATGTTTCTCATCTGTGAGGCTAAGTGCAGTGTTTATTCATCAAAGTCCACACTTCATTGCATATGAACCTGGCTTGCGTTATGCCAACACATATCTGCAAATAAGTCAATTTACAGGTGAATTCACCAACAATTTGAGCATTAACATTTCACCCCTACAGTTTACAGTTTGGTTATCCTACTAAATCATAATAAATAAAGAATGTGTCAGTATTGACTGGAGGATCAGGGCTGGCTCCTCTTTATCAGCCCTTCTGTTACTCAAAGTTGTCTCAGAGGCCTGACAATTTGACATGTCACAGTATAAAAAGCACAGGTGTCCATAATTCAATTAATGATGACTGCAATCAGCGTTGACCAGACATCCTGGTTTCAAGCTGGGTGTCCCGAGTCCCGACAAATGTCTGTAAAACACTAAAAGGTCCAGGTTAAAATAATTATATATAATATTAAACTTGTTTTCAGCGCTTACATAAATGTTCATCATGTCCACTCATTATTACCTAACCCAATATAAAAACTGAATGCACCATGGGTCTGAATTCAACACTAATTATAATTTGCCTGTATGCGTGTCAGTCAATCAATGTTTCATCGAGGCTGTTGCTAGTATGAGTCACAGGCAACGCTTGCGGCTCTTTCTGACCTCCGAGTATATCGGTTAGCTGTCAAGACTAAGAGAAAGTTGGTCTTTGATAAAGAGCTCCTCCCTGCATAAAGTAACCGGAAACGACAATGCTGCGTTCATTGTGTCCATGTTGTTGGTAGGTGTGCTAAGCACTGTCTAATTGTTCCCCATCCTGAAAAAAACGCCTGTGGTGCATGCAGAAGCGCACACATGTGCTCATGCATGAACACTTAAAGGTCCCAAGTTGGGGGTTTAACAATATGTTCACCCTACTGTAATAGATTCAGTTGCTTTGGTTTCAGGGTCCCAGTCTTGTGCTTACTAACTTAATGTGACACTCTCATGGCTCACTGGGACACTAGAACAGAGCCATCGTTAATGTTTATAGTAACACCTGAATTTACTTACTATGACAAGTCAAACTGTCTGCTGTGAAAAAGGCCTATTATGTTGCATCTTCTTAGCTGACTTGCCAACGTTATCAAGATGGCTTAACAAGCTAATAAGGCCAGTTAAGCCTACATTCAGGAATCAGATGTGTTTTGTTCAGAGATGGAGGGTGTATGAACCCACACAGATTCCCTGTGTGCGTGGATGGAACTTCTTAACAACTGCATGTAATCACCAGCACTAAGATAGCTGTTAATGGTCAGTCAGCCGTGTTAAATACAGAAAATGTAACTTGGGTATGTTGAAAAGCAACTTCAAGGGAAGTGAGCTGAGTAATGGAAAGTAATGTAACACATAGTACAGTTACTTTTTCTAATGAGTAATTAGACTGAAAAAAACTGAATTTTTTAAAGTAACTTACCACATACTGCTGTTACATTGCCAAAAATCCACACATAGTTCATGTGATACCAACTAAACCACCTCCATTACAACTTCATGCACTGGGGAAAGCCATGAGATGAAAGCTTCAGAAAAAAGTAAGAGCTTGTGATGCAATTTTTTTTCTCAAGTTAAAAGGACTGATGAAAAAGAGTGTAACTAAAAAAAAGTACTCTATTGCAGTAACTCCAGTGCAAGAGGAAATCTATTTATCTTCCACTTCTGCCTGAATAAACTTTGAAGGAGCAGCATTGTGGTACTTTCCGCAAATATGTAATTAAAATATTGATCATGTAGCCAGGTATTGGTTTGCAGTCACTTTTCATCAGTTGTAGTTGTGTTCACTGCTGTGACTGCAGTACCTGAGTCACTTTCACTGAAAAAGAACATTACCACGGTGTTGTAAACAGAAATATAATGATAACAGTGCTTGAGGATGTCTCATTTTTGTGCCATTCACAAGCAGTAAATATGTGCCACAGAAATAATTAATCAAGCTATAGTCACATATTATTTTGTAGTGCAACTGTCCAGCTGTAATTTTACCCCTGGCTTTACCAGAGGATGTTGCACTCCACCATCCACAGTGATGCACAATTACTCCTTCAATGCGATGCCACACAAAGACGATTTGGAGAGATGGAGAATGTGATGAAAAGCATTGAACAGGAATTAAATCATGTTTTCCACACCATAGGTTCAGAAAATGGTGCTTGAGACACTGGAGAGCCCAGCGGCGGATTCCAATCTGTGGGCTGAAATTGGAAATGAACAGCGGCGCCGTCTCCATTCTGACAGCCTCGTGTCAATAAAAGTCAGTTTCCCTCCATTGCTTCCCATCGCTGACCACAAAGGGACTTTTGTCAGCCACAGTCAGAGCGCTGGACTGCTAATATTGTGCTAACGTGCACAAAATGGTGATTGCATTCACGACCAATAAGATTTCAACGACTAATCTGAACATACAGGTAGACAGTAAGTGACAGAAAGAGGAAAACAAAGTCTTTAAAACCTCCAGCTGTGCCCCTAAGTGCCATATTATGCAGCAGTGAATTGGTCGTTTTCTGCATTCAGAGTGAATAGCACTCACCAGTTCCCTGTGCTGAGGAGATCATATAATGTGATTTATGGTTCTGGAGTGAATTATGGAAACACTGACCTTCCCTTTACATCCCATCAAACAGATAACTGGCCAGTAAGTTGCTGTTATGATAGGAGGAGGGGGAAGAACACTGTCATGCCTGTTTACATGTTCTGATGCAGGCGAATGGAAAATAGGACTAGATTCATATCGGACGCTGTGTTTGATATATGAATACGAGTCAAAATTTTGGCTGTGGTGAAACTATGTTTACTATCATGCCCACACATTTGCAGCAATGCTACCAGCTCCGGCCTTGGTATTACGAAATGCCATCAAAGGTGGTATCTCAGATTTTTCTTTTTCCAACAAAATGTCATGACAATACAATCTCTGAGATTTTTTGGGGGGAAAAAAAAAAAACCTTCATCTCCCCCACCTTTGTTTGCACTTTCAATTTGCATATCAAAGAAATCCCATTGGGACCTGCTTTGCATATTTACATCTGATTAGTAACTTTAAATGAACATGTCAAAAATGGTCGAGTTTTCTTTTTTGAATGTGCGAGGACTACCTAGCTTGTATAATTAGTGCCAGCACATGTAACATAGCCAAAAAACAAAACAAGCTGATTTCAAACAACACAAGAGGCACCTTTTATATTGCCTTTCATTAGGCGTACTCAAATATTCCTGTCTCACCTTGGACCTGAAAGCTTGCTAAATGATAACTCCCTTCGAATAATAAAGACAAAAATATGTACTGTATGTTTGTGGTAATATTTCTTTGCAATGACATTAGGTCTTGTAAATTCTATCAGTTTGCTTCTGATGGGAATATTTTTAGATGTACGGAGGAAGAGTTTGAAAAGAGAACGGTTGGGTTCAAGGTCAGTTAGTTCTGTGACAAAAACAATCTGTCTGCTTACCGTCATATAGTTCAAAGTCACAATAGGGTAAAGTGATATTCTGTCTTCTTACCTGACAGCAGAGTATGTCTCAATGCTGACATGTTATTCCTCTCATTCTAGAGACCAGAAGTGAGATCTAAAACCAAATTTAAACATTTTATTTTGCCTGTGTTTTGTCACATGTGGGAGGGACGGGAGGGACAGACTCAAGGGCCTGTGCTTTCTCATTTCCACCAAGCTGAAACTTGACATGTTTGACGCCTTGTGTGTGTGTGTGTGTTGCAGCACATTTTGAAATTTAAACCCAACTTTTCCCTGCTGAAACTTATGGACGGATGAGCTCTCCTGCAGGCCACAGTGTGCACAGAGGGAGCCTAAAAATGAACTAACTATGTGATTATTAATTGGGAGTCTATTTTGATTCAGTATTCCACGCTGCATATCGTCACAGGTCCTCAGTGGGATTGTGTCTGCATAGTGGTGTGTTGGGGGGGGGGCAGTCTGGAAGGCTGTGCCGTTTGGAGCACGGCTCGCTACCCGCACATCGGCATACCAATGAGTGGGGTTAAGAAGGCACGGCTCCTTGCGGAGACACCGTTCCTTCAGCAGACCCAATCCGCCAAGTCTCCACGGACCTATTTCCAAAAGCTGCTCCTAATGTGGGCCTGTGTCAATCACCCCCGCAGACAGCTACCCTCGCCCCCCTCTCCTGTCCATATGAAATAGTCATACATTAGGAACCAGGGGAGAGCACCTCGCTGTCTAGGAGTCCTCATGTATTCTAATGCAATTCAAAAGCTATGGGTAGTTAAGTGGAAGACAGTTGCTGATTGTTTCACCCGCTCAATGGAAGCGCTTCCTTCTTTCAAAGAGTTGAATTTCGACATGTAAGAATTCGGCTGTCTTTTGTCTCCGTTTGTTTGTTTATGGAGAGTCATACTGTGCAGGCAAGGAAAGGATTTAACAGAGGAGGCGTTGTTCTGTCAGCGAGTGGACGGGGGCTAGATATTGGATCTCGCAGTGACATGTTTATGTGACAACATCATTTGACAGCTTTGACACTCCATAGACAAACACCTTCAAAAGATTCGGCAGTATACCTGCTTAAAAAATATAGGGATACCTTTTTGCTGCCAAATGTACACCAAGTTGATGGGCTAATTTTATTTTTTTAAACAGAGTTAAGGCTTGGAGTGTATTTCAAACATCATCAGGGTTACGTTTGGCAGATATGCCTTCTTATAATATTGCTTGACTGACTGCTGAAATAAGCAGCCGCATGTAAAATCTTGGTCATAGATAAAAAAAAAAAAGTTAAGATGTTGACAAAGAGAGATCAGCAGATAGGAAAAAAATATTCTTCCTGTAAATTCATCTTCATCAAGGATTAAAATGTTTCAAATTTATTTATTTTTAGGCAGGTAGCATATCGTTTTAACAATGCCAACAAAAACCCATGAAAAATAAACAATTAAAAAATAAAAACAATACTTAGACGTAAGGGAGTGTGTGAAAATTATTAGAGGGGGAGAGGGGGTCAAAAAAGAGGAAGGGACATTTCTTTAAACAGGTTCAGCACTGTTATTTAATTTAGGGTGTTGCCTTTTTTTCTAAGTTAAGTGGATTGGACATTTTAGTAAAGCTGGGGAGGGCATTGCTTTTTGAAAAAGTGCACCATAAAGTTCAGCCACCCTCCCCACTTCAAATACTTTTTGCATAGTCCCTAAAGACACTGTAGTTTTTAGCAGACGTTACTCAAACTGGAGTAAATTTGTTGCCTTGGATGTGGTGCACTAAGGCAGCAGGACAGTGTTGTGGGAGCACCTCAAAATAAACTACAGTGCCTACGTTCATTTCACTCAGAGCAATGCTGTGGCTCATTGGTGTGTTTTTAATAGTTTTTGGACAACGATGGCATTGTAAGGCACAGAGGAATAAGATGTATCAGGCTTTGGAAACACACAAAGCTTGATAGCACAGATGCATTGTTGGTTTGACAATTTAATGGCATATATAATATATCACAAACTTATCCTTTACTGTAAATGTTGGCAGTTAGTAAAGAAAGTAAAGAGGATCATCTCTTCTACCCTGTATTGACTCCTGATTTATTGCAGCCTGGAGTCTTATCACTCTACAACTAACACATTATCCCACCGCCAGGAGTCGTACTGCGGTGCCACGGAGGCAGCCGTCGCTAAGTTCCCCCATGACCAAGGATCCAATCTCCTCTGGGGTCAAAGTACATAGGGCTTCCATGGCTGGTCCAATAGCACCATGCTTGGCTGAGTGCAGCCCACGCTGGGCCGGAGGTATAGTGGCAAGTCCACGGGACGTGAGGTAGGATGAGTAAACCACAGGGATCTGAGTGGATTTACTCTCCTGCCAACATCCTTTTTGGTCCACAGTGGACCTATTGTACTGGCTCAATATGTTATCAGCAGCATAGAGACAAAGAGGGACTGAGGGAGACAGCAAATAAAGGCAAGCAGAGGATGGCTCTTTCAAATGTGGTGCAACAAGGACACTTTTTTGTTTATTTAAAAAAAAATTGTCTCTCTGTCATATGGCAAAAATTAAGCCACGATAGAAAAAAAAGAACTGAAGGCCATCAATACACTCAAAGTATAGTTTTTCATTCATGTTTAGTGAATTTATCTCTGAACTTAAATTAACATGTGAAAAGAAGTTGATAACTCAATTAATTGTGACAACTGTTGGTATTTAGAGAATGAGGCTATTTTTTAAATAGCTTCATTTAAGATAAAATATTGAAGGCTACTCCTCAGAGAATATCATTCTACTCTAAATTACCGCAGGAATGTGTGTCTAAAGAATTAATTGATTTGTTCACATTTACTTTGGACCTGAAATTAAGTTTTAGTGCATTGAAGGCGAAATAAAGCATTGCTTTGGTGCTAACTTATCTAGCTACAGTGTGACAAACCGACAACTAGACCAGAGTCTTTTAGAGTTCTTGTTGGAGGAAAAAAGAAGGGTCACAGAAAGATTATAAAATGTTCCTCTGGAAGAAATTGCTTTGAAAAGTTGTTGTTTTATGATGCCAAAACCTGAAATACCCACACATAGTGTCAGGGGAAACTGTGCTGCAGCTCAATAGTGGCAGCAGTAATGAACAATTCAGATGGTTGTTTGTGCCTGCTGCTATTGTATGATTTATTGAGACGCGTCTTCACCTCTGTTTGCTCATTCGGAGTTACGTAATACATGTTCAATTCAGTGAGTCAGCTGTGAAGCTGTTAAAGGCTATTGTTTGTGGAGTTTATGTTTTGTATTCTATATTAATGTCAGTAGGCTTCCTATTTGTAGCATTATGAAACTTCCTGTGAGGAATTAAATCACTTGTATGTGATACAAAGATCAGATAGGCTTTGTTTCACTTTTCAGATAGGATGCAGAGATGTAGTATAGCTTGTTTGTACAGTTAAAGTTCAGATACAATGCACAAGGGTTAGGGTCTGCCATTAGATCCAAAAATCAGATTTTTATCTCTTTTAATGTATCAATTAACATAATAACTTAATAGGAAAACATTGCTGATAAGTAAAAAGTTAAATAAGGGACTGTACAAAAATTATTAGGGGGTCAAAAAATAGGAAACAGCCTTGTTTTCCGCCTCATGACAATTTGGCTTTCTAGATAATCCAATGGGTTTTTAAATGGTTTATGAGAGAGAGAGGGAAAATATGTGGTGGTAGGCGTTGATATTGTGGCGAGCCGCCACAAATAAATGAACGTATGGGAAACACTGAAGTAAATGCAATTATCTGAAAATGATCATACATCAAAACTGTTAATAAAGCTATAGAAAGAATTATTATATATTTTAAAAAGCTAACCATTGGAATCAGCCGCCCTCCCAACCACAAATAATTTCCCCACAGTCCCTGATCTTTCTTTAAAGTAAACTCTCTTTCAAATGTACACATTTTCCAGAATCCCATTTAATATAATAAGCCCTTTCTGCACAGCACTGGGCACAGTTAGTAGCATCATAGCATGAAGCCCAATAGAGAAATTCATCATTACTGGTCAAAGCCTGATGGTATGTATGCTTTTAAAATTAATGACAGAAGCACTCTGACTTTTAGTCCATCTAAAATTTTCATTAAATTTCATTATTCAGCTGTCTCTGTGGCCCTGAATTAATAAACTCCAGGTATCATACCATGAATTCATATTACATTTGAGACGGATAGAGCCAGGTATGAAGCCTTTTTTCCCCTTTACAATATCCTAAAAAAAACATACAATTAAAAGTAAGTTCAAAGCAATTTCTTTAATGCGGCACTTTGGTTATTGCCTTGAAAATAGGCTGTGAGGACAAAGTAAAGACAGAGCTGATGCTTTGTAAGACTGCTTTTTACACACACACACACACACTCAAACACACAAATTCAGGTGCTATTTCTGTAGATGCTCAAATCAATGGCTCTAACATATATCACTCAGTTGGCCGGGAAAAACCCTCTTTTCACTGACACAGACAAATGAAGAGCACATGACAAAGATTTTCCTTCAGTAGCTGAAAACCTGTTATTTCTTGATGGCTACAAGCAAGAAAAAGTAAGCACTGTTCTTAAGTCTTTTTTTTTCTTCATATATTATTTTATATTTTTAAAAGTATTCTACAAAAAGTGCAGGAGCGGATGAGGATGAGGTAGATGGAGGTAAGAAAAGTGAAGAAAAGTGCTCAGTTTTAATTTGTGACAATAGGGTGAATCTCAGAGAATGCTACAATGCTGTACAGATGCCAGATTTGACGCAATTAACTGAAACCACTTGAATTTAAGAGATAAGCAGTAGCAGAAGTTAAAAAAAAGTCCATATTTTATAGTTTGACCGAAAAGGAACATTTGGGCTCAGCAAACTCTCTCAAGATAAGACAAAACAATCTCACTGGCAGGATTCAGACACACGAATACAGATGGAACTTTTTCTGGCACACTTGTGTGGCCACTTTGTCAGAAAGTTGTTACAATGCCTTCATTTTATAACATATTGTACAGAAAAGGTTTGTGTGTTTGCCAGGATTTTAAAAGCATCCACAGAGAAAATGGACAATTTGCATTCAAGTCCAAATATTTTCTCTGCACAATTACGATTTCCCCGCACGCATTAACAGATTCTGAATAGTGGATTCCTGCTGTTTGAAGGGTTCATGTTTGTTTACCCTAAGAGTGAAGGCACTGAGGTTAAAGCTACCTTTAGGCTCTATAAAGAACCAAAGCTGGAGGGCGGTGTGAACACCTGTTAGCAGCGGCGCGATTTGAAAGCAGCTGTGATTTTCAGAGCATCATTCTCAGGCTCTGAACCTTCCACCTTAAACTCATATGTTTAAGATGGATGTAAAGTTTGTGGACCACAGCATAACAAGATAAGAAAGAAGCAATGCTGTAAACTATATGCTTTTGAGAGAGGTGGTTCTGTTTCTATAGAGGAGGAGGAGGAGGAGGAGGAGGGTTGGGAAACTAGGCTCAGGCTGGGTTTGGGCAGTCACTGCTCAGGCCTGGTGAGAACAAAACTCAGGAAACAGTTATCAACACAGACTTCAGGTGAGAAAAGTCATTAACTGCACTCAAAGATAGTCTTTTATCTTTTCCCTCTGGAAGTAAACCGCTTCTGTGCTCCCGCTGGCCTAGAATGGATTCCTGCCAGATCTTTCTTCCCTGTGTCTCCTTTACTTTTTCTATCTCTCTTGTTTTAATAAAGGAAACAATGCGTTACTGATAGACTGTGTATATAAAGAAATAAACTGCACGCTGTAGTTCATTCCTACAACAACAGTTTTTGGTTGTACTTGCAAAATATGAATCTTAGAACTAATCCCAGATAGAAAAAAAGGATTAATTTAGTGTGAAAATGTGAAATAAACCATCAGACAAAAAGCAATAGGCAATCAGGAGAGAGGCGGTAAGAGGCACAAGGCATTTTCCATGAACTCAACAGCTATCCGGGGTGACTGCGAAGTGCTTCCCAGTTATGACATTTGACGAATTATTAAATCAGGAGCAATTATCTTCTATTTATGATCATCAAGATTTTTGGTAGCCTTTGAGAAAGGATCAATGGGAACAGGCGATGGAGGCAGTACAGGCAGTTTCGATTTCATAAGGCATGGCCAAACAAAGTTGCTCAATTGACTAGAGTCAGACTTGATTGATTGCATTCGGGACCATTTTAGAGTAACTTCCAAACAGTTTGATATTTTTGGACATCTGATACAATCAAACCTTCTGACTGCAGTCTTTGGGATCTGATCAGACATGAACTGCCACATAACTGGAGTCAGATACAGGGTCACAACTAGGGCTGGACAATAAAACAATAACAAAAATTATCGCGATATAATTTTTTTCAATAACAACATGTTCAATAAATATTCAATAAATGTTTGATTTATTTCACCTCAATTAGGACTTTTTTTTATTAAGATGTTCATTTTGTTGAGGACAAAGGACTGAAAAAAGCTTTTACTTAATTTTGCATATTTGTTGAAAAAGATTTTATAATAATTGTTTTGAGTGTTCTACTTCAGATTTGTGAAGTGATCCACTGTTTGGCCTCAAGTGTTCACCATAAAGAAGAGTTTAAACCACAAATAACCATCGGGTTTCTTCAACTTTCACTAAGGGGCAAACATCCGCCTTAAAACTCGAAAGATATAACGATTTGATACTTATTGTGATAATTATTGATATCGAAAGATATAAAACTGAGCAGATCGCGGATTTGTCGGGTTCCCAGGCTATGGCATTGTTAGACGGTCAAGTCTTGCTTTGTAAAGTTCAACAGATCATTGTTTTTATGCCTTTACTGTCATTTACATTTTTAAATTTCTCAAAAAGATAACCTACATGGAATCAAGTGGGATTTAACAGAAATATTTTCTTTGGAAATTTACCAAACTAAGATTATGTTCTCAAATTTAAATAATATATTTAAAACGTTGCCTCAGTCACAGTAAAGTGCATGGTATAAGGGGTAGTTAAGTTACTTTAGTCCGCCATAACGTGGCTAGATAAGCATTATAGTTACTTTAAGGCTGTATGTTGTGTTCGCTGTCACAGAACATAAATAATGAAATGTTACTACTGCGTTTCTCCTGCGCATTTCACAGCAGAGTTGTATGAAACACGACATGTTACCAGTTTAAACACTGAACTAGCCAGATTACTGTAGTGACGGTGGACAGCATGGGCCAATCAAATAAGTGTGATGTAACTCTGACTCCTTCTGTGGCCATTGTGGCAAGTTGAAAAGTGCAGCTGCAGGATACAGGTAAGCTAACGTTACGCTCTTTGAAACGTTTTTTTCCTTCAGAGATGTGACGACCACGTGCTGGACAAAAAATACTGGGAGAATCGCGGATCCTTAAATCGATCTTTAATTTTGAATCAAAATCGTAATACCCCTATAACGTAGACACCAGGCTTTTATAAGGAAGAAGAATGTGTGAAAAAACAATATCTCTGGTTCTGCTGATTCAGTTTTTATCCTTTTTTTAAACTGCCCATCATGAGTCCCACAATTATAGGCGTGCCATGCTGAATTTGTGGAGTGCCATTTCAATGTCATTCAACTGGAAAAGCCAAAATAAAAAAATCCTATATATGAACTTCATAAACAAGTAAAGTTTTAGTTTTTCCCTTTAACAGTTTAAGTCAGACTACAAGTTAATTTGTCAACATTGCAATAGAAGATATATTTTAAGATATAACAGTGTAATTATCATCCAGGTCAATGAGCAGTTATTGCTGCAAAGTAACAACATAATCCTCAGGGTAAATCTCAAGTTCACCAAATTTGCCTCAATGAGGTACTGCTCCGCTAATGTCACGACAGCAGTTAGAATAAAAAAAGATAAAATATATTGTATTGAAAAGTGGAACACTGTGGATTGTATGCGCCATAATTAGCGTTACATTAGCTAATTTCCTCATAAGGATTAAAGATATAAATATCAAAATCCTGTTGAAGAGACTCATGTATGTTGCAGAGAACAGGACAACCATGAAGACAGCGGAGACAAATGTAACTAATTGTCACATAACCTCAAATTGGGGGCACGAAAGTGTCTAAATAATGGCAGCTAATTTGCCTTGTATTGTGCTTTCTTGATGGCTTTAAATTGAATGAGTCAGGATCCATTCTGGCGTAATGTGAAAGCTGGGGCGCTGGTTCACACCAGAGACATTCAAGGTCGAGCTACTCCAAATGAAGGGGTGACGGGGCAGTGGAGAGATTTAAAGTAAGGCAGCTGAGTCAATGGACGGCCAGGGTGCAGATTTGGCACCGTATTCATGTAACCTTGAATTATTGGTTGTTGTTTTTTTCTGCATTGAAAGCTTTTCTACTAGCCCTTCTAAAAAAAATATATGCTTTTTTGTCACCCACATTAATGGCACAATCAGCCTGAAAAAATTGCAGTCACAAATTATTCATTGTAATCCTCCATTTGAGGACCCTAATGCCTCTAATTGGGCTTTTATGACTTACAAACTGTATCTTCCTCTCTTTTTTTGTTTTTTTCCCCCTCTGGCGTTTGTTTTTCTTCCTTCCCGCCATGCTGCGGAGTGACATTGAGCCTCTCCCTGTCGGGGTGCTCTCTTGTCTCACTCCAGTGCACATTTTCGCTGTCCCCTCTCCTCCTCCCCCAGAGAATGAGCTTTTGACTGAATATATTATCTGAGCTGTTGTTCTGTTTGTTGTTGTTTTAGCATCCAAGAAAAGAGATGAATTATTAATGATGACAGACAAAAAAGAATAGCGGAGTATAAGAAACTCTTGTATTTTTAGGAATGCTGCTGAGTGCTACGGCTCCATCAAGAGGCCTGCAGAGAAGACAGTAAAAGGTAGCACTTTATACTGCAGCCCGTGACTTACAGTGCCATTTGTTTGTATGAATTGGGTACCAAAAAATGTTTTGCTACTGGTAGGAAAATAGAAATAAATCATACTCTTAATACGCTTAAAAAAAATACAGTCCACACTTCATATTACTGCCTTGTTCTTTCTCTGTACCTTTCATAGCTGTACAGGTAAAGGTCTAGGTAAAGGTCTGTACTCCAGCATGCCCATTGTGAGCTGCTGCAGTGCTGCACGAATGTGCCTTTTAAATTGTTTTTCCTCCAACAAACTGCAATAAAGTTTGATAATGAGTAAAACAATAATGTGTATTTTGTGTTCTTTATTCTCATCCATACAGTTTATATAGTATATATACGCTGAACAAAATTATAAGCACACTTTTCTTTTTGCCCCCATTCATCATAAGCTGAACTCAAAGATATAAGACATTCTCTATGCACACAAAAGGCCTATTTCTCTCAAATATTGTTCACAAATCTGTCAAAATCTGTGTTAGTGATTTCTTCTCCTTTGCCAAGATAATCCATCCATCTCAGAGGTGTGGCATATCAAGATGCTGATCAGACAGCATGGGGCTTATATATCTATATCTATATCTATATATATATATTATATATTATTATATATATTACATCTATATATAGATAGATGTATATAGGGGCAACCTTACCCGAGAACTACAATGCCATTTTTTTTGTACTTGATCCATTACTATAGGGAACAGCACCTACACTGTAGTCACTCCAAAGAACATAAGCTGGTTGTCTAAATCAGTACGTTGCTGATTTTTTCCTTTTAGCTTTCCCACTCCAAAACTTCATTGCTCCACCCCAGCATTAGTGAGTAGCCCTATATTATATGTTCCTCAATAACCCCTCCGCAGTTTTGCATATAGAAATAAATTAAACCTACTTACTTTACAAGTTCTGCAAAATATCAGTCATGTTTCCCCAAAAATACCCAGCTATTACTCCCATGTTTTTATAGTCTTGTTCTCTTCCATTGTACCTATAGCAAGAACCAGTAAGTATTTCATTGGTGCCTCACTGATACAATGAAAATACACTGTAAATCACAGGCTGTGTAATAAAGTGTTACCACAATAGGTTTGAGTTTAGTTGGTCTTTGAGGCCTGAGTGTGACATATTATAGAAACAAATTGGGGTGCATTGCAGTCCCACATCCTAGGACCTTAAAATAAAGCTTCTTACTCCTAACTAAGTGTACAAAATTATTCATACCACAAGTTAATTCCAGCCGTTTAGATAATAGACAAAAAAAAGTAAAAGCCTTCTCTGCAACAACGTAAACAATCACTGCTGACATCCCAGGGCTCAGATCTCAATACCACCATCAATGTATTTCGCAGGCCCCGCTTAATGTCACTGATCTGAAGCAGGGATTACTGTGCCCCCTCTTGGTTATAAATAAGCACTGCATTGTCATTCAAAGCTTCATTACAAGCTCCACGGCAAGTTCGCAGTGAGATTACGGCCCACTGGTGTCATCATTAGAGTGATTAGACTTGAGCAGCAGCCAAGGCAAAGATATACTCCGAGTGTCAGAACAGAACACGAGGGGTGATGGATGGAGGAGAAAAAAATACATTGTTTTGCATTTAAGTGCTCATTTGTTTCATTGTATAGAATCAGGGGGCAGGGGCGTCTGTTTTGATCAAAGGAACAGCCGCCAGTGACAAATTAACTGCAGTGACTGTGTCAGTTTGTCGCTGCATTGAATCAGACAGTTTGACCATTCATCACTGGGGAAGAGCTGCATTTCTTTCTTTTTTTGTACCCCCTCTTTGGAATCAGTGATAAGGGATGAATGAAGAAAAATGACAGAGAGATAGGGCTTGTCCACTATCTATCACAGAGCAACAGGGGCCGTCTACCCTGTGTTCGACCATCAGACACCGCTTCTACTTTTGTTCCTAGTTGCTTATTTTATACAGTGCGGGCTGCCAAGCATCATGAATCAAACTGGCTTGACTTTGTGGTTTGTGTCGAAAATGTTTCAGTATGTCCTTTAATGTACACGCAACAGTGGATTGTGATTTAAAAGGCTTTCATTGCAGGAGAGAACCTAGATATTTGATTTGAGTTCTGGACATCTCTTCTTCCCTGTTGTTTGTATTTATAGCTCCTCTTTAAGTCCTTCTTCTCTCAACCAGGGGAAAAAAGCCCTGCCTGTTTGGAGTTTACAGGATCAAAGAGGAGGTAAATATCATTTCCATAACATTTGAACCAGTTAACCACCAGCACAATGCAGATAAACACTACTGTAAGCGCCTGACAATGCCAATGAGGCAGGAACTCTGTGATTTGCCGCTCCGCCAAAGAGGAGGGAAGCGAGCGCAAACATGGAGGAGGTGAGAGGTCAACTGTGCTCTCCCTGCATCCCTTTCCAAGCAGCCCCTCAAGCACTGGTGATGTTTTAGGCAACCGTGCCTCACTTTGGGAGGAGGCCTGATGGATGCCATTCCCAAGGTGAATGGAAAGAATAGCATTAGGCTGCACAACTCTGCCTGGGGAGAGCTACACTGCTTTGGGTGATTCATCTATTGATTATTTTTACCCAAGCATGGAGGTGCCATGTAAACACACATATATTAGCGGTCATACATGCAGACACAGTGGATCCAGTGAAGCGCACCCCAGGCCTGTTCACTGTTTTATAATCAGATTCCGACTTCCACCAGCTCGCGGGCATCTTCAAACCACAAGGCAGATGCATCTGATGGATAAACTAAACAGAGATGAATGATGAGATGAAGGAATAAATAAATGATAAATGTGCATTACCGCTGTTTGTGTGGGCCAGCTATTGTGTTATTGATTTTTAGCTGCTGTTTTTGTGTGTACTCGCAGTAGGCTACAGAATCTGGGCCAAGTCATATTGTTTTACTTATTTGGTGCTATAAAGTGAGTAAGAGTACTAAAGGTAAACATGTCTTATCAAATAAGTGGGATGACAAAGGAGTAAGAATGTTTAATGATTTGCGTATGCCATTAAATTACTCATGACACTTTATTTGTTTGTTTTCTGTCTAATACAGGCTTTGAGAACTTATTTGGCGGGGTACGCAACTTCCTCTGAACGTCTCCATGAGCTGCTTGATGCAAGAGTTATTTTACAGATGATTTTTTAGACTAGGCTGTAGTGTCAGGCTCTTAGTTTAGTCTAATCCAAATTAGACTCTTTCACGAAAATAGAGACAGCACAAAAGCCACTACCTCCAGGGCCGGTGTGTCCAAGCTAACAATCAGTGTGACACCTGACCAGTACCACCGACTGACAATAAACCGCAGTAACCTGTTGGAAAGCAGTGACAACATCGTCAGTCATATATTTTTTTTTTTTGCCCGAAAACACCTTCCTGATGAGTTAGCGTGCCCTGTCACAACATTGTTACACAGTGTCCTTGTACCTGTTGAATTCTTCCAGAAGGCAAACATTTTCTGCTGGAGTGAACAGAGCTGAGCGGTTTGACACGGTTGCTCAGTCAACCATGTTTTTTAGTTTTAAAAAAACAACAACAACTCTCAATTTACCCAGAATTCATGGCAAATTAGACGTAATTAAGATAGTCAAGAACAGGGGCGTAACGAGTTGGCGCGGGGCCCCGATGCAAGATGGTCATAACGGGCCCTCCCATCACAATCCATAATGTCAGTAGCAAGTTAAAGAGGTGAAAGCTTGCAGCTTTAAAACGACCAGCCACAGAGAAATGCACTGCACAGTTGACACCTCAACTAAATGAAACCAAACAGCGTTCTGCAAAGAATATGAGTTATAATAGCAAGGCTTGACAGTGATAGGCTACACTACTTGACCAAATCGGTGTTAGATCACCATAAGAGATCATAAAACATAAGGTGGCAACAGCGCACCTTCAAAATACGTGAAAACAGTACCAGTAACAGGGCACCTTCAAAACATATGAACACATGAGTGGTGACGGCTCACCTTCAAAACATATGAAAATATTATCCTATTAATGACATTATGACACACATATGGAAAAAGATGATGATCAATGACAAATGTTTCCTGTCTGTTCATAGGCATTATAAACACATAACACAAGTGTGTGGATTGATTACTAGTCAAATAAACAAGTTTTACTTACATTTTAGGCGCACTCTCCTGAGCTTTTTGCAGAGTTGTTTATTAAACCCTTTGAATCCAGCTGCAGCTCAGAGCATTCTCAGTGTGTGACAGTGTGTCCACATTAGTCTGCCCCAGTGAGCTCTTCAGGTAAGATTTTATAAGTGTGAGTTTGGAAAAAGATCGTTCTGCAGAGGCCACAGTCACTGGGATTTTTATGAAAAGCAGTAAAACGGTGCAGACTAACGTTAACTTATCCCAAAGCTTGCAGCGATGCAGTTGTTGTCCACAAACAACATCTTGCTTAGTTCTAGTGCTGTTTTCACTCTTCAGATGCGGACTGACAGGAGTTGCGTGGGAAATGTCGAGGTTATGTCATTTCAGTAGAGTTTAATATCGCATAACTCACTAGAAGTCTGAGGCCCAGTCCCAATGTCCCCCCTAAACCCTAAGCCCTGAACCCTCACAGACTTTACTGACATCACTTGGGCCCAATCCCAATGTCCCCCCTCACAGACTCACAGACTTTGAGGCGCGTTCCCGGGAAGTCCGTGATGGCTCAGGGCTGTCCCACTGTCAAATCGTCAAGTGCGCGAGGGCTCTCTCGCAGACATTTTCGCTGATGTTAAAATTGTTGAAAGTTTTCTTTCTTTTTAAGATGCTGCATAGAACACATGAAGTCAGAGGAATGCAATCACCTTATCACACACTTAGTTTTTCACTTTCCAAGTGACGTCAGTAAAGTCTGTGAGGGTTCAGGGCTTAGGGCTTAGGGGGGACATTGGGATTGGGCCTTGGAAAGTGATTGAGTTTAAGAGGCTACAAGGGCTCAAAATGCTGTAAACAGGAACGGGACAGCACTGTGCCACTTTATCACGTTACCTTGACGATGCTGAAACATGTTGCACCCTTTTTATTTTATGTTTTTGCCTTATTTTTAAGTCCTGCAGGCTCTCGCCCTACAGAGTGGAGGAGAGGTAGCCTATATAGAGGTAGTCAATATATATTTGTAATTAATCAGTACACTATTGTTGGTCAAATAGCATTGTTAAGCAAAAACTAAAATAAATTGTTGAATAAACTAAGTGTGTGATAAGGTGATTGCATTCCTCTGACTTCATGTGTTCTATGCAGCATCTTAAGTTAAGAAAACAATTTTAACATCAGCGTAGGTGTCGATTCTTGTTTGTTTACTGTTTTCTTCTTCTCTTATAACGTGGATTTGCCTTGATACTTCTGTCGCTTCCGGGCTTCCCCTGGTAACCCCTGTGTTTCATGTCATACCCATGGTCATACCGCTATGAACTGTGGGCATTTCCCTCAGCCAAAGTCTGCAGAAATGCGGACTTACGAAAAGGGTCTATAAAGGTCTCAAAATGTCTGCCAGAGAGCCCTCGCGCACTTGACGATTTGACAGTGGGACAGCCCTGAGCCCTCACGGACTTCCCGGGAACGCGCCTCAAAGTCTGTGAGTCTGTGAGGGGGGACATTGGGATTGGGCCCAAGTGATGTCAGTAAAGTCTGTGAGGGTTCAGGGCTTAGGGCTTAGGGTTTAGGGGGGACATTGGGATTGGGGCAGTAACGTTACTCGTCCTCACGGTGGATGGCGCGATGCTGTAGCTAGCAGCAGGTGTCCCCTTCGGCTCCTCTTGCTCACAACTCGTGTTTGCTGCACATATGGTAGTTACACTGCTGGTCAGGAACCAAACAGCTTCATGCAACAGACGAATTTTATACGTCTATCTGAAACATGAATTGTAGTTTCATCCAAGCCACAGTCAAAATCAGCTCTTGGTTAAAATCAGTGTGTAGGAGTTGGCTATACTGATCTAAAACATCCTGATCAAATACTGATACATTTCAAGCGCTTACATACATTTGGATTTCACTCATAGACTTATGAAACCTGATATCATCTTTCTCTGTTTTGTTCAAACAACCGCATAGTTTTCACACAACAGGTATCTTCCACACCATGTAATTTACCTGATGGAGAAATACCTTGCTGGTCCAAATTATTACAGTTAACTTATGATCCATCTTTTGGGGTTATCAAGCCAAGAACAATGTATCTTTTTAGCTGGCTGGACTGCTGAGGGAAAATGCATGGGACAACACAATATATATCAATGTTTGGGCAGTTGGTGAGGGGAAATCAAACAATAGAAGTTGTTGTTTCCCCCTCTTTTTAGTTTTGTTACAAAATAATAATTTTCATATATAAGTATGCATCCTTACTATGAAATGGAAGGACTTCAGAACTCTCTAATGGTACTTTTATGAATCTATAACAATGTTTTTGCTGTTGTCATTATGTTTATTGTGTATTTCTAATTTTCTTCTGTAATGCCTTTATATTATTATTTATTCCATTTCATTTTGAGGTTATAGAGTGGAGTGTCAGTAGTGTGGGTGGGATAAGGTGATTATAAAATGTTTCCATGCAGTGGGTGGGGTTGGTCAAATTAATACACACTAAAAGGTGTGAAGACATACTATATGTTCATGCATGGCTATACTGTCTTTCTGTACCTGTTTGTTCATCTATGTTCCACACATGTAGAAACACACCATGTAAGCTTGTTAAAAGCATGGGTAGTTGTGGTCAAACAATCCATGTTTGTTCAGGTGTGCAGGTTTCAACAGGAGTGATCCACCGAGTGATCTTGCATTCATACCACGGCCTCCTCATTAATTAGTTTGAACCAGGATGTGCTCATGTGACTGAAGCGTCCTCCAGGATTCAGAATACCCTGTTTGTTCACGTCTCTATCCACCTCGTCTCCCGAGACAAAAATCAACAAAACCTCTTTGTGTCTGTGCCCGTCTGCTTTTATTCAAAGGTTCATCTGCGCTGATAGCATCTTATGTCACGTGTCAGATCATAAATGTACATGACAGAATAGCATTTCACGTTATGCTGCATTATAAATCCAGCTTTCTGTTGTCTGCATAATCATGAACATTGCTGCTCAGGTTGAAATTCAACCTTTTACTGCTAAAAAAAGGATAATGCCAGAGTTGTCACTAACATTGGATATCATTGCTTTGGGCAATAAAAGAGCTCCTCTCCTACGTGAGTGTGTGTTTCTTTTTCGACTGACTTTCTTTTTTTTTTTTTAACATTCGACGTGGCTCTCTCCCTTAGGGGCGGTAATGGCATTCTCCATGACAACGGCAGTGTGACACGGCTGTGCCCTTGAGGGCCGGGCGCCCCCTCTGGGGGGAGCGCCGTGGAAACACGACAGGGTCAACGGTCACCTCCCATCATCCACCAGCATCCCGTCCTCCTCTCTCTCTCTCTCTCTCTCGCTCGCTCTCTCTCCTCAGGTGGAGCAAGGAATGCTAGAGAGAAAGAAAGGAAGTCTTGAAGCGAGCCCACTCAGTCCAGGCCTGGCAAACGTGGAGCTTTAGCCAAAGGCGGTTCTGGCTAGGTCTCTACCTCGCATAGCTCCTTGCTGTTCCTCCAAGGCCAGGGCTGGATCAATACGTATAGTAGTGTGGATTCTTTTGGCACCCAAGTATAGCTATGCAGTATTGCCCTGAGGTATAGGTCCGTTAAAGACATAACAGTGTGTGCATGTGAGCAAAGTGGACTGAGTTTATTCAGGAAGGTGTTGAGATGCTTGGCATGAAACCGATGCTTCCAACAAGGATAGGTTTTTTTGTTGTTGTTGCTGCTGGAAATGCAGTAAATTATCATGTCCCCATTAAATATTGCATGTACTTTCTGTTTCAGATAATGTCCTTGAAATGGATACTTACACAGACACAGCATTCAGAAAAATCCTAAGACATTTATGGATAATTGAATGTTTGAGTAATGTTTTCATTCATGGCTCCTGCATAATTAGGAAACAGTATTAACTGTTATTTACTTAAAATTATACAGAATTTGTCACTTGTGATACAGCCACCCACAACTCATATGATGATGAAGACCTCACAAATGGATAATGTCAGGATATTCATTTTAGAAACAATGCTCTTCTGCCACCTGGTGACTAAAAAGCAAACCAGTCTGAAACCAAGTTCATGAGATTTACTGCATTCTTCATGTGTTAAAGCAGAAAAAATGTACACCGTAAGGGAGACATTACATTTCAGCACAAACATAGGATAAGCCTATTACTGCCATTTCTTTTGTTTTACACAAACAAAAAAAGCTTTCACATCAGCGTTCTGTCCACCTTGGCACGTTTTCAATGAAAAATTCAAAAGGAAGTAACAAAAAAAAAAAAATAATAAACACAGGACATTGTCAGTTCAACAATTCACATCCTGTACATTTGGCTTACTTGACAACAGAAAATTGTTTCTTTAACCTGTGAACATAAAGTTAAAACATAAAATGAGACAACAAGGTGTCTTGCACAAAAATAAGAGAAACAAGAAATAAAGATGACCATAGAAGCAAAGTCCTTTTCTTCTCATCATAAAACTGCCGCAGTTCGTCCACTTAGAAATTATTCAGCTGACCTATTTGGTTAATGTCGCATACTGAGTAAGGTGTCCTCGGTCAGCTCCGATTCCTCAACCTAAACAAGGACTTCCATTCGAAGGTGTGTCAGGAAGCTAGTCAGGCACCTGCAGCAGAGAAGAGATTCAATATTTACGTCACATCTTTCCTCTATAGGAAGGAATTAAAAGGGCCTCAGGCGAGCGCCGACACAGCCATGGACAGCCAGGCATCAGATCTCCAGAAATAAACTTGTCATAATGCATTCAGTGTCACCATGTCGGTTTGTTTCTGTGTCAGCCTAAAGATTTGTTTCTATTCCCTATTTTTCTATGCGTTACTAATAATAACAACTTTATTTTTGTTACAACTTTCAAATCAGAGTTACATAGTGCTTAACAAACAGTGTATATGGTTAATACAGTAAAAGAAAGCAGGGCTACACAGTGCATTTATATAGCAATATGGTAGGGTAGAACAATAAAAAAAAAAAAAAACAAACAAAAATACCCTGATATTGCAATTGCGATATAGGAAGGAATGATCATTTTTACATAATTATTATTATTAAAAACATATTTAAATGATTATGGTGGGATTTGTACCAAACAAAGATGTCTGTAGAATATGACATGTAGGCCAGGACATCTCTGTAGCACAATAATATTTCATTTAAAAAGGATATTTTGGCACACATTTTGCCTTTAACAAATATTGCAACTCCTGTAATTTGAGAAAATGCAGTAGGCCACATTGTGATTTTGATTTATTGTTCAGCCCCACAATAGTGGACTAATGAAAAACTAGTGTTATGTCCAGACTCATAAGGGACAAGTAGGTTTGAGGCCTGAACCTGCAGAGCTTTAAAAGTCAGCAATACGAGCCAATCTTAACACATACAGGCGACCAGAGAGAGGCAAGGACGTGAGTAATGAGGACTTGTCTTTTGGAGTTGATGAAAAGCCTATCAGCAGTTTCACTACGAATGGAAACGTGCAACAAAGTTATTCCTTGGCTATAGCAAACCTCAGCAAGTTAATAAAGCAATATCACAATGAGATACTTGTTTTTATAATAATATATATATATATATATATATATATATATATATATATACACACACACATACATACACACCGTCTGTACCGTGTACATACTAACTATTTTTTGATGACCTGAAACCAAACTCACTGTGTCCCAAATCACTTCCTATTTTTTATATAATGCACAATATTTACGGTTCTCCATCTTATTTGAGTGTGAAATTTATGCTCTTTATAGTGCCCTCAAAAATCCCCACAATGGAACAAATGGAATGGAACAGTACTGTTCATAGCATGTATACAACTTTCAGCTGAAAATCCCATAATGCAATCCTCTCCATCTCAGAATAATCTTTAAAGAGTAGAGAATTAGAGAAAGAGGGAGTCTTAAAGCCCTTGAAAATGTGTCAGATTTTAAGCATCTCTCCTTAACATATCATATTTAGATGAAGCAAGTTTAACCCAAAGTTGAAGTTGAGAAAAACAAAACATCCTTAGGAATTATTCATTTAGTTTAATCTGCTTCATCTGGCATGTGTGGGTGTGGTTTGACTGGATTTGACTGACGTTGCTGGCAAGAGAAGTAAAACACCACAATTATCACATTTTCATTTAAATTTTGCTAAACTCTGATGGGTGCACGGAAATACGCAAAGCCCTTTTTGTCCGACAGAGCCCCACACAGTTCAACCTAGTAATAAGATCACAGGCAAAACAAACTAAAAAAAAAAAACTGCAGAAATCTCTCACATAAAATACCCACAACTATTTTAACTTTGGCAGAAATGTGTGTGTTTGTGTAGGACCCATCACTTTTAGAAAACTAGAGGATTAGTGGACCACTATGTATTTGTATTACATTAAAGCTATGGCAGTAAACTTAGAGATATGATGAAAAAACAACTGTCAGTGGTACTCACCATACTGGTATGTGGACCTTGGTGGTGAGGGAAGTGTACTGTGTGGACCACTGGGGGCCTGAGGGACTAAACCTTTCCCATGTCTCTGGAGGTGGGACCTCTGCACGGCCAACGCTACTGCTTGTGCAAATCTGGATGGGGCTGCACACATCTTGTCCAGAGGTTTTTGTCCAGCTGCTGACTGGTCATTTTGATGGTCCTCACTGAATACAATAGTTTGTCCATTAGATGTAGGACTTTGCGGCTGAGAGGAAGCAGTGGTATCTTTTCTTCCCTCCTCCAGAACTTCTATGTCTTCATTAAAGAAGACAGGTGAAGGAGGAGGAGGGAAACCATCCTCTACTTCTTCTTGTACCCATTCCTCCTCAACTTCCTTGTCAGCAGTGTATGAACTACAGTGGTCTGTGTCTGTCCTCACAGACTGTCCACCGGGGCTTTGACGACATTCACTCCGATCCTCTGAGTTGATTTGACCATCACTGGGAAGTTCTCCATCGCTGCAGTATGACGGCGCCGTTAGTATCACCTCAGATGTGGCTTCAGGTTCTTCCTCTTCCTTCTGTTTCTCAACACCCTCAGAAAGAGGTGAGCCTGGACAATCCTGATTATCTAAATCCATCGGAGGTGGAGGAGAAGCTGGACCATCCCGGCTGTCTAAGTCAAGAGAAGGTGGAGGAGAAGCTGGACCATCCCGACTGTCTAAGTCAAGAGGAGGTGGAGGAGAAGCTGGACCATCCCGACTGTCTAAGTCAAGAGGAGGTGGAGGAGAAGCTGGACCATCCCGACTGTCTAAGTCAAGAGGAGGTGGAGGAGAAGCTGGACCATCCCGACTGTCTAAGTCAAGAGGAGGTGGAGGAGAAGCTGGACCATCCCGACTGTCTAAGTCAAGAGGAGGTGGAGGAGAAGCTGGACCATCCCGACTGTCTAAGTCAAGAGGAGGTGGAGGAGAAGCTGGACCATCCCGACTGTCTAAGTCAAGAGGAGGTGGAGGAGAAGCTGGACCATCCCGACTGTCTAAGTCAAGAGGAGGTGGAGGAGAAGCTGGACCATCCCGACTGTCTAAGTCAAGAGGAGGTGGAGGAGAAGCTGGACCATCCCGACTGTCTAAGTCAAGAGGAGGTGGAGGAGAAGCTGGACCATCCCGACTGTCTAAGTCAAGAGGAGGTGG
>NC_060150.1:5851911-5893930 GCF_021292245.1 Micropterus dolomieu
CTGTCTAAGTCAAGAGGAGGTGGAGGAGAAGCTGGACCATCCCGACTGTCTAAGTCAAGAGGAGGTGGAGGAGAAGCTGGACCATCCCGACTGTCTAAGTCAAGAGGAGGTGGAGGAGAAGCTGGACCATCCCGACTGTCTAAGTCAAGAGGAGGTGGAGGAGAAGCTGGACCATCCCGACTGTCTAAGTCAAGAGGAGGTGGAGGAGAAGGTTTTGGACTCTGCAAAGGTGTTTCAGTCTCTGATCTGTCAGGAGAACATGGATCCTCCTCAGCCTCAGTAAGATTTTTCCCGACCTCAGGAGACGCTCCACTCTCAGGGTTATCTTCTACTGTTATCTGATCTGAAACATCCAGGGGGAGCTCTGGATCATGGGACTTTTGTTTTTTTGAGGGAACTATTTTGAACGTGGTCATTCTCTTCCTCTGTACGGGATCCTCCCACTCAGGCTCAGAGGGAAGCTTGGGTGTTTCAAGTTCCACACAGAAAACCCCATTATCTGAACACACCGGAGTCATGGACATGAAGGAGGAGCCTTTGTAGAATTTCGGGAAGGTGGCAGAATTCTTCAAATGCTTGGCCAGTGTCCCTTTGGAAACAGAGGAGGTCAGGACTTTGGCGAGAGCACAGCGGGCATCAGATAAGTCTTTCCCTCGAAACGAAGGCAGATATGGATCAGCCACTTCATGGAGGTAAGCAAATGATGGGCGTGAGGAGGACGACGACCGTGGATGTGATGGATGTGGTGATGAAGACGAGGATAGTGACAGGATTACAGAGTCTGACTCGTCACTTTCTCTCAGCTCCTCCACAGTGTTCAGGGAGTCTACAGTCCCTGCAGAAACAGGGAAGTTAAGGGTCTTAACATTTAGAAACCACACAGTAAACTTAAAGAAACTGCGATATTTACAATACAAAGTCTGCACAGTAAACACACAAAATGCAACTGTATGCTGGTCATCCCCCCCTTTTGAATGTTAAATTACTTTTAGTCAAATGTTTAAAGACATTAACACATTTTTAAATGAAATCAAGTATTAAAGTTAAATTAATTTTTCCCAATTTTATTGTAAAATGAGAATTAACAATAATGAAAAGAAAATGTATATAAAATTGTAAAATGTTAATAAAATTTATCAGCAGAAGCAGAAGGTCAAACATAAAATATATTAAAAACACTCATATACAATAGGTAAAATATATAGTAGAGAAAAAAATAAGCAGGTAACAATAATTCACGGTCAGAAAACATAATAATTGCCTATGATAATAATCTGGCTTCTCTTTTGAATTTAAAAGGCACAATTACTTACTACTAAGTCTAATCCACTGAAAGGAAAATACCACAAAAGGACATAAACTTATACAGAATTTTCACAAAAAAACCCAAACAGAAAACGCACAATAAGCCGACAGAATAAAAAAACGGACAAATAAATAGCATTTAAGTGCAGCAGGCAACAGTGACACACATCCATAAAAGCCACTAAGATGGGAAGAAGGAAGAAGAGGCCAACGCAGGAAGAGGACGGAGAGGAGGAATAAGGATGGTGGAAGGAGGAGAGGAAAAGGAGACAGCAGCAGCTGCAGCAGCCCTCAATCACCCCGTTCAGGTAACAGAGTCTGTAAGCAGGGAGGAGAGAAAGCTTGGCTTTAGGGCAGCGATCATCAGTCTGAAGTTTTCCAACACAAAACCAACACGACACAGACATTTACAGTGAAGTCTCTCAACGATAAAAGAAATGCCTTATGTCCGATGTGAAAATGCGATTTTGAGCTTTCACAGACCATGATTATTTAAGCGTAGGAGGACAGGAGCAAGAATGTGATCATCAACTCATGGCTGGGAGTTGTTTGTTCAGCCTAGTGTGGATACCAACTCAGCAGTGTGTTGCACTATCACTGCTAAAAGAAAACAAGGGAGTGAACCAAGACACGGACACTGCTTAAGGCAATTTAGTCACATAATTAGAACGCAAAAATCTTAGAGCACTTTTTCTTTAAGCGCACAATGAAGTGTTTCTCACATAATTACAGATCCCTAATAACCTATACGTTATAACAGAATGATCATTGTCCATTCAAGTCTGTGAAAGCATATGAGTAGAAAAGAGCCATGAACCGAGAGAACCTGAACCCAGGCGGGGAAAGCATATCAGACAGACTAATACAGGGGAATGAAAGCTCGGACAATAGAGGGATTTATCTTGGAACAGACTGAAGCCAATACGTTCTATGAACAAGGCTCCCTGGGTCACTTTAATTGCCCTGAACAGGGTTAAATGGTTCGGACTGATAAAAGCTGTGTTTTGCGCTGGATTTAACTGCTAAATCTTCTATTTGATGGTTTTCGCTTTGACATTTTAATCTTGATTTTTCTTCAATCTCTCTTGACCTTGTGTGGCACCGACTGAAACCGTAAGGATTTGGCAGATGCAAGAAATCAACGCACTTTAAACCCATTTGATTTCCACTGAAATACAGTAAAAAGGTCAATTGGGATTGTTCTACAAGGATATTTCATATCTTTTGCCGTTGCAGGCCACATTTGGACAGTCAATATTATACTCTGAATTTGACTATAATGTAATGGTACAGACCCTGATTTAAACCCTAAATAGTGTTGGCAGGCTACGCTGTCAATCATTATCATTAAAATGTGTTCAGCACAGTTGTCTAAGAACAAGCTCCATCCCAAAGCTCAAAGGTCATCCATCATCAATGAAGGTTTTACCTTTAACCTCTGTGTCTGTCTGCAGGGTGTTTGCACAGGGAGGGGGTGGGGCCCTCCTCTTGGTACTCCTCATTTCTGAAGACCCCTATAGAGTGACAGTGACATTAATGTTGCTATATTGTTTAATAGACACTGATAGACAAGAGGTATTCAAACCAAAACTGACGACCAAACATTAACACCTAATTTTAATTAGTAGCAGTTTGAGATATTCTGCTAACAAATACACAAACCTCCTTGCTTTGGTGGAAGTAGAAAAAGGCAGAAGAAGAAGAGGAAGAAGAAGAAAAGAGTTTCCTCCCCACCTGTGGTCCTCTTAGATGACAGGTGCCGAGGTGGTTGGGGAAGCTCTGCGATGCACCCATGGGCGGCTGAGGGGCGCGTCTCTTTTTAGGCATATCTGCTGGCAGGGTGTTAGAGGAGGAAACACCCTGCGAATTCATACCAACTCCCATTTGCTTTTTGAGGCCAGGAGACACTGGGGCACTCGTTGCCCCTTCCTAAAAAGAGCGAAATGAACAATACATTTTGGTCACAAGCCGAGAAGGTTTTAAGAATATCATCCAGCACGCTGACAATACTGATACTCATACTGTACCATTTCAGGTTTTTTCTTGCTTCTTCTGAATAAGCTGAGAAAACCCCTGTTCTCCTTCTGTGTCTTCTTCTTTGACAGGCCTATATAATGTAAAAGATCAGTAAATTATAGCAGAATACGGCGTGTGGCAGATATCACTGAGACTGTGCATGAATGTGTGTGAGTGTTACCTTGTAGTGGAGGTGGTGAGATGACCTCTGTTGGCGTGACAGCTGTTCCAGGCAAAAAACACAATGCCAATATCAGGTCAGACTGTACAGTAGGACATAATATGAAATGTCTTCAAAACAGTCTTTCAGTTAGGCTTTGCTGACCGCATGGTTTTGTCAGAGCAACAAAAAACTGACACTGCAAAGCTTGGGGTGTCAATTTGAGTAAGTGCTGTTAGCAACAATGTAGGCAGAAAAGATCCCAGAGGTCTCTTTAAAGTAATAATCCTGATGATTGTCCATTTTGCTGATCGTTACCGGTGATTAATATGTTTTTAATACATATCCCACAGTTCATACAGGGAGGAGGCTATGCGGTAGAGACAAACACATGCAAATGGACAAAACCATTTGCTGTCAAACATACCTGCTTCGGGTGTCTTGGGTTGCTGTTGATGGTCAATACTCTCCTGAGCAGCTGTGTCTTTCGCAAACACTTCCCTCAGTCCGTGCTCATTTAAGGTCTTGGTCAGGTCCAGCAGCTCTTTAGACTGAGGGTCTCTTAGTAAGATGGTTGTCTCTACTTTAAACTCGCACTTGTCACACACCACTGGCAGCAGCATCTCAAGTGGCACGCTGGGATTCACTCTCACCACGGCCTTATGGGACTTATTGTAGTTGATCAACAGACGCACAGATGGCTGCAAAGAGAAATTACATTTTTTACTTTAATGCAACTATGGAAAGAAAGTCTATTAAAAATACACCAAGATAAATGTTTATTTCCCATTAGTTACGGCTTAAATAGTGCTTCCTCTGTATACTTGGCGACAGCTAATAGTATAGTAAAGTATAAACTGTTCGGTGAAAGGATGTTGAATTTATTATTTTTTTTTTTTTACCTCTGGCATGTACGGCCTCCTGATCTTTTCCTCCATTCCTTTAGGTTTCAGCACAATTGTCTCCGCTTCGAGTGAGCCAATAGGAGAGTTTGGTTTGAAGCTGATGTTGTTCTTGTTAGGGGAAAGGACCTCAACAGTGTAGTCTGACGGATTCAGATGATAATTTGCACAAAGGATCACAAGTAAGTCCATCACTGGTTTACTATTCAGATGGGGAAAAAAAATCAAAGAAAACAAATTACCGTAAATAACCTATATCTTCCTATCATCCAATGATCTTGCAATGTTAGGAAATTCACAAGGGTTCTTGAATTATAGCATGCAGGTGCAAATTCATCATGAAAACTAGAACTTTCCAAAGAGGGAACACACCAACATCGCCACTAAAACAATCTAAATATATCCACACACACACACGATTTTAGGCCCTAAGATGGCTGAAGTGCCAAAAAACATTGGATCCTACATTTCCCACAATGCAGTCTAAACTAGCATGGGACAAAGACAGGTCCAGGGAAAAAAACAAGAATTAAGAGGCCATACTGTCTTTTGTCATGTAAATGTAGCTTTGAAAATTACACAAAATCTGTCCACACCTTAGAAGAACAGCTTGCGATATGGCCTACCTTCCATGCACTGTGGCTTTCTTCTCCAGCCCCCCTGGCAGAATCACGGACAGAGAGTGGTGTCTCTCCAACGGATTAACCTGCTCATCCATCTCAAGGGATGCTCAAAAGTCTCTCCAGATCTGATGCTGTCCGAAGTCAGGTAAACCTCCTGAGAGATAAGAAATATTTCAGTTATTAAAGTAGGTAGGTAGGTTTATTGTCACAGTATAACAAGTTACAGAGTAATATTGATTTTTGTAACTCCCTTCTGCTACATAGCAGACAATATACATTAATAAAGAATCAATTATGAAAAATAGTAATCAGAAATAAACTATCATAACTGGAGCAGTGCTGAGGATGAATTAGAGTTTAAGATTGATTCAAAAAAAGAAAAACTGATGTCCAGGAGAGTTGGCATTGTTGCAGAAACACCACACAGGCAGTGACATGGTTTCACTGTTGCCTGCCTGTTGGTGTCAGTGTGAAATGTCTTACAGCTGCTCTAAAATATTTCAAGAATGCCATTTGAAGGCCTGACTCTAACCCTCCCAGAACCTGATAAAATAATATTCACTGTAGGGCTCCAACTAACCATTATCAATTCATCTGCAGTTCGTTTTCTTGATGAACAGTTGGACTATAAAATGTTAGAAAATAGGGCAAAATGCCCAGCAGAATGTTCCTGAGACAGTCAAGGAGTTTGTTTCTTCCAGCCAACAGTTCAAATCCAAATATTTTCAGGTTACTAGAAGATCAAGAAAAACAGCATATTCACATTTGCATATGTGAATGTCCAGAATGTGCTGGCTGTTTTCTTTAAAAAAAAAAAAAAAAGAACAAAAATCACTTTTACATTTATCAACATTGTTGTTGTTTATTTTTCTGTCCACCAACTAACTGAATTATAACGAATCCTTCCAGTTCACACTAAATCTACTCAACACTGATGCTCATCTTTGTTTTTAGTATCGGTATTAAATTTATCTTCAATATAGTGGAGGTTACTTTTTACATTTATTCACGCTCCAAGCCTCTGACACGTCAAACTGATTAGGTAAATAAATAACGTTATTGTGTCAACGGTTACCTGAAAAGCCTCTTCCTCAAACGTCCAATATGAGCGTCCAAATCCAAAACCGAACTATTTCCACAAACAACGAAACCTGTCCCTGAAACCTGATGTATATCCAGTGTCAACGTTTGAAGCTTTGCTGTGTTTTCCTGAAAATTACGGAGCAACTTCAAACTGGTAACCGACACCGTTTGGTGGTTAATTAAGGACGCACAGTCAGCCTCCCTCCAGGAATTTCACCTCTCGCTGTCTTCACCTTTGACCCTGTGTGGTTCTTCACCATTACAGAGGAACAACCCCTCTTAACACTGTTTGATTAAATAGTCAACGCCCTCCGTGTATTTTAAGCTACGAGTTCACCGGAGCGTGCCAACAAAACAGCTGTGTGTATTCTGTTCATCAACACGTGTAAAGAGGTGGTTGGGTGGGTTCAGCGCTAAATTTAAATTTAAGATTACATCATGTAGTTTCTTGTTGATTTACATATGTTCACAGATAGTTAACATTTTGTCCCAGCTACATTTAAAAATATATATAAATAATAAACAAATATAAAACATTTGACATTTGTTAGGCCTGTATTTACAAAACAGAAATTATTCATTATTTAGGTATTAATTTACTTTCTTGTTTATGTATTTATACTAAACCATAGCCTCACTTTTTACATGTATGTAGCCAATATGTTTCTGTACCTATCCCTGCCAGTTCTGCTAAATACAAGTTTGAGGCTAAATAATTGAATAATTTCTTCTAAAATTACAGTAGCCTATATTAACACTGTGATCACTGGTGTATTGGCAGAATGAGCCAAATCAACTTCAGTGCTATTTTCTCTGACAAACAGAGCCTGCTGTATGGTTGAAATCTATTAGATTAATAGCCTACTGTCTGTGTTCAGCCATGTTGTTCAAGCAGTAAATAAGCTTACACGGTTTCTCCAGTAAGAGGGATTAGTGCCTTTAAAAGACTGTCTCTCTATGCTACCACATCTTGAAACACCTAATCAATTCTCTAAACATCCATAGCCTTTTACACTCACCTGCATCAGCAGATTCCTCCCATTTTCTTTGAAATTTATCTTCTGTATTATTAAGTGGTAGGAGGAGAGAGGTTGAGGAAGCGAGGGTTCTTTCCACTGTAATCCCTGTATAGCAGACTAACCTGCTGCACCCACAGGCCCTGCCCAGTCGTGACATCACTTTGCATGTCTGTGTTTGTGTGTGTGCTAAAGATATTCCCTAACATCAATGGTAAAATGGAGTATACCAGTCAATTTGTAAAAAGGCCTCTAATCCACATAAGCTACTGATCCTCTCTATAGGGTCTGGCAAAATTACTGCTGATCAGCTATAGTCACTGTATTACAGCGTGTAGACACGCTGAGCTTTTTCAAGCAGTGTTGTTCTGTATTTGTGTATCTTGTCTTGTGGTGTTTTTCTTATGCCCACATAAAAATAAGCAATTTCAGCACATCTACGTCAACAAATCAACAATTAAAGAACTACCAGCATATCCCCTGAAAGCAGTCCAGAATTAAATGCAGCCACAATATTGGGCTTTCAGTTTTTCACAAGACTGTTTTTGCTGCACTGGAAAATCCCACTGTTTGCACCTGCTCAGCTATCTCTGTCACTAGTTCCCTCTCCACCCCACTTTGTACAGTATAAACCAGCTGAATGAAACAAGTTCATGACAGTCCTCTCAGGGATGTTAAAGTCTTCAGGGAAATGTGGCAAATCACTTAACTGAGCAGAAATAGACGAGGCAAGTTGAAGGACGGGTGAGACCAAAAATAACTCTTTAATACTAGTGGTTCCCAACTTGGGGGTTAAGGCCCCCACAATGGGTCGCAATAAAAATTTAAGGGATTTCAAGACTGTTGGACAAAAAAAAAATTCTTGTAATTGTGAATTGATAATATATCCATAATGTATTCAAATAAAAGTGTCTGAGAAGTTTGTATTAGTGAAAACTACTGGTGACAACAACAATTACAACTTGTGACAAGGTGTCACAAGTAGACACTAGACAACAATATTAGTTATCAGAGTCGATTTAATACAGTGAGTAAGAAATCTATAAATTTATATTTTATAAAACACATTTCATGTACATTTAAACCTATTGCTTGTTGCTGTTTGTTTATATGCTGCACAGGAAAGGTTCCAGCATCCACAGTGAGAGCTATTTCAGTTTCATGTATTCTAGGTGTTTCTATTTTTAGCCACACTAATGCCTTATTCAGCGCCATCATCATCTTAAAATCTTACTTGTTTGAATTATGACCAAATACCTGCAAAGTACATTGGCCCTTTGCCTCAGTTGTATTTTTTTAGTTTTGCACCAATTAGCAAGTGTTAACATGCTAACACGCTAAACTAAGATGGGGTGGTAAACATTTGACCTGCTAAACATCAGCATGTTGTCGCTGTGAGCACGAGAGCCTGCTTACACTAGCAGTCCCAGCCTCACAGAACAGCCTCAGACAGCCGGTAATTTGGCTCTTAGTCTTGTTAGATTATTGCGTTACATAACTTCAGATTAATTGACAGTGAACGTGGCCTAATCTTTGCATCTCTGAAAGAAAGAAAGGTCTTTCCAAAAGGTGACCCCCCGCCACCTTCAAGTCTGTGGTTTCCCTTTATTGACATGTGGAGTATCATTCTGGTCTATTTTTACTCACTTGTAGGTAGGGTAGAGTAATTATGGGACTGTTATTTACTGTAGCTACAGCTTTGATTTACATTTCTAGATAACGTGTGATTAGTCGAACCTTCCTTGCAGAGAAAATACAATTTGATTTAATTTTGTTACACACTAATAAATTACAGAAACTTAAATAAATCTTAGCTTTGAGGCAGAATGCAGTGGTATCATGCAAATCTCTAGATTGATCTGCATACAGTAGGTGAGCAGCAGCAGGCAGTTAAGTGGGAGTTTTAATCAAATTAAGCACAGGGAACACATGTCCACACTGACTGTAATCTTGTAATCTCATTGTGAAGTCTGTCAGTGGAGTCTCAATGGGCCTCCACTGTACATTAGCTGGCTGCATTAACTCCTTTTGATGACTAACAGATGAACAGCAAGCTTGTTAGTCACACTACCCGGTCTGTCTTTCAGTTTCATCACTTTTCATGTTGTGAAATGGAAGACGGCCCGGACACACACTAACACACATATATACAGTATATATTGCACTGCAGAGCTTTAACTCTACTGGGAGATAAACAGGTACAAGGTGTTAAGCTGTCATTTTGTTTCCATCTTACCATCTTAAATGTATCCACTTCACGACAGAGATAGATTTAGCTCAGGCCTATAGCATCATTTCCACCGTGGAGCAGCTATGTGTGACTGAAATAAGTGGCGTGATACTGACAAGCTTTATTTTTCTTTTCAAAGGAAATCTTAATGGCAACAATATGATTTCCTACAATACACAGCATCCATTGTTAACATTCATGTGTAGGCTCATGTAAACTCTATTCTTGAATAGATAAATGTAAACACAGGAAGTTTTCATCTAGCAGTGTACAGAATGTGTACCACTTGACCTACAGTATTTTCTGTCAGTCTGAACATTTATAGAAAGTGTTAAAATGTGTGCACATGTATGCAAGTACATCTCTGTGAGTACACAAACTCATGAACTGTCTTTGTTTTCTCTGTTTTACAGATTTACTGTAACACAGGCATCTAACTGGGGCACAGCTAGAAGCAGAAGGCTAATTTGGAGTGTTATTTAAAGCGACAAAGCCAAATCGAAGCCTAACTCTGACAGCCCAATGTTTGAACACGGGGTTCCAAATTCATCACTATGCTCCTAATGAAACATGCAGCAAAGTCACAGGGAGCTGAAAGGAAAGAGGGAAAACTGTGAACTCAGCTTCGGAAACACCAGGGAAACTGTATATATGGAAGCTCTCCATGAGCTCTTAGCACTATTTTGAATTCTGCTATTCGTTGATCTGTTTTATACGTTTAAGTGATGTCCTCACAGAGTTAGGCGTGTTGTATACACACATTAAATCAAGTGTGTACGATCTGTGTTGACTGTCAAAACCACTGTGTGTTTGAAGGTTTAATTTGCTGCTATACAATTACAAGGACCAGTTTGCTAAAATGCTTTGTATAACTGTCATAGACGTAGATGAATTCAATAAAAAAACATTGATTAAAGACACTTATATTAACCTATAAAACATATAGAATCTGGTTTTCAAGAATTAGAAATGTGGCCTAAATGTCTGTATTATTAGCGCATTAACTGTGACAATTACTGCATATTTAGTTTTACTAGTAGATTATTAAGTTTGATAATACTGAACATTTTTTTGCCTTGTGTTTAAAGGAGTTTTCAGTTATGTTCACATAGTGAAGTGAAAGTGCGTGCACCCATGTGAGAGTAACATGCCGCATGGAGGGTCTGTCCATCTCTGCTGGCTGTGACTCTGTGAGGAGTGTCAGACAATCTGATTGGAGGGGTATGATGTAAGAGGCAAAACTCAGAGAGGGGAGAAGTCCACCAAGTGCCTGACGCATCGCACTCACAAAGCTTAATATTGCTGTGAGCACTTCAAAGAAGGCAACTCAGATGAGAGTACCAGGGCTTTGATCAGCTATTATCTGCTCTCATGTGGATTTGGGCTGCTGGACAGTCAGAGGACTATGTTAAGAGAGATTTTAACAAGTAAATCAACCTGAAACTGTAAAAATAGGATAAAAATTTTAATTTGAATGTTAGGGTGACAAGTCCCCCATCCCCATTTGGAAATTATACCATTGGCTGTCGTAAGACATGGATTTCTAATATATAAAAAAGAAGATAAACTCATTCACTATGCATTAGCAAAACAAGATCTGGCGTTTTCAGTTATGTTCACATGGTGAAGTGAAACTGCGTGCACCCATGTGAGAGTGACATGCTACATGGAGCTTAATTTGGGTGTGTCCACCTACTGACTGTGACTCTTTGATGGGATGAAGTTTACACTGTTTTGTATTTCCAAAATCAATACTTCCATGCAAACCATATATTATGAAATTTAAGTTTTAGCATTAAAGTTGTTTAATGTGTTGTTATGTGTTCCCATATATCACAGGTTATAGTTTGTACACCTTTGTGCTTCCAACAAACTACTGACTATGATAGTTTCAAAGGAGCTCCATTTAACGACTAACTAGGCTACAAAAGAGAAAAAACTTTATTTTGTAATGTAGGCGTTATGTAACCGTGTTTGGATGTAATTTTACCAAGTGTCCAGCAGATGGCATGCATTTTCAAGAAACATGCAGAGGGAGTCCAGTACACTGATGTCTGTCACCCAGTGAGGTCTCCACGTTAGCACGCACGTGCCAGCTTCCTGACACGTTGGTCTCCACCTCTGTCTGCAAAATCATTATAAGTTTATACATTTCACCTTTCGCGTTAAAAAAAAGATTCTGTAACTGCAGCCTCCAACCCTCTGACCCCACCAATATCAGATCAATGACTATAGATGTGGCGTGGAACAAATAACATCTTAATAAACTATGTGGTCTTGGAATCAGTAAAGACAAATATATTACATTCAACTTCTAAAATAGACAGTAGCCTATTATCAGGATTTTTGTGCTGCGCACCTACCTCAAGTTTTGTTGCCAGTATTTCATATTTGCTGAAAACAATTGAAAAGCAGCATGTGTTTTCTGCAATATTGATTTATTAGAAATGAGGCCACTTTTACTTAAAAATGAATTAAAAACAATGTTTTATGGCAAATAAGAAGAATGATAACCTTAAGGCTGTCATAAATAGACAGCTACCAAAATAAAACAAATAAAAATAAAGTATTAATTTATCCTTTGCCTTGTAGCCTCCTTAAAAAAACAAATTCATGTCATTTTACGTTGTCTTCTAACAACAGGTTGCTCTCCTTCACTTGTGACTTTGATATTTTCAGGCCATCTTGTGACAGTCACAGCTTTAAGGACATTCATTCCCAGTCTGCGAAGCCTAACCAACCGGAAGCGCGGATTGATTTCTCTGTGGCAAGCAAGGACGGCTAAAAAAAAAAAAAAAAAAAATCAAAGGAGCGCTTATTAAATGATAATCCATCAACCCTCGAACGGGAATTCACAAAAGGAGACAAGCGTTTAAACCTCAAGTTGACAAGCTATCCGCTTAAATAGAGGATTATTCTTTCGGATATGGGATCTACCTTCAGGGTCCCCACCTGCTGGGCACCGTAATGGTGGTGAGTATCCATATCTTTGTAGAAGGGTCTCTCAGCCTCTTTAGCCGTGACAGTTTACTTTCACAAGGTTATTCGGATGTTATTTCTTTGCCGAGACAATAGAACTTAATCAATATGACAACCTCAGCTATGAGGATTTTGAAATAGGCCTATGTTTTATCTTTATCTTTATCTTTAATAAGCCTATAGAACCGCATCCTTATATAGTCTATTTTAAAGGGTTTTTTTCCATGCAAGAGATTTATTTAATTATGCAGAAATTTAGTCTTCAGTTCACGTAGTCTACCATTTGACAGAGGGTGTTTTTTAATTGCCTTATTATAGCCCAGTTATGGACTGTCTGACCATGAGGTGCACATTAATTCAAATAAAATGTAGCATATAGCCTCGTTGTCGTGACAAACAAAATAGGCTTCAAAAAAGCAAGCCCAGACGTGCTGGGAGGGCAATAGCCTATAGTCCACATATCTTCGGGCCTATTTGGTGTGAAAATGCTCCCTATTCGTAACATGTGACGCGAGAAGGACCGACATTTAAAGATGTTTCATATGTAAGCAGAAAAAAACAACAACAAAGGTCTATTGCTATTTTTGGTAAACCAGTTGCTCTCTGTATAGGGGATTGATTGCAAGCAACAGACACATCTGGCAAGGACACGCCCAGACTCATTCAGACCCATTCATGGTAGGACTTGTGAGCCTTTGCACATCAGTGAGGCTACGCTTATAGTCTTTAGGTCCCATTTCTTTACGTCCCAAGATTTTAACCCCATTTCAGGGTTTAATTGTGTTTTAATATATGCCATATGGAAATGTGGAGAAAACAAGTAGTTCAAGAAGGATATATTAGTTCATTTAAAGCTCTCTGGTGCCCTGGTTTTGCTTGAAGCCATTTCAACCACAGTTTAGGGACCACAGATGCCCCCCCCCCCCCCTCCTCCTGGACTCCAGTTTGGTCACCACTGGTTTCCATGACCGCTGAAGCGACTGAAAACCTCAACCTCGGTCGGTCGCTCTCTTGTTGTTCCTTGCTCCCGGGTGTCGTCGTGCTGGTGCTGGTGTATCTGGGGCGAGGTGGGAGGTGGGGAGGGCAGGGAGGGGGTGGACGTGACGGTCGCGGCTGATTCGGGAAGCTCTCGTCTGTGGCAAATGTGGCGAGAAGTGTCAGTTTTTGAAGTGATGGAGATAACGCGGAGGCATCATCAACATGGCGACAGCTGCCGCGGCCCCCTCGGCTCGTTTTGAAACCGCGACAATTAAGGTACCGTCAGACACCAGCCTGTGTCTTTTTCTCTGATTTCTAATTAGCCTTGCAAGCTACGTCCATCCACATACTTTCATGTCAGCCTCTGTAGCTCTGAGTTGGTAAGGAAATCAATACAGCAGTCCTAAAAAAAATACCATAGAAATATGTCTGTTACCTTCAGCCTATTACAGGTAACGTTAGGCCAGCTGCCACAGGAGATGAAAAAAACGTCCTCAAAGTGCTTTAAGGTGACGATAATCTCGCTGTAGAGACGCCTCTGTGTATGAATATTACAGGCACATTTGTGTAACTGTAGTTAAACACATTCACATACCTCTCAGGTATCATGTAGGTTTCCATTTGTTGTCTGTTTTCTGTGCGCTTCTCTCTCTAAGCACCATGGACAGCAGCGCCCTTTTGACACCGTGCCAGCTGAAATTGAAGTCATTCAGATGAAATGTGGGTAACTCAGGTAGATTTAGCCAGCAGAGGGCAAATGTCCAGCCAAAGAACACTCTAGAGATATTGTTTTTGTTGTTTAACAAAATGTCTGATACACTGGGGTTAGGTCCTCACTGGTGTGTTGCTGCTTGTCTCATTTAGCACCACGGACAGTGAAACATCATTTACTAGTAAGGCAGTAACTTTGAAAGATACACACTTTATTTGTTTAATTCAGACTTCTGAAGCCTGGTGGTGGCTTTTTTTTTTAACAGTAGTACTGTCGACATTGCATCAGGAAGTTTAATAGCACATTTGGACATGTGAGTGTTGTATTACAATGGAAACTGCTAACAAGAGCATGATAGAGGCCTTCCATCATGGTTTCATGTCATAATTTAGAAGGTTGTGAAAAAAGTTATCTTATGTTGTGGCCATTAGAGAAAAAGACTGAGATCAATTATTCTCCATTTTCCAAAGGCTTTTCATCTCTTAGCATCGATGTAAGTGTGCAAAAAACACTTGAAATTCACAGATAACCCTTGAAATAGCGAATGATTTTTTTTAAAAGCGCGGTATCCATGTGGAACGCTTAAGGCTGCCTACGTGTGAACCAGATTGCTTCTGATTTCATAGATGCCGTGATCCCTTTAGGTGCCAGGATACATAAGTGCAGAAATGTCTGCCGTCCCTACATGTTTTCAGTCTGTCATCTTATATTCGACCCAGGGATGACCACAGTAATAGCTGAGCTCAGAGGTGGGTGTGGATATTGGGCCTATGCGGTCGATCTGGCCTCACAACCTTCCCCCCACCCCACCAGCACCACCACCTAGCAGCTCATGCTAGACAGGTTGTCAGGCCACACATCACAACACTGGGTCCCGGGGCAGTCTTTTGGAAACAAGCAGATGTGCTGTTGTATGAGATTCCCCTATGGGAGAAGCTACAATTAATTCACAGTTTATGCCTGATGCATTCTTAGAAACACATTTGATGGCTACTGTGAGTTTTTAATAAGCCTCCAGTCCAGTAATTATGGATGTTTCGCTTTGCTGACCGTAATTTATGACCCAAGATTATCACCAAGATTATCATCAAGAAAGGGTTAAAATGTAATGTTTTATCATGCGTGTTATTGCATAAAAATACATGGTTGTTTTTAGGACAAAAGGTTTGTGATAGTGTTTTAAATTTTAGTTATTTGTCCCCTCAAAGACTTGATTATGTTGCAAAACTGTAATGCAAATTTTGACAAAGCCATTTTAGCTCCCCATACTCGCTTTTTTCATACCAGCTTCTTTGCTAGCTTTGGACCGTAAGACACAGTCCTCATCATGGACAGATGTTTAAACTTCTCGTCCGTGTTAGCTGAAAAGTAGCAACAAGTATGTAATCTTTTTTGTTGCAAATGTTAAAATCAAAAATTAACTCTAACACAGGGGAATTTCAAGGGATAGTTTGACATTTTGGATCAATTGGAATATGCTTACTGTAAAACTTAAATGAATAGCCTGGGCTTTTATTTGCTTCACTTCAACATCCTGCCTATATTTAGGAAAGACCTTTGATTTCATTACCATGCCAGTAAATCTGAATATATAAGACTGGTGCTCATTGTTTCCATAAAATGAACTAAACGGTTGAATGTTTTAGAATCTAAACAATCAAAAGATGTATAGCATGTCCATTTTGACAAAAGTTTAAACATTTAAATTGGTATGCACGATCTAAGCAGCTAAGAACCAGCTCAAGCAGGTGACCCGCTGCCCTTAAGAGGTTTTAAACATCCAGAGAACTTCTAAAAAAACCCAGACGAGTCTTCTAATTGAGTTTAATGCGTTTGTCAAAACTGTGTTTATTTGTCAAAACTATAGCTACACCAGACTAGTAAAAGGGACAGGCGTCTAATGGGTTACTAGGCTTTAAAGTGAATTTTTAGAATATTTAGTATCTCTCCGAGTGTTAGATGAAAAGATCGATATCACTCTCATATTTGTCACTTTGTTATGAAGCTACAGCCAGAAGGTGGTTAGCTTGGCTTAGCATTAATACTGGAAGCAGGGGCATGAAAACTAGCCTGACTATGTAAGTGAAACAAACAAGATGTAACGTTTAAATTAGTGAGCTTTAGAGTTGTTGTTTTCTTACGTTCGGAGCCATGCTAGCTGTTTCCCCCTTTTCCCAGTTTTTATGCTCATCTAGGCAAACCGGCAGCTGGCTTTGACTTCATATTTATTCTGCAGACATGAGAGTGGTATTGATTTCCTCTTAACTGACAGTAAGAAAGCAAAAAATTGGATTTTCCAAACATTTTACTGGAGGATTCTATGGATAACAACCTGCTTTTATATCACTTGATGTTTCATTATTTCATTCAGAGAAGATTATTTTTTAAATGAAATCAAGAATGAACTTCACCCACTGTTATCGATGGTGAGGTCACATTTTTTGACTTCCCACTTCCACGTGGTCAGGAAAGGAAGTCTGGTGGCAGAGATGTGTAAAAAGAGAGTTTGTGAATTAGTTTAGGTATGGTGTGACATTGTTAGGTGTGACACATACAGTCTAAAACCGGTAAAACTCATATTTAGATCACGGATGACACTGTGTTCCAGACTTTCCCTTGGTTGCTTGCTTCTGAGACACAGGGTTGAATGTCAAAATAGCTTAAAATTGTCCCTTGCTCTACCCCTGCTTTTTAAAATACAAAGAAAAATAGGCTGTGGTGGGCTGAGGAGGTCTCTGTTCGTTCATTTCCATTTGGAAAAAGCTCAAGTAGACATCAGCCAGAGCCCAGGTTCCTGTTTTCTGGGCCAGTATACGTTTGTCCCACAAGGAACGAGACTGTGAGACTGCAGAGAGTGGGAGGCACCGAGGATGCACTGATAATGGCTCAAGGGTTTTTTGGGAAGATCTTGTTTGTGTGCCTTGCCTCTATTCCCTGCGGGAACATGATGGGCTTCTGGGTGTGAAGGGTGTTCCACAGGGGGGAATCTGGTGTTGGTGCTGATTGGTGTAGGGGAAAAAAATTAATAATTGCTGTCAACTGCATTTTTTCTGCTGAAAGCTAAAACAGTTAATTTTTTACTAATTTGAGGCCATCCACCAGTTAATTATGCGATAAACGACAGCACGGCCTATCCAGAAACCACTTTCTCCATGAAGCTAAATGCAGCAATAAATAGATTTAGACGGAGCATTAAACGGTGGAAAGTGGCAAGATTGTGTTCTCTTGAGAGAGTCTTTTGCTTGTCTTTTTCTCACGCTGTCCACCTCAGTTGGTGCTGGCTATTTCTGTGTCCCTGTGAATCAGCTGAGGGCCTGCCACCAACGTCAGAGCCGTTGTTTATTCCCTCTCTAAAGCCTCCACCCTACCTGTGACCCTGCCCCTCGGTCATTAAAACACTCTACCCAGACATCAGCGTGACACACGACACGATGTTTGTTCTCCTCCAAAGTGTAGAAGCAGTGTGCCTTTAAGCAGACAGGTGGTTTGCCTCCAAACTCAAAGCAACATAAAAGCAGATCAAGTCAAGTCATCGGTTATACAACTAGAAAAGTCACACGCTTGTGATATACATTAAGGAGATCAAATTGGTAGTAGTCACTCGGAAACATTTTAATGTGATATGTGCTCTCTTTATGTTTTACTCCTCTATATAATTTCCTTAGTGGCTGTATGCTTGTCTCATAAGTGACCTTGGAGCATTATTATATTTGCCTCCTTAATGAATGTGATGGCAATTTAACATGTTGGTCTCATGTCAGCATACTGTAAGTGCCGGAGTCACTTTTATGTAAAAGCCACAACGGCAATCTTACTTCTGTAACACTCAACATGGCACATGTCTGAACTGAATGTAAACAGATTTAAGTAAAGAGCAGCAGCACAAGGTTACATAAACAAAGAGACATTGAAAGATGATTAATTGTGAAAACATTTGATTTGTTGTTTTGATTTTAAATGTACTTAAGGTCCATCTGTATGAAAGGTGCTATATAAATAGTTTTTAAAATTATTATTATTAAATGCAAGTTGTGTTTGCCTGATGAAGATCACTCTAATCTCTTTATGCTCAACTAAAACAAAATAAGTTTTAAAATCCACCACTTTAAGTAAATGTTTCTTACGGCTTTATTCAGACACAACAGCACATTTACAGAAATGTGCTCTCTAACTTATCCAGGTAGGGTTTCCAGATTTCTTACAGCAGGAAGTGAATGTAGCAATGATTTTCTAGCCATGACTCCTGACCCGTTTCCCTCCCTTATTCCCTTCTCGTTGCAGCTCCCTGCCCCAGCTGAGCCCCTCGCTGCCCTCTGAAGGAGCAGGATGACAAGATGGCACAGCTGCTTGTACCGCCCGGACCTGACAGCTTCTGCCCCTTCGTCCCCGAGTCGTTGGCCGCCATCGAGAGGCGAATCGCCGAGGAGGAGGCCCGGAGACCGCGGTCGGAGCGCCGCAACGACAGCGACGATGAAAATGGGCCCAAGCCCAACAGTGACCTGGAGGCGGGGAAGTCTCTCCCCTTCATCTACGGGGACATCCCTCCCCATTTGGTGTCCACCCCTCTGGAGGACATTGACCCCTACTACAGCAATCAGAAGGTCCGTTTAAAGGTTATGAGTTCAATAGTCCAACTTATCAAAGGAAAATATTAACACTAATGTGAATGGATTCTTTTAAGACATGCTCTTTTCTGTGCTGGCCTTAAAGCATAATTATTTGTACTAATTTAGCTTTCAATTACGGTATGACTCAAGCACTGAATTGTGATACATTACAGGTTTGTACTTTTTAGTCAAAGCTTTTCAAAAGCTTGAAGTTAATTGCCAGATGCTCTTAGCAAACTATTTTAAGGAAACACATGGGCAGATGTAGCAATTTCCTCCCACGTAAGACAACTTGCTGAAGAAAGATAACTGAATAAATTAACTTCCTATCTTTCAGTGTAGGCAGATTCATTTAAATCAAAGGTTAGAGTGCAGCGAAGTCTTTTGTAATCATGGTCACTACCATTCATGTGTTTCATGGACGTAATTACTCAACTTCTGTACTTTTGAGATAATTGTACTTGAGTATTTTTTTTTTATGCTTCTTTACACTTTTTCTCTTTATTAAAGTTGGACTAAACTGGTTCCCCTATCTCCATTTGTTATGCTAAGCTAAGCTAACTGGCTGCTCGCATCGATCCTCTTATCTAACATTCGGCAACAAAGCGAATAAGTGTATTTCGCAAAATGTTAAACTATCCCTCTAAGCTTGAATTAAGACCTTGGAACAGAGTATGCTTACATTGTTTTACTTTTACTTAACTAAAGGATCTGAATATTTCTTCCACCACTGGCAACAGCTACAACATGTGCTCAGCCAAGTCAGAACCCTTAAAGCATGTGCCAACAGAGGTGCTAAATGCTAATCTGAGCTGTTGTGCCAGTTGAACTGCGGTGCCAACATGTCCTGCCTGAAGACTCATCCAGCTTCATTATAATAACACAGACCCTGAGCAGAGGCTGAACAGAGAGGGCAGCCTACTCCTCTCTGCTGTTATGACTAATAATACTAATCCTCTTTGCTGTTATGACTAATCAAGCAGGCACGATGAGCAGACACTATAAGACACAAAATAACACATGTGGATTCATGAAATGACTGTTCAGTGCTGTTTTATATCTCCTCTGTGTGCCGCATCTCTCAAATATAACACAGAGAAGATGAGCAGGGATGAAACAAGCCTTTGTGTGATACAGTTTTTAATGAATTTTGTTCTGTCTCTCTTTCAGACCTTCATAGTATTGAATCGTGGGAAGACAATCTTCCGTTTCAACGCCAATCCTGCCTTGTACATGATAAGCTCCTTCAACCCTGTAAGGAGGATAGCTATTAGAGTTTTAGTACATTCATATCCTTTTCAGAGTTTGCTACAGACACGGCTTGATTTGGATTAAAGAGTTTATCAGAGAAAAGAGGGATTTTAATGTGCTGATGTTGAAGACTAAATGTCATGATTGGTTTAGACTTTCTTTGTAGGCATGCATCAGGCTTTACTGCTGCTGAGTGAATGGAAACACGTATACATACTGTCGCATTTATGCATGGGGAAATGTGCTAGTGTGTCATACATCATGCATGTATGAGTACAGAAAATTATGCTCAAAAACACAAATGTTCCATTGTGTTCCTTGACTTCGTCTCTACGATGTTCAGCATGTTGATCATGTTCACCATCCTGACCAACTGTGCTTTCATGACCCTGAGTAATCCCCCAGAATGGGCCAAGAATGTAGAGTAAGTAACCATTTTTTCTCATTTACGTCTGTAAAACAGATTATCTTTTGGTTTTACATTGACATATTGATTTACCCGTATTGAACCTGATTCCAATTTTCATCAAAAACCACACCTGTTCTTCTTCTTCACACAAATACATGTTACACACACACTGAAATCACACCCAACCTACACATATATAGATAACAGTATGTCTGATGTCCGGTCGTGGATAAGCATACTCAAATCTGCTTAGAGAAGACACACCTTGCCTAATAATTCTCTTGTTTAGACGTTATCTTCAGTATCAGAAGTAATCAACTGGTTGCTGTCTGTGCATCCATTGTTAAAGTGAAAACAAGATCTGCTAATAGCTAATGCAATATATCTTTCCATGATGTAAAATTGTAAAAATCTAAATGAGTCAGTGTGTCAGAGATCACTCCGTTGTTTATTCATTCACTACTCCCTGTACAGACATCAGTTGACTCTTTAATGAGCAGTAAAGTGAGATTTGAGACACTTATGAATGATCATTATTTGGAGTCATCAGGTGTAGTGTCGGTCTGTCGACTTGTCATTTTTGTCTCTATAAAATGTGCCGCATTGCATTATGGAATTCTTAGTCACTGAGACTGCTTGATATTGCTCCATTGTGGAAGGCTGTGTGGAGGGCTCTATGTAGTGCATACATTTTAGACTCAGATTTTGGACACTCAAATAAGAAAAGTGCAGAGTATAGTAAGTATAGTTCTAGGTAGGGGTAGGGAGTAATTTCATGCATATGCAGTGTTCATGTCATACAGGATGTGTCAGATAGGAAAGATTCCCAGAGATGGTCCTGTGAGGCTTAAGAAACTGTGCAGTGACCAAATGTCACCATAACCATTCAATTTGTGTTTAATTACTATGAACCACAGACTTTGACTGATGTGAGGCGTCCATGTTTGTTCGGTTTTCAGCCTCTTTTGTATTATTAAGTGCCAAGTCGGATGTTTTGGAGCTTTCAGAGAAATTCCCAGTCGAATTTTCGACTTGAATGTTGATGAAAACGCTATTGACAAGTTGGACATTTGTGATAATGATAACTCCGATACAGCATGAGCGGCATAAGCCAATGACTCTTTGGCAACATAACACTAACTGCCTTAATCCACCAGAGCATGATGGGAACTGTAGTTCCAAAACTCAGCATGTTTATCCCAAATACAAAAGGGAAAAACAAAAAGAGTGACAAAAACATTAGATAGCATTAAACTTTATTTTAGAAGAAATGTAATTGTGAACACGCAAATGCAGTAAAGCAAACTGAACTGTCTGACAAAGTGGATCAGTACACACTACAGCAACATTTGGAGATAATGTGATAATCAAGAATCCCATTACGAAAATGGATGACTAATGAGAGGACACAGTCATACAGGTCATGTGAAAATCTAGTGCTGCGCTGCATGGGTCTGTCACCTTGCCTCTGAGCAATGGAGCCGCTAACCAACATCATTATCTCTCCCTGCGTGCCTTGTCCTCCTCTCTCCTTGCACTTCCCCTCTTCCTCACCTTGTTCACCAGGTACACATTCACAGGGATTTACACCTTCGAGTCCCTTATAAAGATCCTGGCCAGGGGCTTCTGTGTGGGGAAGTTCACTTTCCTGCGGGACCCGTGGAACTGGCTGGATTTCAGTGTTATCCTCATGGCGTAAGTATCCTGACAAGCATAGTTAGGATCAGCTTAACATGATCTGGCATAAATTAAGAGGCCAAATGCTTTAAATGCAAATCAGCCCAGCAGCCTATTAAGTCCCACTGAATGTGAGGAGAAGAACAGAAAATGAAGAGGGGCATGATAATCTGCAGCTAATTCGTCTACGTCTTGTGAGCATGGCCAGAAATATCAGCTTTGGTCATAATGGATGTGAGCCCCCAAAGCATGGAGTATCTTGGCCCATATTTGTCCCACGCTTCAATAACTCCAGCTACTAGTCTTGAAACTACAAAATAAAGCCGTCAGCATTAGGTTACGTAGTGAATGTTGGCTGATTTTTTTGTGTTCGTAGTATTTGTTGCTCCGAAGGATTACTCACTGATCACATAATATAATAACACTGCGACCCTTTTTTGCCTGAGAGATGAATTCATGATGCTGTTATGAGAGGTGGTTTTTATTTCTCAGATGTCTGTGCACGTGTATTGGGTTTCTGACTGTGTAATGCTGTGTAGTAACTGTGCATTTGATCCTGCAGGTATATAACAGAGTTTGTAAACCTAGGCAATGTTTCAGCTCTGCGCACGTTCAGAGTATTGCGAGCTTTGAAAACTATCTCAGTAATACCAGGTAAGGCTGCCCGCGCCTGCTGCCAGCACTCCTGCCATTTGTCCTCTGTGTGTGACAGTTTGCCGTTCCCTCCTCTCCCCTGCCCTCCCCACGACCCTCCTTTTGTCTTGTCATGCCATGTGCGTGATTGCCTGATTTGTGTGTGCGCGTGTACGTGTGTGTGTGTCCCCTTTTTCCGAAATGCCCCTCTACCCGACTCCCACCCTCCCTCCTTCCTCCTCCCCCTCCGTTCCCTTCCCTTACAGATATGTCACAGAGTTTGTGGACCTGGGCAATGTCTCAGCACTGCGAACCTTCAGGGTTCTGCGAGCCCTGAAAACTATATCAGTCATCCCAGGTGAGAGAGCCATCAAGGCCCATAGGGTTAATGAAATGCTAACAGCTAACATTCAAGCACCCTTCCCGCCCCCTCTCAGCTCATCTCACTCTAGCTAAGCGTAATGACGCTCATCGCCGTCCCTCATGCTGCCTTCGTCCCAAGGCTAGTAAAAGCTGGAATCTGGCTCCAATCTGCACAGATTGACAGGATTCGTAGCTTTTAGATACATCCTTTAAGGCAGAATTCTTTTTGGTTGAAATCTATTCTTGCCTTGGGAGACTTACTTATTTGTTTTTCCTTTTTGCATGAGACATTGCAAAAGCCGATTTTCTGGTGGCAAGCACTTGTGTGTGTAGGGTTCCTCCTTACCTTGTTTTCCTGTGCATGTCTTGTTCAATGTTGTGTGTTTTTGGAGAAATTGTGATATGGTGAATGGTGGTTGGGTAACGGTATTCCAAACACTAAAACTATTCACATCTCAAACTAACACAAAGGTCACAATATGCATTACTTATTCTAGCTGTCACATCTACATTTGGACCCACTTTAAACATTTTGAGCTCTATTATAAGCCTAGAACAAGCAGTGCTAGCACATGTTGGTATTTTCCTGACCTTGAAATGCCTTTTGCCGTTCACTTCATGATATTTATGTGTAGAGCATAGTGTACATGGCACAAAGGTGGGGGAAATGGTGAAACAAGAGTTATGTTTTGGTTAAAATTGGGTCTTTAATGTTGAGCATTGACATCTGAAGACCTGATTGGTTTTCCACACTGCAACACTGTGTGAAAGAAATAGTTCGGCATTTTTTGAAATAGGCTTACTGCCTTGTGGAGAGTTAAATGAGAAGATTAATACCACTATCATGTCTGCAAACTAAAGTGATTAGCTTAGCTTAGCATAGAGACTGGAAGCAGATGAAACAGCTAGCCTGGCTCTGTCAGAAGTTTAAAAATGCACTTTCCAGCACCTCTAAAGCTGACAATTTACATCCTGTATCCAATTTCTTTAATCTGGACAAAAAACACAATTTCAAGATACCAAACCATAAGCTTTTTTTGACCATTTAGACATTTCGGCTTATGTACAAATTAAACAAACAAAACGCACTGTATTATTGACTGATGACGCAGTACATCAGCGGTAAGGCTTCCAGCCTTAATGCTAAGCTAATCTAAGATAAACATTTGCTTGCTTGTACAGCCATGTAAGTGGCGTCAAATTCTCAGCATGAAAGCATTTCCCAAAATGTTGAACTAATCCTTTATTAAGTTGTTGGTTCCATCAGCAAGAACAAACTAAATACTTGATGAAATTCTGCAGCAGTTTCAAAACAGTGAAAACAGCAAAATGCAACATTACACACAAAAAATATGAACACAAATTACACATCACATGTTCACATATTGCCCCCCTGAACCTTCCAAACAACATTATTTTCTGACTTGAAGAAGCTGATGTGGACTTTTGTCTATGTTTGATCACCCATTTTCCTCATGCTCCACCACCAGCTGCATGAGAAAGGTATGAGACCAGTAAAGTAACTGGCTGGAGAGCATAGCAGTCCAGAGACCAATATCGTAGCTTTCTCTAGTGATTCATCCTTTCTCAGTAGTGATCTGTGTCAGCCTGGTTCCTTTATGACAACAGTTCATACAGGAACCTCCACTGCAGATCCCCCTAGCTGCTTTGCTACTGTAAGCTCTTAGTAGCAGCTTCTTCTCTATACAAGCGTGTGGCTTTAATTAGTAGGCAGTAATCATTCTGCAATGCACCCCTCCCGCCCCCTTGCCCTCCCTCCTGTTTAGGCTTGAAGACCATTGTTGGCGCACTGATCCAGTCGGTAAAAAAGCTGTCGGACGTCATGATCCTCACTGTGTTCTGCCTCAGCGTATTCGCCCTCATCGGCTTGCAACTCTTCATGGGCAACCTGAGGCAAAAGTGCGTGCGAATCGTCAGCAACAGCAGCAACATCACGACTGACGACGCAATGTTTTTCAACAACACCCCGCTGGAAATCAACACCACGTTTCTGCAGAACACCGAAGAGAACTCCTTCAACTGGACAGAGTACATCAGTGACGAGAGTAAGCCCAGTGAGGCGGTGTGAAAGTGCTGTTACATGTCTGCCAGGCGCACATAGGGGTTAACCAGGGTCAAGTTAGCATCCATCACAGACGGCCTGAGTCAGATACCGGTTACTTCATATGCAGAGATGGGTCAGGGGGGTGGTGGTGGTGGTGGTTGTGTGGGGGAGGTCAGGCATGCTAGCCTGCTGCCGTGATAAGGAGTGACAGCAATGGCTGGGAGCAGTGGCTGCGCTCTCTAACAAGGGCTGGTGGGAGAATGCAGCAAATGTTGTGGATAATCGCCACAACAATAAAACCCTCTACTTTCACCCCCTCGCTACCCTTCATCATTCTCCCATAGCCCATCTGTGTGGCATGAGCAGCTTAGTGCTAGAGGAGGGTGAGTCACTGACCGCCAGCAGGATATCGAGGAGACGTGCACCAGCTACATGACAAGCTGATGCCAGAGCAAGATGAGAAGAAGAAGAGAGAGACAGAGATGATTAAAATTGTTTTAAAGTCTAGCATCTTAATTGCATCATAGACTACATTTGCCCCTAAAATGATCTGATTTGATTGTTATTTAGTGACAGTTAAGTGGTAGATACAGAGTGGACAGAGTGACCGTGACAGCTTCAACAGTCACATGTGCTCATGTCTCACACACACACACGGGATGACTAATGTGGTTGGGTGTTTAAACAACAAAATCACCACTTTCTCCCAGCCACTGTATGCCACTCAAAAACTGAAATCCACAGGGTGCATATTGTCTTCCTGTTCTCTCATCGATCTTTCTGTTTCTTCATATCCCCTGTTTAACCCCCTTGATGTGGCCCTGACTGACCGTCCCCTCTGTCTCTCCTCTCCTCTAGGTAATCACTATTTCCTCCCTGGCAGCAGGGATGCTCTGCTCTGTGGAAATGGCAGTGGTGCTGGGTAAGGCATGACATGTTTTATTTATATGGCCAGTTAGATGCGCTACAAAGCTGAGCACACACAATTAGTGTCGACACTCGACACTGTGCCAAAGCATCACAGGCATCTAAAATACTGGTTAAACTGTAGGTGCATTTAATTTCATGTGTTTTGGCAAGGGTTGAAACTCCTTCCATTTTATTTTTGTTGTTATTGGATTGATTTCAGTTGATATGTAAGCCATTTATTAAAGCTGCGTATTCCATCCTAAAAGGTACACAGACATTGTGACAGTTTCAAGCTTTCAGTTTTCCTTTAGTTTTGTCAGCTAGAGGCCGATAGGTTAGTTGCATCAATGAGGCTGATGATGTCACAGGCCCAAATTGTGTGTAATGCCGCATCCGAGACCTACTGGAACTGGGATATTTCCCAGTTGAAACTTCCGACTTCCAACCTCAAAGCGTTTCAGTTGCATGGTGATGCATGACACCAAATGTAAACAATCAACATGGCTGACCAACTGATGTTTCTTTGGCAAGTTTATGCACAGTTAAACCCCCAGCATTGCACTGATGTTAGGCTAATTTAAAGGATGGCCATTGTATTAATAACAAGTGATAAATATACGTTACTTGTTAACTGTGTATCCTTCTAGCTACATCAGTTGGTAATCCTCAAAATTCAGCAGAAGTTGTAGGCTATATTTCCAAATGCTTTCACATTTCTGGGCATTTTTAACATTTTAGTGAATAACTCTTGTGAAGAGAAGATGACTTTCAGAGATTCTTTACTGCAATCAGCTACCTAATAACATTGGCAAAACATTTCTACATCAATTTACATGCAGAACAGGTTTTACTATAAGATAGCATGAATTATTTAAATACATGGAAATGTACTTTATGTTGCCTTTTAGTTTATGTTGTATGTGTGCTTCCATGGGAGCTGGCATTGTTGTGTGACGCCATTCGGCTGCTACTCGTGAAGTTGGGGTACAATTTTCTAGTAGGAAATGCGACTTCAAGTGGCGTTCCATGGTATTTTTTGTAGTTGGAGACCAGAAATTCCCAGTTGCCTGGAATGCAGCATAAGAAACAACATCAACACATATCAGATGTGCTAAGGCACAGGCAACTGGACTTGCTTTAGCCCTGATCCAGGACTGTTTACTACACATCACGGTCTGACATGGCTATCTCCAAGTACTTGGACAAGATTAGCTCATAAAATTTGATACAGGAAGAATAATAACAAAAACAAAAGCAATGGATGGAAAGGAATCTTCTTAGACTCGGATTGGGTGGCTGTAAACTAAAAACATGATTTTTTACTGACATCTGGCAGTATTGAGTGTGTATTACTCTCCTGTGTGATGGTCTGCAGACAATTTGAACACAAGTGAATGGAAATAGATGGAGTAATGGTTTCCCCTAATTTGTGGGGACACAATAGCCCACCCTGACAAGTTGATATCGTAGCCTCCAAATTCTTTAAAGAGCTCTTTCTAGTCATCAGCTCTGCTGTATTTAATATTATATCTGTGTCCCTGATCAATTTAAGAAAACCTGGCCTCGATCCATTCATTTAGACCTATATCAAAATGACCTCTTAATTCCAGAATATTGGAAAAACGGTTTGATAAGCAGCTCCTTGAAAGGAAATAAATTTTTGACAAATTTCAACCTGGCTTTTGCCAAAAGCACATGAAATCCTCATGCAGGCTGACAGGGGGAACACTCCATCTCAGTTCTACTAGACGTGCAGCATTTTAACCCATTGATTTTCCATTCTAATCCATAGACTACATAATGGGTTGGGAAAGCGCCTGAGTGGTTTGGTTCATATTTGTCAAACAGAAGCTTCTCGGCCTCGATGGGGAAATTTGTGTCTTTATCCACACGTTAGATGGGGCGCTTCAGCCTTCTTTTCTCTTTGTGTATGCTTCTCGTCTCGTAATCAGTTGCTTTGGTTGTACTGTATATCCTATCATTGTTACACGGGCGACACTCAACTTGTGAACCAGATGATGTCAGAAACCTAGACACTCTCCATAACTGTTTAGCTGCTATAAAGGACTGAATTTCACCAAACTTTATTCAAAATTGACAAAACCGAGCATCTCATCATTGGCCCTTAAAATGTTACTAAGGGCATTTTCCAGTATATTGGCCCACTTGCCTCCTATGTCAAACCATACTAGAAATCTTGGTGTATACAGTATTTGACCCTCATTTGAAATTCAAAAACCATGTCAACAAACTGGTTCAATCATCTTTTTTTTTTCAATTCAGAAACTTTGCAAAAACCACACCATTAGGCTACTATCGACTTCTGACTTTGAACGCGTCATTCATAGCTCCATTTTATTCCGTCTTAACATCAACAATGCCCTTTTCACTTGCCTTAGAAGTCAAACTGCCCTGGCACATCTACAGCGTTTACAGAATGCAGCAGCTAGGCTTTTACCGTAGATCACACATCACTCCTAGTTCATCACATTTCCGAGCTACTAAACCCTTACACCACCGAACCAAAAACTGTTGGCTGTACCATAGTGCCAAACAGATTATTTTGCTCTCCTAGCACTCAGACAGTGAAACATACTTCCTCCTCCCATTACATCAGCTGAGTCTGTTGACTGTCTGAAAACATTTAAAATCCTACTTCTTTAGGTTAGCTTTACAATAACTCTATTAATTTAGGCTAAACATTCATTTTCACATTTTTCAGGGGTGTCTGGTTGCTGAAAGCTTTCTCTGGTCGTGTTGCATTTGTATGTGGGCGTATATGTATGACCTAAAGGTTTTTCTTTTGTATGAACCTTACAATTTTATGTATATGCTTCTTATTATGTACAACACTTAATCTGTGTTAAAAAAAAAAGGCTTACTTACCTGCAATAATATTTTTTTCTATATATTTTTGCGCCATACAGAAATCAGAATTTTATGGTTATTATACTGAATTCCCAAGCTCTGTTTTAAAATACTACACATGGTACCTTTAATGCAAAGTATTGTTCATAACACCTGTGTGTCCTAACAGGCTCTGTCCAGAGGGTTTTATATGTGTCAAAGCCGGCCGTAATCCAAACTATGGCTACACCAGCTTCGACACCTTCAGCTGGGCATTCCTCTCCTTGTTCCGACTCATGACCCAGGACTACTGGGAAAACCTCTACCAGCAGGTTGGCAGAGCGTGGTTAACACATCACATCTCAAAATATGCCTGCTTGTTGTAGTGTTAAAAATGCAAAACAAGAAAAACCTGAAATGAAAGCAGCTCGGTTCATAATAAAAGTAAATATTTAAGCAAACATATCGAGTTAATTCAAAAGGGACTGCCATTCTGCAAATATAGACTAGGCCTGTTATGTAAGTTTTTTGTGTTTTGTCTTCTGTTTTGTCTTCTGTTTTGTACTGCGGCAGCACCATTTAGCAACTTGACATTTGAAAAGTCATTAAACAATGGGATGACACTAGCTGTTAAATATTGTGCTATTTATTTCAACAACAAACAAAAGAAAAGGCAAAAATCCATCCCAGGCACCCTTCTTTTACTCTCACACATAGGTTGATTTTCTAATAAATTCCTAACAACAACTTTTTCTCTTCTCGGTCTTGGATCCATCAGACATTACGCGCGGCGGGAAAACCTTACATGGTCTTCTTCGTGCTGGTGATCTTCCTGGGCTCCTTTTACCTGGTCAACCTGATCTTGGCCGTGGTGGCCATGGCTTATGACGAGCAGAACCAGGCGACCATCGAGGAGGCTCAGCAGAAGGAGGAGGAGTTCCAGGCCATGCTGGAGCAGCTCAAGAGACAGCAGGAGGAGGCACAGGTAGGATATTCATCTTTGTCTTCTCAAATTCATGTTAGAATAGAGCTACAGGCTACCAGTCTGTCTAATGAAATATGTTCATTTCATCTCAGAAGTTTTATTTGAAAATAAATTGGGAGAAAAAAAGGTTAATTGAGCTGTGATGGAAAGAAAGAAAGTGATGTTTTAAATTTGTAAAGGGACATTTTAGGATCTTTGAATTTCTTGTTGAGCACGTAGGAAAGCCAGAGTATTTATTAACAGAGATGAGTGGCTGGGAGAATGTATGTAACTGAGGATATTGATATAATTCTTGGGCTTAAAGTCTTTAGCAAGCTGCCAAAAGCAGCATAGCCCCAGGGGACTGAGGGAGTCACTGTCCTGGATGACTAACACCCCTCTGCTGCTCCCTCTGGGCTTAAGGAGTCCTTGGTCGACCTACAGTTCAATCAGGAAAGACAAATGACTGAAGTAGAGATTCACGTAACAAACGATAAGTAATAATTAAGTCTTGGCAGAAAGTCTTTGGGACTTACTCTACAGGAAGATTTTATGTAGGCTAATTGATGGTAAGGGTAAGATGAATCCGCCAACAGAGTCCAGACACTGGATGTGGTGGTTGCTGATGGCTCTGCTGAGGCTAGTAGGCTGATGACGTTGATTAAATGATGTGGCTGATGAGGCTGATGAGGCTGATGAGGCTGATGAATCTGCAAAGACTGGGTGGTAATGGACTATGTACTAAAAGCAGAGAGAGAATCATATTTGAAAAGACAGCGGCATGATGGTAAGCTAACAATGTGGGTGTGTCGCTGTGGTATTGGATAGATGTGACCAGCTGATGAGACAGCTGATATCTTCCTGACTTCTGTTAGAGCTTCATACAGAAGTGAAATGCTAGATAATGGAAATGTACTTATTGTAGCTCTGCCTGTTCTTTCAATAATCTGAAGGTCATCTGTATGAGAGGCCCATTATGAAAGGAGAACCTACCTTGTGTTCCTGGGCAGCCAACTAGTTATTTTGAAGCTTGTGACGACAAAGCCAGACCTATTTTTGTTCTGCCACACGTGTAACACACAGCTGCATGTAACAAGATAATGTTCACCATCTCAGACTGCATCTGGGAAATTTACAGCAGGATTTTCGAAATTTATACTTACCAGTGTATATGTATGTAAATATAAATAGGAGATTAAATCAGTCCCATAAGGCATTTAATGTCACAGATTGGGAATATACAGCAATGATTCCCAACCAGGGCTACTTGCATCCCAGGGGGTACATTAAAACATTGTGGAGTAGTTATTAAAATAATTTATATTGTGATTTGTTTTAAAATATATCCATATACGTATGTTAAAGATCAAACCAAACATCCAAGTAGGAAACTGGTGTGATGCTGATTTAGCAAATTTAACAATAACCAGCGACAATAAGCTGACAGTACACATTTCTCACCAACCTGAGTACTCTAAGTAGCAACACCAATACAGCCACATGTGGCCTTTGAAAATGTATAAAAACTAATTCAAAAGCAAGCAGAGATGTCAAAATAGATAACAAAAATTATGGATAAACAGATGAATTTCCAAAATATAGTGGATAAACAGAAGAGCTAAAAGGGTCTATATAATTTTTGAAGTATTTAATTTAAAAGGGACCATGTACAGTTAACACATAAATGTCACAATTTGATGCACCATAAGAGATTATAGCTTTAAGCTAATTCGCATCTTTAGTGCCTTGGCAGGTCAAACCAAAGAGACAGTACAATAACATAATAAGAAGTTACAAGCAATATAAAGGTACTCAAAATAGCACATTACAAATGTGTGCAAATAAAAGCAAATCCTGCATACCATAAGATAAAATTCAAGGTCAAAGGTTTAAAGAGGTCATATTATGCTTTTTGGATTTTATCCTTTACTATGTTATATACCTTTTTTGCGCATGTTTGCAAAGAGGAAAAGCCCACCCTGAAGAGAGTTACCATCTCCCACAGAAAACACTGCTCCTAACCTGCCTGAAAACAGCTTAATTGTAGTCCAGGCTTTACTTCCGTGATCTATCTCAATTTTTAACACGAGTCACAATGCTCGCCTAGCGGCTACTAGGCACACCCTCAAACCAAAATAACTTTAGATACCCTCCTGGCACTGAATGGACATGAAGTGTTAATGTGATGTAGAAACTTCCGCCACTCCAAGTGGTAGCTCACGTTATGTGTGATGCCACATTACCAGATGAGCTAACCACCTTTTATGCTCGCTTTGATCTCCTCAACTAAGCTGTAAAGTCTACTCCACCTCCAGAGGACCGGCCACCGTCAGTATCCAGAGCAGAAGAGTCCTGCTGAGAGTGAATATAAGTAAAGCTGCTGGGCCTGATGACATTCATGGCCGTGTACTAAAAAAATGTGCCAATCAGCTAGTTGATGTTATTACTGATATTTTTAACATGGGCTCAGGAGAGGGCCCCCACCTGCTTACAGACAGCCACCATCACCCCTGTACCTAGAAGTCTGCAGTGTCTAGTCTAGACGACTACCGCCCTGTGGCTCTCACCCCTTTCTGATGAAGTGCTTTGACAAACCGGTTCTGCAGCACATAAAGAACAACATCCAAATTACCCTGCCCCCTCACCAGTTTGCTTTCAGAATAAACTCCACTGCCCCCCACTTAGTCTTCACACACCTTGAGAAAAACAACAGCTACATCACAATGCTGTTTGTTGATTTCAGCTCAGCATTCAACACAATCTCCCCCATAAAACTGATCGGCAAACTTAGCATGCTGGACTTGAGTACCACACTTTGTAACTGGATATTGGACTTCATAACAAACAGACCCCAGGCACTTCGCATTGGTGGTCCCACCTCCTCCACTCTAGTCAACACCAGAGCCCTCCAGGGCTGTGTGCTCAGCCCACTCCTGTTCACGCTGTACTCCCACGACTGCATCCCCCGACATGGAGAGAACTCTGTTGTGAAGTTTGTGAATGACACCGCCATCAGGCTTCATGTCGGGAGGAAATCAACAATCTTGGAGGGTGGTGCACAGAGAACAACCTACTCCTCAACGTCAGCAAAACCAGCTGGTCATTGATTTTAGGAAAAAAGAGGGAAAGACACACACTCCAGTCTACGTCAGTGGGGATGAGGTGGAGCAGGTGAACAGTTTTCGATTCCTTGAAACTGTGGCTGTGAGACTTGTTACTTACCACCCATCTATTGTATATATTTTTGGAGAACGTTTGTTTTTGTGAGAAGCATAAAGGGAACTACAACGCTTCAACCCTTGTGTTGTAAAATAATAATCTCCCTTGTACCTTGTACCAAACAGACCAAAACTCTGACAATTTAAGTGTATCAGAAAATGACTGTAACAATTTTCACTTATATCCAGTGTTAGTTAAAATCCAATTGAAAAAAGAATACATGTGGAACATAAAGGGTAGGTTTAATGAAGGGGGACTTGAGCTCATCTGATCATGGGATACGTGACCCACAAGAGATTGGTAACATACAGAATGTGTGTTTAATAGTACATCATCCAAAAGCTTTCTTTCCCTTTCACTCTCTCTGCATTTCATTTTGTACAATTCCACCTGGTATCCTCTTTATCTCATCCTCATACGTGGAAGGTCTATGCTTCTATATTGTTTCCACCTCTGCTAGCTTCAGTGGCTATTCTGTAAAGCTCAATACTGTCTTATCAGGCTTGTGCACATTCAGATTGTTGTTATTAGTTGTGCTGTAGTTGCCATGACAGACCCGTGTAGTACAACCTCAATAGTGCTATACGTTTTGTGGGACACAAGCATTTCTCACCATTAGAACAAGGATAAATGATAAAAGGGGTAGTGTACAAATCCAAAAGTGGTGTATTATATTCTTAGATTATTTATTGATATTTGATCTCATATTTTTGGCAATGCTTTAACTTAACGGAAAATCTTTTCCTTCTAAAGCACCAATTTTTTCCCATTAAAATTCCCCAACCTAGCTTTCCAAAAGCATTTTGTGATGACGACACATTTCTGTGAAAAAAGCCTAATTTGATTCTGTATGTCTGTCCGTGCATGTGCTAGTAAATCATGTTCCTTAAGGTAAGATGCAAGGAATTCTGTGCTTCTGATGTTGTATACAGTGATTTGATCAATGTTGCCTGGCTTCAAAGAGTAGAATTTCCTACTTGTTTTGTAAAAAAGCAAAAAGGCCATAACCTAATCCAGCATCCACACAATTTTCCTCTTACTCAATAAGTATTATAAATACAAGAATACAGAAATGTTTTGGTTTGCATAAAAACAGGCTTCCATTTTTAGAAGGTGTCTGAGGCTTATTTGGCTCTTCATGGTTCTGCTCTCAGCTGCCAGGCTCTCTCCGCCGCTCCAGTCTGTGAGAGCCTTTGAGACAGGCACTGGGTCGCCATGACAACTGTATTTGTGTGCTGTGATTGGCCGGCAGGTTGCCGCGGCAGCAGCCACGGAGAGCGGAGAGTACAGCGGGAGAGGGGGGCTCACCACTGAGTCCTCCTCAGGGACGTCTAAGCTCAGCTCGAAAAGTGCCAAGGAGCGACGCAACAGGCGGAAGAAGAGGAAGCAGAGGGAGGAAGAGGAGGAGAGGGGGGCCCATGACAAGTTCCACAAGTCTGAGTCCGAGGACAGCATCAAGAGATCCAGCTTCCGTTTCTCCATTGATGCCAACAGACTGTCTTATGAGAAGAGATGCTCCTCACCCAATCAGGTAAACACTTCCTGACAAATAAGATTTGTCAGTGATTAATACCTGATAAATGGAGCTTTTCAGGGGCTCAAATTAGACTGGCATTGGCCATTAACAAAATGTCCCTTCATACCAGTGATAATTAAAGCCACAGATATGCAAAACCAGGGTTGAAATTTAATTGCACCTGTTACAGTAGTTGCCCTATTACAGTACATATTAATTAAAATTTTGTAAATTACATGGAAAGGTTCAGCATTTTAGGAAACACGTTAAATTGTTTCCGTGCTGAGAGCTGAATGAGAAGATGGATACCACTTTCATAATTGTGCTGGACCCAGCAGCTCAGCTTAGCATAAAGGTTTTTGTACAGATTGAACAAACAAAAGAATACTGAGTTCATTAGTCAGCTGTAGAGGTGCTGGAAGGCAGAATTTGATGCCTTCAGACTGATCCAGGCTAGCTGTTTCCAGCTTGCTTCCAGTCAATTCCTTTAAAAACGCAGGGTACATTCACCCTTATCCTTACCCCCATTCACCCAAGTACATGTATAAATGCATGCATAGACCCTACGCAGGAGTATAAATGGGCCTTTACATGTTGAGTATTATTCGCTACTGGCGAACAGTCTTCCCCAAGTATGCCAGGGCTCTACCTCCCTCTAGCCTACTCTCTAACCCCATTTTTCCCCTCTTTCTCTTTCTGCCTCTCCCTCTCTCTTTCTCAGTCTCTCCTCAGTATTCGTGGATCCATCTTCTCACCTCGGAGGAACAGCCGTGCCAGCCTGTTCAGCTTCCGCGGCCGGGCTCGTGACATGGGCTCCGAGAATGATTTCGCTGATGACGAGCACAGCACCTTTGAGGAAAGTGACAGCCGCCGGGGCTCCCTGTTCTTGCCGCGCCGCATCGAGCGCCGTTGCAGCACCGTCAGCCAGACCAGCCTCGGGGCGCCACGGGTCATACTGCCCGCCAACGGCAAGATGCACTGCGCAGTAGACTGCAATGGTGTGGTGTCACTGGTCGGTGGAACTTCTGTAACAACCTCCCCTGTAGGTCTCCTGCTGCCTGAGGTGACTTAACTGTTTGTTTTAATGCTTTAATTACCTACAGACTTGCTTAACGTTTATACCCATCGCTTTGTTCTTATGTTTTTGATACACGTTTTTGACAAGTTAGAGTTATTTGGGTATGTAGTCCATCATCAAGCGGTTAAGAGGAAATCCATTTTTCCCAGGTGGGAAGAAGTGTGAGCTGAGGTTCTCTTCCCCACGCCTAGTGGTTCCTACTGGGGACATAAATTGTCTGAAAATATGTAAAACAGCTCACAAGTTCACTTGTTTATTAGCTGTTGGATGGACTGCAATGAAAATTTGACATTCATGGTCTCCAGGGGATGAATCCTGATGACTTTGGTGATCCCCTGACTGTCTATGAAGTTGAATCTTTTGTTTTAGAGGGAAATATCTTGACAACTATTGGATGGTTTGCAATGGAATTTGGTACAGACATTCACTTCATTTTTCATGTGGTAAAGGTCAACATTTTAATTTGTCTAATACTTTGGTTTATGAGCAAATACCTTCAAAACTAATGTAATTCCCATTCTCATCACCTGAGGCTGAGACTCCTGACAATGGAGCTCTCTGGCACCGAGAAATAAGATATATCAGGCTTATGCATATGCACGCACACACACTACTTGTTAGTAGGATACATTAATTGTTGATTTGGCTCCGCACATGAGATTAAGTGGCCATAAGAAAAATCTTGAATATCACCAGACTGATCATTTAAAGGCCCTGCACAACCTCACAGGTTGAAGTTGGTTGGAGTTATGCTGGAATCACGTCAACAAAATTAATAAACCAAACAAGAATGATAAAGGTCTAACCTTTCCCACCCTAAAAGGTGCAACACTAACTTACACTAATTAGAGGGTCAGACGGATGTCAATGAAGTACAGTCTGTGCATGATCACGCAGAGCTCAGACCAGGTCTAATCAGGTGAAAAGTGAAAACACCTGAATCATGTGTGTGTAGGGTCTTTAAAATACAAGTTATGAAATAACCACACACTAAACCAGGAGGGCATAGACTAAGACAAGATGATATTAAAATGATAAAACACGTGTGATGTTTGTTCATATGATAACCTGTCCTGTTCTGCGAAATATTGCCTAAAAATCTTGCCATTAATCTGTTTATCTGGCATTTTTTGTTTTCCAGGGGACAACAACAGATACTGATCTTAAGAAACGGCGGTCAGGTTTTCACCAGCCATCTGTGGATTATTTAGCTGAACCAGGAGGCAGGCAGAGAGCCATGAGTGTGGCCAGCATCCTCACCAACACCATGGAAGGTAAGGATCCGGCCATATATTATTATTTTATACTACTAATACTATTATTTTATTATCTTTCTGTCTTACCTCCATGCCACTATAGCATATACAGTATAAAGATATTATCTGTATTTCAGTATGATGAAATGTGATCATGTCTCCTTTCCCAGAGCTTGAAGAGTCACGACAGAAATGCCCCCCCTGCTGGTACAGATTTGCCAACACTGCTCTGATATGGGATTGTTGCCCTGCATGGCTGAAAATCAAGGCAGTTGTCAGCACAGTGGTCATGGACCCATTTGTGGATCTGGCCATCACAATTTGCATTGTCCTCAACACCCTTTTTATGGCCATGGAGCATTATCCCATGACTACAGAATTTGATAACGTCCTCTCTGTTGGAAACCTGGCAAGTATCGTCTGATATGCTTACATACGCCGACTGGACAAAACTAGAAAAAAACATAAATACTTAGAATGAAGCAGATTTAGGTGTTAAACTAGAATGTTTCCCCTTTTGTCGTTAGGTGTTCACAGGCATCTTTACAGCAGAGATGTGCTTCAAGATCATCGCCCTGGATCCCTATTACTACTTCCAGGAGGGTTGGAACATCTTTGACGGCATCATTGTTAGTCTGAGTCTGATGGAGCTTGGCTTGGCCAACGTAGAAGGCCTGTCTGTTCTCAGGTCCTTTAGATTGGTAAGAGCACTGGCTGAATTATTGTAGAGGATCATCTGCTATTTAGATGAGAAAGGTTAAGGCTTAGGATGCACCTGTACTTCTAGGGTCAGTCATGTTATTAATGATGCAATGAGATCTTTTGTGCAGTACATGAGAGGTCCCACTGAGAGTTGTTTTGGCCTTTGGGGCACAGTGTGTTTTTGCTGTTCCCCTGATTAGCTTTCTGTGACTGTTGCTGTGCTGCTAGACTCTCTGAGGCGTTTTTGTTTGACATTTTGGATAATGCGCTTATTGACATTTTGGTGAGAGTTAGATAAGATTGATAGCACTGTCACATCTTTCCATTTAAAAAATAGAGCTAGCAGACTGTTAGCTTAGGTTAGCTTGAAATATCAAAGCTAACCACTCCAAAGTGCACCTCTCATGCTCACAAATTTTACCTTGTTTCTTTAGTCTATACACAAATGAAAAAATACAACAACGTGTGATGTTATGGGGATTTATGTATTGTAGAGCTTGCCTTGTGAGCTTGCCAGACAACCAGAAAATGAGATGTAATCTATTAATTAATGATTTTTGTTAGGCAGATTTTTTTTACCATTGGATAGAGCTAGCTGTTGTCTCCCTGCTTCCAGTCTTTATTCTAAACTAAGCCAGCCTTCTCCTGCTCTAGCTGCATATTTAGCATACATGTATGGAAGTGGTACTGATCTTCTAATCTAACTCTTGATTTCCTTTTGAACAGCTGAGGGTTTTCAAACTGGCTAAGTCATGGCCCACTTTGAACATGCTGATCAAGATCATTGGTAACTCCGTGGGTGCTCTAGGGAACTTGACTCTGGTGCTGGCCATCATCGTCTTCATCTTTGCCGTGGTGGGCATGCAGCTGTTTGGCAAGAGCTACAAGGAGTGCGTGTGTAAGATTTCTGATGACTGCCAGCTGCCCCGCTGGCACATGCACGATTTCTTCCACTCCTTCCTCATTGTGTTTCGGGTGCTGTGTGGAGAATGGATAGAGACCATGTGGGACTGCATGGAGGTGGCTGGACAGACCATGTGCCTGATCGTCTTCATGATGGTCATGGTCATTGGAAACCTTGTGGTATGACGTTTTTCCTTTTTATTAGATTAAGATTAAGATTATACTGTAGTTTGCTAGAATTTTATTTTTTTTAAATATTTTGTTGGTTGGAGCAGACGCTTTGTTTACAAGTAATAATGGTGAAGTGGAATTCACTTTTCCTACCTAATGTCCACTTCTTCCTAGGTTCTCAACCTGTTCCTGGCTCTCCTCCTGAGCTCATTCAGCGCTGACAACCTTGCGGCAACCGACGACGACAGTGAGATGAACAACTTGCAGATTGCTGTGGGCCGGATCCAGCGGGGCATCGCATTTGTCAAAGCTACAGTGCGGCAGTTCTTCCAGAGCCTCTGCTTTGGAGGGAGTGGTAAGGGCTCTGGACTGGCTGAAGAGAGCAAACCTCTGGATGAACTGCATAGCAATGGCAAGGGCAACTGCATCTCCAACCACACTTCAGTGGAGATAACCAAAGACCCCAGTGGGGTGTACATGAAGGAGGGCAATGGACGGCCAGGAGGAGGGCTGGTGGTCGGGGTTGGTGGGAACACCACAGAGAAGTACCCAATGGAGGAATGCGACTACATGTCATTTATTCATAACCCCAGCCTGACAGTCACGGTGCCCATCGCTGTGGGCGAGTCAGACTTTGAGAACCTAAACACAGAAGATTTCAGCAGTGACTCGTCAGATGTGGAGGGCAGCAAAGAGGTACGATGAAAGACTTTGATTGACATCTCTGTCAGGTTGAAGGAAATCTCTTGCGTCATACAGCTTTTGTATTTGAGTAGCTCCTTTATATTTGTAACACCCAACACAAATCAATCAGTGTATGAATATGTCAAGATTTGCATAGAGAGCCTTTTCAGAAAATTTCCCAACAGTCAAGCAGTTTGAAAATAACACACCTGCTGACTCATTTGTACATGCATCATGCTGTGCTACTGAGTGAATCTTCTGGAGTTTTTATTCAGCTCTAAAGCCCTTGGCAGCAGAACAAAGAGCCATGACAAAAAATGACTCAAATTTGCCTTTGACCTATGAAGCAGGTTCATGATGCGCTCATTAGAGTGTACATGTGAGTGTGTTTGTGTACAGTGCTACATGGGTGACTTGCCAGCAATTGAAGTTCACTATTACACACACACCTGCTAAAGAGACAGCTTAATACATCATTCCATGCTTCAGGGGAAGCAACATAGATGTGTGCATGTGTTAAGATGAAATTAATTAAGCAGCAAAATGTTTTGTCCAAATTTAAAGAGGTGAACTAAGCCTGGTTCATATGTTGCTGCTAAATAGTGTACCGAAACAGATTATCAGTGTATGTTAAAATCTAAATCTAATATTCTACAATTTTAACCACCATTGGCACATTTTTTGCATTGAAGTCCTACTTTTCTTTGTAATTCATTGACTATTCCAAGAGAGCAAATGCTAGGTTTGCTGTTAAGTGTTGCCAGGCTGACAGAGCATTGGGACTGTGCTCCCTGGTGATGTCAACCTGCCACTGTGGGTGTGGTGCCAATTCCCTGTGAGTCAAAACAACCCAGGAGACTATTTCTAGCTATGGCACCACATGCTCCATATATGGATGAGGCAATGCTCTCTCTTGTCACTGCTGATCTTAATACCTTGTAGCCAGCGGTTGGTGAATTGTGATAACGCAGGAACAGTTAAAATATATTCGGACATTTCATACCCACTGTGCATAGAGTTTGATAAAAAGCGTCCTTGCCCATTTAAAAACATCATTGCCAGTATAAAAACAGCATCCCACTCTTTTGCATTGCATTTGTTAAGGAATATGCTTTCATGGAAATCTAAATTGTTGTTCGCAGTGGCTAACGTGTGCTTTGCGTCTGACCAAATGCTAGCTGAATGCTAGCTTTTGGTGTGTTTGACTTACTTTGTTTAACCCCCCGTTTGTTATTGCAGCTGTGTCACAGAAGCTCTCAAGGTTTTCAGTGAGAGAAGAATTGTAAGACCACTTTATTGTACCATAGCACTAACCATGAGGACTGCCTACCATTTACAGACAAACAGCATATTTTTTCTCATACTTTCAATGGATTGCCCATTTTGTTCTTTGCCTGGTCTGCCCTCCGTCCCCAACCCCACCCTCTTTGCTTTATACCCCCCCCTCTTCCCCATACAGCAGCACTCTCAATGCTGTAATCTTTTCCCTTAACCCCCTCCCCCCCTTTCATAATTTATCTCCAAGCATCAGGCTGTATTGCAGTTACAAACCATTAGGAATGAGCACCACCACCTTTTTCCATTGATAGACCAACTCATCTAACATGATCTTTGCTTTCGATTTCATTGCTTGGTTTTGACTTGGTTTCTGGACTTGATTGGCATCCAACACTCCGAGCTTGGGATTGAAGGAAGAGAGGAGGTGGAGGAGAATGAGGAAAAAAAGAGAGATGGAATGAATTTTGCTGTAGTTTGACAAAATTCATTTGTCTGGTTCATAACCCATGTATACACATGAAATACTTGTACGTACTTTTTTTCTGTGATACTCAGATAATAGTGGAATGATGAAAGATTCTTTACAGAATTCTTTCCAAGGAGATCATTTTCAAACACAATCAAATAAACGCTGATTTTTGCAGGGTGGCAAAACAGATAACACACGGCAGTTAATTAAATCAGAGATTCTTCATTTTCCATCCTCCTTAAATATAAAATTTAAGAAACCCTATTCCAGACTACATTGAATCCAGATTCAGATGTGGTACATATACACAACCACTATGAATTAGTCGTTCTGTTCTATGTACTTCTACGCCCGTGTTATCTACTTTAGTTCCACTGCAACTATCTCGTCACCCAACTTATTCAAATATAGTAAAACTTGCCAGCAAAATTTGCCAATAAAAGCATTTTAGGTTAAGAGTAAAAGCCTCATATCACCCACGTCCAGAAGAGGTAAAATGGGTCTCTTGCTGAAGGAGAGAAAGAGAAACTGGAGGGAAACACCCCTTCAGGAAACTATGCACTTGTGAGCAGCATGCTTCCATCATTCCCATGCCGTATTAGCTGGGTCCCACGGCAATCAGAGCTGCTGCACTGTCTAGGATGACATGTTCCTATACTTCACACGCTAGACAGATTAGACATGAGGCCATATAACACCATGTTTGCCCAAAGAAAAACAGACAGGAAGCCTCACAACACCACTATATGCAAATGATGTTGTAATGTGCATTACAGCAAAAACAAAGATCACTGCATTTTAGGGTTCCAGAAGAGTGTTGCCAGGAAGAGTTAGCCAGGAAGACAGAGTAAAATAACCTTGACAACAGCAGCAACACGTCTTACATGTGTTTTGCATATTTCTGAGAAGGAGGAAAATCGTTGAGTACCACACCTTAGTCCTGTATGTTTTCTGGGTATGCATGGGTGCTAATTCAATACGCTTTACAAATGGGGGGGGGGGGGGGGGGGGGGG
>NC_060150.1:5893950-5896562 GCF_021292245.1 Micropterus dolomieu
TGGTGATGCCAGACCTCATGCTGTCTTATAAACAGTGCACAGTACTGGTTTTTGCTGGTAAGCTAATGTGGTTATCCGTCTACTTCAACACAAACAGAAGAAGCTTGTACACTGCTTTCAAGGAATGGAAATAATGTGTTTTCATGTCACTGAGGAATATGTTCAGCAGTCCCTCTGTGGGTGGATTCTAGCTTTGGGTTGGGAAATTATTATTCATAGAAATAATATTCAAAATGGGATAAATTATAGACTTGATTAGGGGTCATTTTTCAGTGGACATGAAAATACTCCAGCACACGTTCTGCTTGGTACTATTTCAGGCTTGGATTGATAATGCACTGGAATACTGCATGCACTCTTCCTCGAACTGAGGTAACATCAAACGTACCCACAGAGCATTTCCGTAAAGCCAACCTCCCCATGCCATGTGTTGCCACATAATCGGATTTGAGCCATCAGATAAAACTAATATCACAGCCTGTAGGTACATTTGATCGATGCTGCATGTGATGATGATAATACAATGATGATAACTTTAAAGAGCCCAACTCTGTGAGCTATCGCAGTGCCTTGTCTCCACACTAAGGTATACAGTTGTGGCACTGGAGTACATGTGAATGGAGAATTACAATGATAACCAGCTCAGAAGGTTGGCTCCTATAACCACTGAACCTCTGTCGTTTCAGGCACTGCAGTGTAACTTTGCACTCTCATCTTCTTCCTCGTCCATGCAGAAGCTCGATGCACAGCCCCACCCTCTGAGCTCATCGGAGGGGAGCACAGTTGATATTCGCCCCCCAGTAGATGGGGTGGATTCAGTGGAGCTGGAGCCGGAGGAGTCACTGGACCCAGAGGCCTGCTTCACAGAGGGTGAGAGGGATGTAGCGTGATAGGCAGGGAGGAAGATAGGTAATGGGAAAGTGGGACAGAGTGAGAAAGGTGGGAGATGAAATGCTTCTACAGCACATTTGAAGACGTAGAGTAAATTGCATTAACTGCTTGTGCGTTGCATCACTGTGTTATACTCACCGCTGAGTGACAGTAAAGGCAAATGCTCAGCAGCACAGAAAGAAAAGTAGTCTGTGGGATTGTCTTGGTTTGTAATGTAACCTGACATTTAGTCTGACACACCTCCACTACAACTCTGAATCTTCAAAAACCTCTTAAGTCTTTCATGAGTGCGGAATACAGAAATGCAAGATGATGAGACTGTAACCTCAAATGAATACACAAAACCGAGATAAATACCATATTGGTTTTCTGTCGTTTTGGGTGTGACTGGCATTTTAATTACGTCATCTCTTTGCTACCTTCTTCTGCAGTGGTCGCGTGCACGTCTTTTGCTATTTTTCTGGAATTTGTTTAAGTCTGTGCTAGATTTGGATGGAAACTTGGCTGTAGAAGAGTCAAGTAATGAAAACTGATTGACGGAGAAAAGATAAAGAGGGTTGTTGAGTCATACAATTAGCTTCAGTCAACATGGACCTCATGTTCAATTCTATAGCAATTTCTTAAGCCTCTCTCCCCACATTTTCCCCATGCCTGCAGGCTGTGTGAGCAGGTTCCAGTGCTGCCAGATCAACGAAGAGGGAGGCAAGTATAAGAGCTGGTGGACACTCAGGAAAACCTGCTTTATCATAGTGGAGCACAACTGGTTTGAATCCTTCATCATATTCATGATCCTGCTCAGCAGTGGAGCACTGGTAAGTGGGTGTTTTCGTATGTATGTGCTCCCTTTGTGACCCAAAATCAATGATGATTTTGAGCAAATGTTTTGATAAACATTTCTTGTATAATTAACAGCATGTTGGGTAAGTGGTTAGCTCTGGCACATCACAGCAAAAATCGCATACAGATATATAGTGGTGCTAATTAGCAGAGTTTCAGAAGTGGGACCACACATCAACCACGTCATCGTCAGCATTTCCATAAATACCCACACGTCCTGACTCCTCTTCTTCGCTCTCGTGTCCTGCACAGCTCTCGCATTCCCCACTCGAACTCAGACCAAGCAACAGCTTGTCGAGCATGCTACGCTAATGCCTGTCCTTTCAAGATAACATCCGTCTCAAGCTAATATCGGTTAACAGCCGTCTCGAGCTAATATCCGGCTAACAGTCGTTCGAGCTCACAGTCGGCTCTAACTAACATATATACACACACATATACACACATACACACACACACACACACACACACACATATATATATATACACACACACACATACATATATATATATATATATATATGTATATGTGTGTGTGTGTGTGTATATATATATATATATATGTGTGTGTTATGGCATGCCGTTTAGGAAATAATATATATATATGAAGTTTGTCAGTCTGAATATATGGAATGGAAGTCTGAATATATTTAATGAAAGTCTGAATATATGGAATGAAAGTCTGAATATAGTGAATGAAATCTGACGTCATTGATATGAAGTGTGACACTGTTAGTGAATCAGCAAGAAAGTGTCCAACGTCCGCAATTTTGAGCAATGAAGAGATTATAAAAACACTGGCGAATGCATGTATGAGCCAAAATATTGGAAACCACATCCAGTACCGTTCTCCTGATCTAGAAATGTATTCCCTATTATCGTGG
>NC_060150.1:5896662-6037192 GCF_021292245.1 Micropterus dolomieu
CACCGAACTCCACTGACAAAAAATGTTACCGCTGCCAGGTTATTTTTTCTGTGACTTTGGTGTTTAAAAGATTAGTTCGGATGCGAACTAACTTAAGCTGTTGTGGGGGCACGTGTGAGGTTGAAGGCTTGTTTTCCTGATAAACGGGAACTGCCTGGCCTGGGAGGTTTCCTGCATTCAGTCTTCCACGATTAAAGAGAATAAATTATTTCATCAGGAGAACTACTGGATATGGTTCCCAGTATTATGGCGTGTACATGCATTTGCTAGTGTGTTTGTAATCTCTTCAATGCTCCAAATAGCTGACACTAGATTTCTTACTTATTCGCTCATAGTGTCACAATTACATCCATACGGATTAATCAAATCAAAAACACAAGATGGCGCCAGTGCCTTAATGATGTCAGATGATGATTTCATTACATATATTCAGACTTTCATTCTATATATTCAAGGTTCATTCCATATATTCAGACTTCCATTCCATATATTCAGACTTCCATTCAATATATTCAGACTTTCATTCAATATATTCAGACTTCCATTCAATATATTCAGATTTTCATTCTATATATTCAAGGTTCATTCCATATATTCAGACTTCCATTCAATATATTCAGACTTCCATTCCATATATTCAGACTTCCATTCAATATATTCAGACTTTCATTCTATATATTCAAGGTTCATTCCATATATTCAGACTTTCATTCCATATATTCAGACTTCCATTCCATATATTCAGACTTTCATTCTATATATTCAAGGTTCATTCCATATATTCAGACTTTCATTCCATATATTCAGACTTCCATTCAATATATTCAGACAGACAAACCATAAATATATATATTGTTTCCTAAACGGCATGCCATAGTGTGTGTATATATATATATATATATGTGTGTGTGTGTATATATATATATGTGTGTGTGTGTGTGTATATATATATATATATATATATATATGTGTGTGTGTGTGTATATATATGTATATATATACACACATATATATATACACATATATATATACACATATATATATATACACATATATACACATATATATATACACATATATGTGTGTGTATATATACACATATATATATATATATATATATATATATATGTGTATATATATATATATGTATGTATATATGTATATGTGTGTGTATATATAGGAAAAATACTTTGCAGTGTTGCCTTCATCTAAGGCTCCGTAGTTACATTTCATGTCTACGGGATTTAGCAGCATTACGTCATGGTCACTCCTAAAATCCCCCTCTGAACTGACCTTTAACTTGTGCCTTTGCAGAATCAACCATCATGTAACTGTTTCCACCTGCAGTCTTTATTATTTATTCCATTCTGTATAGGCATTTGAGGATGTTTACATCGAGCAGCGAAGGACCATCAAAACAATGCTGGAGTACGCAGACAAGGTCTTCACTTACATATTCATCCTGGAAATGCTGTTGAAGTGGGTGGCATACGGCTTTGTCAAGTACTTCACCAACGCCTGGTGCTGGCTCGACTTCCTCATTGTAGACGTATGTAAAGCTTCCAATCAGGCATTAAATCAAAGACAATTTGACTTTTAAGAATAGTTCAGCATTTTAGGAAATACATGATTTCTTGCTGAGAGTTGGATTTAGAAGTTCGATAACACACCTTCATATGTGTACAGTCTCTTGTCTGGCTGTAGCTTCCTATTTAACATACAGGCATAAGAGTGGCGTCCATCCTCTCGTCTAACTTGTTGCAAGAAAGAAAATGTGTCCTCTTAAGTTATTGTTGTCACATCTCTTTATTTGAAAATCACAGTTTTTGAGATACTTCTGTTACTAATTTTAAATCTCTTTAAATTATTTATTATCTCTTTAAATGTGTGCAGGCGAATAATTAATGCTTCTTTTTTAAACACTCTGGCTGGAACCTGTGCAAAGGGACCTTTTTCATTTCTCACCTTTCACCCTGCTTGTCTTTGTTATTATCTTCTCTCAGGTGTCCCTGGTCAGCCTTGTAGCCAATGCTCTGGGCTACTCTGAGCTTACCGCCATCAAATCTCTGAGGACACTCCGAGCCCTTCGGCCCCTTAGGGCCCTATCTCGGTTTGAGGGCATGAGGGTAAGGACATCTGGAATAACAGTGATACAAAACCTGCCTGAAAATCCTTACTTTTTTGTGCGCAAGCTGAAAGTTAAACCCCTAACATTTATAATGGTTCAGGTGTAAAATGTTCAAGTAAAATTGTAAAATATAAAATATACTTTTTACCCTTAGGTATTTACTTTCTTGCCTAGAGTTAGATTGGAAGCTAGATACCACGCTCATTCCTGTACGCTATGTTATGCAGCTGTAGCCAAGAGATGGTTAGCTTAGTTTAGCCATAAAATTGGCAGCAGATGGAGCCAGCCAGCCATGCTCTCTATAAACAAGCTAAAACATGTTAATTAATGAGCTTTAGAGGTGCTGGTAGGCAGATTAAAAAAAGCCATGCTAGGCTAAGCTAAGCTAACTGTGTGCTGGCATAAATAAATATATTATGGCAGTGGTATTAATCTTCTCGTCAAACTCGATTGTTTTGTTTTGGAATCTGAAATGTTTCTGTGTTAATGTGTGATGTCAGTTAAATGGTTAGAGGTTAGTAATCGGTTAGTAATCGGCCTGACTGTCAGACTGCATGCTTATTGCATATTCTGTAGAGTTATCTTTTCCTTGCAATTCAACACTGTACTTCTATCTGCATGACCTTCTTCACATTGTGTCAATGAATTACTGTATATAGCTGTTCTCAGGCATTGTTTTCTGATGTTGCTTGTGTGGTGCCTTTGACCTGTAATTTTTTTCTTTGTTGTGTGTCTTTTTTCATTTACAGTCAAACAAAATGTTGTGACTTCATCCCGCTTCTCTAAGGTTTTTTTCTGTTTTGCTTTTTTACCTATGAAATGTTAACTTTTTCACCTATCCACCTTCTTTCCAACTGTCATGTTGTTAAAGTCTCTCTGTAGATTTGTATGGTGTTAAGAGCTTGCAATGTGTGCAGACATTACATATCAAATACAGCTTTCAATGGTATAGAAGCACATAGATTTTTTAAATAAGACTTAGCTCTTCTGAAAACTGTAGCTTTACAGACCAATCAAATCCGATGTCCACATGTCTTATTACAGAGCAGTTAAGAGATGACTGTAATGGCAACTTACCTAAAATCAAATAGCCTCTCTATTTTGGCAAGCGGAGACCTCCGTTTGGCCAGCAGGAGACGGCTGAGTCTGTCTGTGTGCTTCAACCTCTCCAGGTTGTGGTGAACGCGCTGCTCGGGGCCATCCCCTCCATCATGAACGTGCTGTTGGTCTGCCTCATCTTCTGGTTGATCTTCAGCATCATGGGCGTCAACCTGTTTGCTGGGAAGTACTATCACTGCATCAACACCACCACAGACGAGATCTTCCCCATAGAAGTAGTCAACAACAAGACTGACTGCCTGAATTTAGTCAACGACAGCGCCCGCTGGAAGAATGTCAAAATCAACTTTGACAATGTTGGGGCCGGCTATCTGGCTCTACTGCAAGTGGTGAGTTTAGACTTGGCAACACAGGTGGACGACAAAATAAAAAATGTCAAAGTATGCCAATGTGTTTTGAAGTATTTAGCTTCTAATTTTGTCATGCAGTTGACTTCATCACTGATTATCATTTTCTGAATGGTTTCGTTTACATTTACAATTTGATATCAGAGAGAGAGTTGAAAACATCAGATGGTCAATCTAAAATCAATATTCACGTACAGCCATATCAAACAGTCGTCTAATAAAAAGCCAAACCAAAAAGATATACGTATTAGATGGCAACTAACAATTATTTTCTTTATAAATAAATCCAGAGATTATTTTCTCGATTTCTCGATTAGTCTGTGAAATATTCATTCATTTTAAAGGCCACAGGGATGTCTTCAGTTAGCCTGTTTTGTCAACTAAAAACCTTAAGATTTTGAATTTATTGTCATGTGAAACATTTAGAAACTGAAATGATTAATCGGTTATCAAAATACTTGTCCACTAATATTATGTCGAGTTACTAATTAATTGATCTGCTAATCCTTGCAGCTCTAATACACATTGAATGACTTTGGTCACATTAAATCAAAGACAATTAATATTATCCAAAAAATGGTACCAGGGCCTGTATTGATCTCAGGATCCCTTTCACACTGAAACAGGAGTAAAAACACTCAGAGCAGTTATTTAAGAAGCTTCCTACACTGACTTCAAATCAGTAGAATTGTGACGTTGCTAATTATGATGACATGTTGTAGTTTTTTTTGACCATTCAAAATGAAAAAGAAAAACGCACTGTAGGATTTATGTGTATAGGACAATGAATAGGGAACTGACATGTATGGGAAAAAATATGATGCCAAATTGAATACACACAGCTTCATAATCTTTACCAATTAGGTTGTAAAAATAAAAAAATAGTAGATACTTTAACTTGCCTGCATAAAATTGTCCAAGTCAGCTGTACTTAATCAAATCTTTTTTAAATTGTGTGACTAAGCATGTTGCAGCATCTTGCACAGGCACACAGTGTAATTTTGCAAACCCTCTGTGGGCTGTGGCACACCTCTCCACAGAGAATATGGAATCTTTTCTTCACCTCTCCAAATCCACTTTCAACCACACCCACTGTTATATATATGTATATTATGTATATTATCATGTGTGTAATGTCACCCATCTTATTATGACTATTATTAAAAATATATCTCAGTGTTGTAGCCCTGCAAATGAATAAAAATAACACCTAATGTGAGATGTTACCTGTAATGAAGCATGTGGAAAACGGGTCATCACCCATGGCATCCCAGATAGGAGTAATTTCAAACGTTAAGATGGTTGATAAACTTATTTTACTCCTAATCCTATTTAAGGTACTAAATATATGTCACTTGGGATTTATCCAGTGGCGTGAAATAATTCTTCCAGCTATAATGATACCCACCATTATTAAAGACAATTGGTTGTGTGATATGTGAGGTTATTGTGTTCCCCCAAGCAAAAAGAAATCTAAATGACAGCCAAGCAGCAGAGCTTGACTGTTGGGAGAATCAGATGATCAAGGTTGTGAAGAAGGTTGTTTGACCCTACCCCCACCATCCAGACTGAAACACTGATTGTTCTCTCATCTGCTCTTAGGCAACATTTAAGGGTTGGATGGACATCATGTATGCAGCTGTGGACTCTCGAGGTGTAAGTGTCTTGGTGTTTAACAGAGTGATTTGTAAGTTAGCTTTCACACAGTGAAAATGCCCATTGTCTTAGCTTCCATTATCTGGTTGCATAACGAGTTCAGCTAATTCATTTTCTGTGTCTGGGGATTGACATACACAACTTATGAAAGCCAGTAACATTTTTAAAATGTTATATCTTGCTTGTTCTAGTTGGAAGACCAGCCTAAATATGAAGTGAACCTGTACATGTACCTCTACTTTGTCATCTTCATCATCTTCGGCTCCTTCTTCACCCTCAACCTGTTCATTGGTGTCATCATCGACAACTTCAACCAGCAGAAGAAGAAGATAAGTTGCATTTAGTAACAGTCTCTAGAAGATAATGGAAACTTAGATTACGTTAGATGAGAGAGACAGGGAGCCAGATTAAGTGTGTTCATACTGGAAACATGACTCAATTAGGTATACTCAAAACACTCTCTAAAAAACGCTTGATTTTTGAGTGTGCTGTTGATCCAAATTATTCTCCAACAATACATTGCACAAAGGAAATGGAGGCGCTGCTCACAGCTGAAAGTCATTTTACTTGTTGAGCATTTAAAGGTTCCCTGTGGAGTATTTGACCTCTATTAACAAACTGTTTTGTTAGCAAGGATGCACATGCACATGCACGTGGGTGACGCAATACACATTCCAGCCATCATCGCAAACACATTTTTGAATGCTGTGGCATGTCAGGCATTTAAAGTTTCAGATTGATTGACATCTGAGGACAAATTCTGTAATGTGTTGATTTCTCGTATACTACCTGCAAAAACAGTACACTATAAAGATCAGTATCCATACTGCATACTAATAGTATACAGTATGGAACTGAAACACACCAGTCACGTCTGTCGTGAGTAAGGACAACTACGTAATGTAGCCAATTGTCTTCTACATTTCTTTTTGACTGAAACAACCGTTGTTTTGCACGTTGTAATAACTAGATTCTCACAATGTATTTTACACATTGTACAAGGACAAAAATCTGTAGCCCTAGCTTTTGGAGATGCAATAATATTTCAAAGTGAAGATGAAATCCCAGACAATTCTTGGTCTGTCCTGCCAGCTGTTATTAATGTGTACACTCACAGCTTTGGTTTTGCACTGAGTTGTTGTAATGGAACCCCAACAGGTACTAGACCTGTGCCACGGCGTGCCAGCTACATGCACAGCCTGGGTACAAAGTGGCTGAAGCACAGGATTAGATAAAGCAGACCCTCGGCTGCATTAAAGAAAGAACTGAGCAACAGAATAATGATTATCTCCAGCACGGTGCCGACTTACTGAGGATTACTGAGGGTGCATGAGTCACTGAGAAACACCCTGCCTGCACACACACACACGCACCGTATATACACATGCAGTGTCACAGTGAATGTAGTCTGCAAATGTGCCCTCCGCTGAACCAAGCGCTAACATGTAGGACTGGCAACGCCCAAGAGACGGAGAAGGGGGAAGGGGGAAGGGGGCTCCACTGTGTGGACTGTGTTTGCTGCGTACTGGCAGGTCCGACTTGACTGACTGAGACACTGTATCAGTCGGTGTGGTTCAGAAGCCCCACAGCCACAGCGTCACACATATGGTTGTTCAGTGTTGACACCAGTCCACCCTCCAGACATGCATCATACACTGAGACTGTGATGTGTGACGCGTGTATAAAGCCGGGATGGGGATTCATTTCTTTAAATTAACGTGTGACTGTGTGGGCTGACTTTTGACATTTTTGTAAATAATTTAGAAATGTGTTTCTTGATATTTTGTCATTCTTTTTCTGCTGCTGAAATTTGATGAAACCTTGACAGAGAAAGTCTACTTTAGATATCTAAATATATTTGACCTTAGATCAAATAAAAATACAACAGTTTCCCCAATGAAGATTGGTTATAGTGAACCAGCTCTCCAGTCAGTAGAAAATCATTTCACCTGTACACCTGCAAACCCCAAAAGAATTTAAAATAAAATGAAACTAAATAAATCAAGATGCAAGCCCAGAAGTAACAATTTAGAAAAAAAACTTTAACATGACATTTAAACAAAGGGGAGTGGAGGATCTTCCTGCAGGTGTGCAGGTGTAATTGTTTTCTGTTGACTGATGACCACATGATGTGTCCTTTAAAAAGAGAGCTTACTGCTGACATTGGTTTCAGTGTTCTGGTGCCTAGAGCATAACAACATTAACCAAAACGGTGATGTGACATATCATCATATACATTAAGGATGCAGTGTTTTCTGTCTTATGAGCCACACATAGTCCTTTTTTTTAATAAAGAAAGTGGCTGGAAGACATAAAGCCAATCAATGTCTCTGACCAAGAACAGCCCCCCCCCCCCCCCCCCCCCCCCCCCCCCCCCCCCCCCCCCCCCTCTGCTCAAAGGATAGGTCATGTCAAGCCAATCAACATCTCTGTTGTTGACAGTATGAGTGCTGGAATCTCAGATTTGCATTATCCAAAGAGAGAGGAGCGTGCCCCATAGACTGCCAGTGGTACAGCTTGCACACAGGACAAATGTCGCACATGGCAGAGAGAGAGAGAGAGAGAGAGAGAGAGAGAGAGAGGTTGACCCTCTTAATAGGACTTTATTTCACCAGCAGAGTAATTACAAGGATAAAACGGTCAGGTCATTCAAAGTATTACAGAATTGCCCCTGACATTATGCATGAATGAAGAAGTCAAAAATGTGACCTGCTCTCAACAAGTTGACATGCACTGCCATCAACAAACAGCAGGTGTCAGGTATAGGTCTATGCTAAATATCTGACTAGCCCCCCCTGCATCCGCCTATCAAAATGTAGGCCTACTTACATTGATACAGTTATATTTGCTGCATCTAGAGTACAGCACTACACAGCTTGTGTACATACATTTTCTGTCTACTTCGACTAAGGGACGTAATTTCCTTCTTTTCATCACGTAACCTAACAGTCTTCCCGCTGACTGCTGCTCATAATGTCATTAAAAACAAAAGCAAGATCTGTTGTAAGACCTTGTGTGCTTCAAAGGCACTGATCCAAACACTGATTCATTATTTCTAAAATGAAAGAGAAATAGATTCTTTAAAGTACACGATTGTAACCAAATTTTGTTGCGTTCCCTTTACTTTGGAGGTCAGGACATCTTCATGACAGAAGAACAGAAGAAATATTACAATGCCATGAAGAAGCTGGGTTCCAAGAAACCGCAGAAACCTATACCTCGGCCAACAGTAAGACTCTTAAGTGCTCAGACTGTGGGTTCTACTCTGTCTGTTCTCGCTAATGGACTACAGGCAGAGGTGTAAAATGTCTAATGCTCTCATGTTTCTTGTCCTCCGCTGTCCTCAGAATGCATTTCAAGGCTTCGTGTTTGACTGCATCACAAAGCAGGCCTTCGACATCGTGATCATGATCCTCATCTGCCTTAACATGGTGACCATGATGGTGGAGACGGACGACCAGACGCCGGAGATGGACAAAATCCTCTACTGGATCAACCTGGTCTTCATCGTGCTCTTCACCGGGGAGTGTGCGCTTAAGATGATCTCTCTGCGTCACTATTACTTCACCATTGGCTGGAATATATTTGACTTTGTGGTGGTAATCCTGTCCATTGTAGGTAAGGAGATGTTTAAGGTGCCTCAGCTTCTCAGTAGATTTTAAGTAAAATTTTGTGCTGAATGAGATGTTTTTTGCTTTTGCAGGTATGTTTTTATCGGAGGTTATCGAGAAGTACTTTGTGTCCCCGACGCTGTTCCGAGTGATCCGTCTGGCCAGGATCGGCCGCATCCTCCGCCTTATCAAAGGTGCCAAAGGCATCCGGACGCTTCTCTTTGCCTTGATGATGTCACTCCCTGCTCTGTTCAACATCGGCCTCCTCCTCTTCCTGGTCATGTTCATCTACGCCATCTTTGGCATGTCCAACTTTGCCTACGTCAAGCGAGAGTCAGGAATCGATGACATGTTCAATTTCGAGACCTTCGGGAACAGTATGATCTGTTTGTTTCAGATTACCACCTCAGCCGGGTGGGACGGCCTGCTGGCACCCATACTGAACAAGAGGGAGCCCGACTGTGACAGCCAAATGGAGCACCCGGGCAACAACTACAAAGGTAACTGTGGCAACCCATCAGTGGGCATCTTTTTCTTTGTCAGCTACATCATCATCTGCTTCCTCATTGTGGTCAACATGTACATCGCCGTCATCCTGGAGAACTTCAGCGTGGCCACAGAGGAGAGCGCCGAGCCTCTGAGCGAAGATGACTTTGAGATGTTCTATGAAGTGTGGGAGCGCTTTGATCCCGACGCCACTCAGTTCATGGAGTACAGCAAGCTCTCTGACTTTGCAGATGCTCTAGATCCGCCGTTGCGCATGCCCAAGCCTAATATGACCCAGCTCATCTCCATGGACCTGCCAATGGTGAGTGGCGAGCGCATCCACTGCCTCGACATCTTGTTCGCCTTCACCAAGCGAGTGTTGGGCGAGGGCGGCGAGATGGATGTGTTACGCGGGCAGATGGAGGAGCGCTTCATGGCCTCTAACCCCTCTAAGGTGTCTTACGAGCCCATCACCACCACCCTCCGCCGCAAACAGGAGGACATGTCGGCCGTAATCATCCAGAGAGCCTTCCGCCGCTACATGATCCGCCTGGCCATGAAGAAGGCCTCCGCCCTGTACAAGGAGCGGCTGAAGGAGGGCCTCCGCGACCCTGACAAGGACGTGATGGTCATCAGCAAGTTCAATGAGAACTCCACCTCGGACAAAACGGACATGACGCCCTCCACTGCCTCCCCGCCCTCCTACAACAGTGTGACAAAATCGGACAAGGACAAATACGAGAAAGAAAATAGGGAAAAAGAAAACAAAGGGAAAGACTCGAAAGACCGAAAGAAATAGACTTTTTGAAAAGGAACAACAAATAAATGCATTAGAGACATGAGGGAAATTTGTTTACAGCTTCTAAAGGGGGTAGATAGGTACGTTTGTGTGCCGATTGTTAGAGATAATGAATGCCCGGTAGGTCTAAAGTGGGAGAACGGTTATGTCACAAATGAATACATGGGGTCTTCTCAGAGGGGAAATATGGAAACAAATGATCCAGCAGACACTGCCAGAGATTTACTGAAACGTGGAAAAGCCTCTCTGCAAAACGCTTGTGATTTTCCTATTGGTTGTTGTTACTATCTGACACACTTGAGTGTACTGTTAAGTTGTCTGTAGCTAGTGCTGCTGCTACTACTATAAATCCAGTGTCTTGAATTTAACAATCGCTGTATCACTTAACAAGTACTCTGCATTATTTTATTTTTTTTTGGTTACAAGGTTTCCTTTTTAATGAGAAAGAATGTTTTCTACTTTTTTGTGTCTTTATTGTGAGAATGTGTCCACTGCTTTCACTGTCGTCAAATCACCAAGGGCAGACAAAGTCAATGCTGGAAACAACCATGTGAAACCATGCAGGGTCAGTGCCAGAATGCTTTTGGTTCATACAGTATACGAAGATGAAACAAATAGCATCCCGCTGAATCACAATGGACAGATACATTGTATTCACTAGTGTGTGCAATCAGTGATTGTTGAAATCTGTATTGTGCTTTAATCTGGACTGCAATCTCCCCATTTCAATAGAAAATACAAGTCTCTGAACACAGAGAAGCTGAATGTATGCAAGGAATGAGACACATTTAAAGAAATTGTTTGACATTTTGGGAAATAGTAGTTCCTATTTCCCTGGAGTTAGATGTGGAGATTGATGCCACTTTCATGTCTGTCCTTCAAATATGAAGCTAGAGGCAGGAGACCATTAGCTTAATTTAAAAGACAGCTCCACTGTCCTGCACCTGTAAAGCTAAATCTAATTAAAACATTGCATCTGGTTTCTTTAATCGTACAAAAAATGAAATGTACCAATACTCAAAATCAGGGTACTGGCTGATACCAAGTAAAGATGTGATACCAGTGCTCCGTTTTACTGAAATCTGTAGGGTTAGGGTTCGAAGTTAAAAATAACTACAACCTAAAGATTCAATGTAAATCGTTCAACTGTTGTTGGACCAGAAATACTCACGTTTTTAGTGATAACTAGCCTACTAAACTAGCTGTAGCTACGATTTGAAAATGAGCGTCAGAAGATATAAAATGTTGATTGTTGAATGATCGTGATTGTATTGAATTTTACTCACAGTTGTTGTCAGAGGACATACCAACAAACAAAAGTTTCAGTGTAACATAATAAACATCTCTCAGAGCAGCTTTTACTGAGAAACCAGCTAATGTTACCTGCAGGTTTTGAAAAATTATCTTTGCTTGAAAAAACGAGGAGAGATGAAAGGTTGAACTTGTTACCTTAACAAATCCAGGTACTTTGCTGACTTTAAAAATTAAACTGGCTATTGGAACCCAAACCTAAAAATGTGTTAACCTCTATGTGAGCTAACGTGAGGCTGAAACACTTTTAAATACTAAGTGGAGACATTCAAACACCACCACCTTTATTGCTCAGAAGGTTTGTAAAATTGCATCATTAAAATGCATTAACCTCATAATTACAGACACACCATTACATTTTTGTCGAATACAGGTTGTGCTGCAGGATTGCTAATGTTGTGTCCGGATACAGACCTGACAAACAGCATTGAGCGTATTTCCCTAAATGTCGAAACTTTTCCTTTACGGTGACACTCATATCTACTCATTCATCCACTGTTGCATTGCACTGTCTCCTCCAATGCATTTGTTGTCCCCACGTTTGTCCCTCATCCCACCTCTTCCCCTCATCTCCCTGGGCTCTTGTAAAGAAAATATCTTAAATAATGAAATATACTGAAAAGAATATGTCAACCTTTCAAACTGCTCTCAAGCTAGAACATGACTATATATCACATTTAGAGGTTCTAATATCACCAATGTTTGTATGACGTTCATGTTGTTTAAATTAAGAAGCGAGTGGTTTTAATGTAGTGGTTTGGTTTGTAAATAATATAGCTATTTGGGCCCACAGTATGCATCACACTTACATTTGATGTAAGAGCACTTTTTATCCCCACTGCTATGTAATACCACGTGTGGCAGTCGTACATGTAAGTGTGTGTGTGTGAGGGAGAGGTCGAGTGTGTCTGTATTTGTATGTCTATCTGTATATTTGGAAGAAATGGAGAATGTAAGCATCTATCTCTGTGTGAGCGAGTGCGTGTTTGTGTGCAACTGGGGTCGGCAGGTTGCTTATGTTCTACCGATTATAAATAACATTTTTACTGTAGATATGAGTGCAATTTTCCAGTCTTCAGATTTGATTTACATTTTTTCTAGACCTCGTTGTTTCCTTTCTGCACTGTAACACATGATGAAACACATGTATGGTCCCCATCTCTGTAGATACAAACCATGAAGCAATCAGTAGCCATCTCTCATTGCGCTTGTAGTGTTTTAGTGAACTGCATGCAAGAAGTGACTACTGTCCGCTCATATGGTAATATCATTTTAAAGCCAAAAGAATAAAGGAGATATTTTTTGTAAATGCTTGTTTATTTCCTCCAATTCCTTTTCCATCCTTGTCTTTGTTCGATGGATCAAAACGTTTTTGTTCTGTGAGTGACATCCGCTCTTTGGTCTGTAATCTGAACCTGAAGTATGAGACATGGCGGGAGCTTTGGTTGAACAGGATCATTCATGTGGTTCAAGTACATGTTACACTTAACTATGTATCATGTTTGCAAAATGTGACAAGTGGCATTTTATTTTTTTGTTATAACCAAAGATGTGGCAACAAAACACAAAATCTAGATTTCCAAAATAAAACCTAATTTTGGAAAGCATATTTTGCACGCAGGATGCATTCATTGTAAGGTGAGAGCTCATGTTACTGGACACCTGATGGAAGGAGGTGAGAGGCTCTGCGTGTTCACTGAGGCTATACAGATACTACCAACACGATGGTCTGTTTTCTATCTGAGGATGATGTATTTAATATAGACAGCTGAGATCCAAGGGTAAAGTGGGCCAGCATACACTGCCAGAGGGTGAAATGGCTGGAGATTGGATGGGAAGATTGTTGTTTAAGACGTTATGTTTAAAAATAAATAAACCACAATACTAGATATTGTAATTAAAGGCCAAAATACCAAACCAGTAACACTGGCATTTATAAGCACTATACAGATACTATTACACTCACGAGCTCATCCGACAGTGTGTAACTGTAACTGTAATCATTCACTAACTAAAACACAGGTTGAGCTTCAACATTTACTGTTGACCTTGGAAACAATAAGTTGACAAAGTGTCCTTATGGATGGCTACAACAACTTTATAGTGTGTTATAAACCATTCAGTAAAATATTAAAGTCTAATATTTCTAGTATGTGATCAAAAGTGACTACAAATACCAAAAACATTTTCACTGCATTTGTTTGACAGATTTTACAGATTTGTCCAAGAAAAAAATATATTCTTATAGGATTTCTTCCTCAGCTTGCAGCCGCATCTCCTGGCCTTCATCATCCCATATATGATCTATAATATAATCTATTATCAGGTGACCAAACCAAATAACCTCCGTGACAACTGATCTTCATTTGCTGATAAAGATCGCAAGATGAGAAGAAAAATAGTAAGTGGACCTTGAGAAAAAACATTTTTGTTGATGATTCTTGGTGTGCGGAGAAAAGGGTCATTTCACAGGGGTCATTTTCATTATTATTTAGCGTTTGCTCGAGACAACACTACACAGTCACAGTGTTTAGTATCAGTGCCATCTCCACATTATGCAGGGTCAAGTACCATCGACCACAACAGCCAGGCGACCACTACAGGAGAAGGAGAAGGTGGTGTTGGGATAGACAGGCGTGGGAGACGGAGGTGAAAAGCGAAGGCTACCCCCACCCAGCAACCCCCTCCAAACGCTCTGCTGCTTTGCCCTTCCTGTTGCCTGGCAACATAACATTCTGTCTGTGATTGATTAGCAGTGTCTCTGAGCTTGCTTACCCACAATACCTTGCAGGCTGAAAGCAACTCCCACCCCCAACAGAGTGTATACATACCTTGCCGGTCTGATTACATAAGAAACGGCAGGGGTCAAGTGATGACCTTGTGTTCTTAATGAAATTCAATGTACAGCCTATACTGTACGTGTGTGTCATTGCTGGAGGATCATAAGGGACAAATAAATGTACATTTACTTTGTATTGTGCCCAGCACCTGCTGCAGTGTCTGTTGTGTGGTTATGCAATGAGCCATGAAAATATGTCTATACATGAATAGCCTGGCCAATAAGGTGGGAGCACAAAGCTTCCTCTTGCCCCTGACTGATCTCTCTGCCTCACCCAAACGTTGTTATCTCAGCAGTGCTCTCTAGAGGCTGCAACGTGCTGCAAATTCAAACCGTTGACGAGAATGGAAAAGCAGGGTGTCAAAGCAGATGCTCCTCTAACTGTGAAAGGAGTAAGACAGACTTGTGTATACATTATTGTTTTCATTGAGAAACAACTGATTTGAATCATGTTCGCATGCTGACAGAGGACGTTCTGAGCAAAAAAAAACGTCCTGAGGCTGAAAACATGCAATCAACAAATTTACTGATGTCATAAAAAAAATTATTCAACCCCTCTCATATTTGCAAGCAAGATGAAGTCAGTTGTTAAGCAACTCATGCCATCTGCTGGTAGAAAAATAGGATACTCTGAGAAATTCACACTGTATTTTGTCTGTTCACAGGAGTAAAAACTGTATCTTCAACCTTAGATCAGTAGGAGAGAGAGTGGTGAGTTGAGCCAGTTTTCCTTGATGTGTCTTTAAAGTGAAGACATAACAGTAAGGTCTCCAACTAAAATATGTACATATAATTTAGCATGTGGTGCATTCCTTGGAATAATCAATTTGGATCTAAAATAAACTGTTTTCAAAATATGGCTTTCAAAAAAAAGTGGACCCTTGGTTCAACTTGCCCCATATGAGGGGGAAGTTTAATTGCATTTAGTAGTGAAACCTTGCAGCTATGTCTCCTAATTGTTTCATATCAATGTATTGCTTTAAAGCCATCCTGTTAATCATCATGTCGAGTGCCACCTGATGAACTGACTTCCCTTTTTGTACCTCTCCCACTGCTCTGTACAAATCCACAAGGGGAGTTCAAGCCTGTCTGTCTTCCATTTATAGAAACATGACATGATGGTTTCTGGTCTAAAATGCATAATGTCATATCATTTCGGTGATGCATAAGAATGCATTGTAAAATAACAGTAAAATACCTGGCTCAACTTTCCCCAGGTCTTTTTGCTCAAATGACCCCATCCATTTTAACAAAATTGTGTCATCCAGCAGTTTAAGAGTCATGTGAACAGTGTAGCCTCATATTGTAACTTCCTAAAGCACTAACAAATGCGTAAGATTTCAAACCTGTCTGTAATTGTTCAGACACAAGAATCAAGACTTCTTGAACATAAAAAAATCTCTTCATCAATTTGAATGGCAAAAAACAGTTTTTTTTTTATCTTAAATGTGCTTATCACTTATTCCATGGGCCTCTCTCCACCACAGGGTGAGTAAAATGATTAACCCTTCAAAACTGTGTATTCATATAACCAATTTGGTCTATGGTTGCCAAGAAACAAGGGGTGGCTGAACTTCCCCACAGGCTCAAATTACCCTGCTCCACCAACGCAATTGATGAACCTCCTTTAAACTGAGATGGATGTTAAAAAAGTGTTTTAATCACATTCATGGAAATGTACAGTTGTTTTAAAAAGAACACATTTTTGTCCCCCAATTTTGGCAGTATTGGGAGACAAAGGACATCACTCTTACACATGCCTTAACCTATCTGAAAACTCAGAAAAAAGCGCAGTTGTTCAAGTGACTGTAAAATGATGAATGAAGTAACATTCTCTAATCTCACTTAATGTGTTGGCACAAGTAACAAGAGAGACAAATTAGAACGAGAAATTACCGGCAAGAAAATGAAGAAAATTTTTATTGAAATTATTTTTTTAAGCTTTCAAGCTTTTAAAAGATTCTTGATGCAGATACGGTGTCAAAATGAAGGCTTTTAAAGTAAAAGGCAGATCATGTGACTTGTGTCTTAATTCTATGTTAGGAAACTTGAGTGGTTAGTTTCTTTTGTAAATCAAAAGAAGACAAAAATTATGCAGCTAAATGCGCAGTGATAATGCTCGCCAAGCGGCTAGTCCGACACGCCCTCAAAAACACTGGTGGAAAAATACTCAGCTGCTGCAGCACACAGTAACGAGACATCCGCCTGCTGCCTCTCCTCTCCCTTCCAAACACTAGCTACCCTCCAGGCAGTCAGTGGACAGTTGTTACTGTGATGTAGAGACAGAGCTCAGTTAAAACTTTATGGATGAAAGATACATTTGTTACAAATTAATACCTCACCACTCTGAAACTCTTGCTCCCATCCATGTTGCTCAGCTGGTAAGGGGATATACAGCTGAACCAAAGCTGTGTTTACCGGCTTCTCATGACCCACCCTACTCCGCTTCTGATTGGCTAGTAATCCATAACAAGGAACTGCGCATCTACAAGTCTTAAACAAGATCTTGTAGAGTTGAGATGCTTCACTCCGTGGCTAAAACCAAGCGTTCAACACACATGGTGAAAAGAGGAGCTGCAGCAATGTGCAGTATGACAAAAAATATGGTGTTTTTTGAAAATGAAACCATGTAAACCTGTTCTGATACAACCCCTAAATTTTGAACCTGAAAATGAGCATAATATGGCCTCTTTAAAGTACCTACAGCGGTACTTTGAGCTAAATGCTAATGTCAGCATGCTAAGATGTTTACAGTGGGAATACTTACAGGCTTAATTAAGCGTATAACATTTTCTAATTAGCAACACAAAGTGCATGTATGGTTGATGGCAATGTCATTAGTTTTGCATGTTTGTGGTCATAAAATAGATTTTTGGACAAATAGAAATGTTGGCTCATGACGGCACTACATGAAAAGTTAAAGAAGCTGGCGTGGAAAGAAGCTGTGAATACAATCTGACATATCACTTTTTAAGTTGATAAAGCAAATGTGTTAGTAGTTAACAGTTGCTTATTTACACATTCAGGTGTCGTGTTTGTGTCCACCTGATGCATATAAGTCCAATTTTGACTGTCTTTTAGCTTCTAGTGTTGCTTTCTACCAACTCCTTAGGGGAATATCTGGCTCTTTAGCTGCTAAATACTCCTTTATGTTCACCAGCAGTCTCCAACTTTCTGTCAGCTAATCTACAGCTGAGAAAACAACTCCCTGCTACCATGAGAAAACTAAGCTATGAGAGCAGTAAAGGTGAATCAAATGATTCACCTTTACTTTACATTTTGTACCAAAACAAGGTAAAAGAAGCTAAAACCCGTGCAGCTGAGGAGAACTGCAGAGATGGGTGATAATCCTTTATGGGTTCATCACTACTACTCTTTTCACATACGTGTAGTCAGGTGATCCATTGTTAATATAAGAGTACTGAGATGCTTGTCTGTACAAAATTTAATGGCAAATCATCAAATAGTTGTTGCCTAGACCAGAGGCCTAGCCACCATGCTAGTGATGCTAACATTTTAGCACAAAAAGGAACAAAAAACACCGTTATTATTAATTATAATGGATTTATAAGTTTTTTTAAATGATTTTACAGTTTGTATTAAGCCTAGAAACATCTTAGGTAAACTGAACACATGCTTTACAGACAGGCATTCAAGAATAATTAGCAGCAACGATGAGACACCAGCACAATGGAAAATAGTGACACAATACAAGCACCTCAAAATCTTGATTTGTCATAGATGCCAGTCACACCACAAAACATGCTGTAATGATCAAAGACTTTCTAACAGGGCATAAATTATACAAGTAACGTACAGAAACACTGTTTTATTGAGCTGTATCATTTGAGTCTTTTAATCTAAACCAACAATCTTGGAAAGGTTTAGAGACAAATTATGCTAAAATTATATCAGCTCTTTGAGCCTTCTGTCAAAATCTATGGGACTTCTTCTTTCTTTGGAAGTGCACTTATCAAGAATAAATCAAACTCTAATAGTTGAAGGTCACAATTCTTGAATAAAGATTTCCAAATATTAATTGATCCCTCTCTAAAGCATTTGATTCATCAGGTACTCTCTGAGCATGACGTGCTTGTTATTTGATCGGTGTCTCGCTGCATATGCAGTCCTGGTTGCTCCTGTATCAGCTCCCTTTTTGTCTCCCCTGTCTGCTCACTCACAGACCCAGCCGAAGCCTCAGTCTGTGAGTCATGATGGTCTGGATTGTTCTGGAGTTCCGTCGAGGGCGGCTGTTCATCAGCTGCACCAGCAGGGGCACTGTTACTCTCACGGGTGTCTACATGTGAGTAAGTTTGGAGAGTCAGGGACTCTGCGGGGTGAGGGAAATGGCTGGGAATGCTCTGCTGCTCTGTTTGGCAGTGGAGTTTTGTGTTTATTTCAGACTCTATTGCGGTCTCTACTGTGGGGAGCGTGGGGGCGACGGTGCCATTTTCACTGAGAAAAGCAGGAGTGTCATTTACAGAGCGGTCTATTTGATAATGCTGCATGGAGGGAGTGTTGTGGAAGGGGTTACTGAGGCTCATGAGTGTGTTATTAGAGTAACTCAGCACAGAAGGAAGTGGAACCGAGTAGGGCGGAGGACTCGTTCCGTGCAACGAGCAATCCCAATCTTCCTCCTCTTCCTCTTCTTCTTCCTCATCATCATCGTCTTCTTCATCTTCCTCGTCCTCTTCTTCTTCCTCCGGATCGATTGTTTCTAAGCTATGTGTGCTGCAGTCTGACAGCCCGCTGCAAACGCTGCTGCCATCCTCATCTTCTTCATAAGCTTCATCATCCTCATCCTCTTCATCTTCTTCTTCTTCTTCTTCTTCTTCTTCTTCTTCTTCTTCTTCCTCCTCCTCCTCCTCCTCTTCCTCTTCTTCCTCTTCCTCCATTTCATTTAGATGTGAATCCGAGTTGCCTGTGCTCTGGAGGTGCATGATGGGAATGTGCGGTGTGCCACTCATCAGTGGAAACTGCAGGTTCGGCTGCTGCTGCTGCTGCTGCTGCTGGACCAAGGAGGAGTCGCCATGGTAACCGTTGCCATTGGTTACAAGCTGCTGCTCCGGCTGCTGCTGCTGCTGCTGATGATGATGATGCTGCTGCTGCTGCTCCTCGCGGCTCCTCTCCAGCTCCAGCTTCATGATAGTGTGCAGGAAGTGGGTGCGTACCCGGACCGGGTTGAACTCCAGGCGTCCTGTGGTATTGCTGCAGCCCTCTTTAGCGCAGCCACAGGGGAAGGACATGCGGTCCACCTATGGACAAAACAAATATTTAAATCCACTGTGGGCATTGTATGTATTTAATACTTCCCAAACCTTGGCCACTGGAAAATGGTAGACGGCACTACTTGCATTATTCTTAAAAGTAAAACATAAATTTGAATACCCTTCACTTTTTGATTAAGGAAATTCATTCATTCATTTATTCAACCTTTATTTATACTCAAAAGATCAATGAGGGGCGAGCCTTATTTACAACGACATTGAGTCAATTACCAAAACAGAGAAAAGAAGAAAACAACAGCAAAGAAATATAATAACAGAGAAAAGCAATAGCACAATTAGCTAAGAGAAAGTCATTAAAACTTTCTAACTGGTGAAGATGTAAAGAAAATGTGCAATAAATAGTTATGCAAAACAATTACAAGAAGAGGTTGGGGGTTTAAGATTAAGTTTCTACAATGTCCAAAAGGTACAAGTGTATTTATTTTAAGAAGGTGCTGTATTTTGCAAGGAATCAGGTGCACTATATTGAGTCAATCAGTAGAGTGAGTCGGATAAAGCCCATGTGAGCAAGCAATTCTGAGAGGTAATTTGGTAATTTTCCAGTTGGGGCATTATGTATAAAAAGAAACCAGCAAGTATCACATCTCTCTTGAAGATAAGAACACCCAGCCCAATTATAGTAAATACAATGATGTGTACCATTGGCGTCACTGGTAATAAATCTCAAGGCAGAGTGGCAGACAGAGTCCAAATGTTTAAGAGTTGATGAGAATACATGCCTCTAAATCATATCACCATAGTCCAGGACTGACAAAAAGTGAGAATGATGATTCCTGTAAAAATAGCCAACCTCTTGCCTGAGTCAGCACACAAGATTATACATCTGAAATTTGAATGTGAGTTTTTCATCCATCCAGGCGCAGAGAAACACATATTCTGTCAGTCTCTTAAAATCTGTTTATTGTATTAGCATATTAAAAATATTATAGGTAATTGCTCTGGCTCTGGAAAATAGCATGAACTTTGTTTTATCAGCATTTAGCTTTTAAGTCTCAGGCCTTTAAGAGCATCTTAAATCGTAAATCTTCAGCTGTTTTGTACAGAATCAGCAACATAATACAGTACTATGTCATCAGCATACAGATGAACGTGGCAGTTTGCCAATGATGAAACAGTATTGTTAATATAAATACTGAAACAAACTGGACCACAAATTTAACCCTGTGGAACACCTTTTGTTACTGATAAAAACTCCAAATTTAACAGATTGTTGTCTCTCTGATTTTCTGAACCGATTACATGCATTCATATCAAATCCAATATTATGTAGCCTCTGCAAGAAGAGATAATGGTCTACAATATCAAATGCTTTGAAAAGATAAAATTAAAGTGCAGCACAGTGCTTTTTAAAAAAATCTAAAGCAGATACAAGGTCCTTTACAACCATAGTGACAGCAGTAACAGTACTGTGGTAAAATGAACAGTGTTGTTGTGCATATTCCTACTGTCAACAACTGTGATGTACTACTGAGTGGCGCATGTCAAAATCATGCATGCTGTTTAGATAAGTTCTACTGCACAGACAGACATGAACAACACTTTAGTATTATAGATGGGCCTCACCACAGTTCCATTTACCTGGCACTTAATGCCGGCCAGGCTGCAAGCACAGGTCTCTGGGTCACATATACCCCTGCAGCGACACCCGCACTCCTCACGGGACATGCGCAGGGCACGCAGCTCGTGCTTCTCCTCCACGTCAATGCGTCGGACGCCAGAGGCGCGGAGAAGGGCCCGGCGCCGCCTGGTAGTCAGAGGCTGGAGGAAGAAGTAATCGTCCACCTCCGTGTTGTCCACATCCAGGTCATCTTCGGAGATATCATCGAGCGTCAGGGTGTCCGCCTCCACGGATGACACAGTGCCATTCTTAGTCAGCTGGAGGACAGACAAAGAAAGTTGAATTAAGATTGCAACATAAATGTAGGCTTACGCCTACACATACATTTAGACCCCCAGGAAAGTTATATGTGAGCTGTCAGCTGAAGATTGGTTACAAAACATCAACAATGTTTATTATTAATGCCCTGACTTATTGAAAAAAATATGAGCCAAGACAATTTTAATATTCGAAAACAAACAATCCTTTAAGGAAGAAGAATCATAGTTAAGAAACGGACTTATGGAGCAAAGATTCTACTACAATGCAGGTAAATGAGGCTTTCTGGAATCCACTGACTTTGAGTTTGATGGCATTGAGTTTCTCCTCTTTGAGATGGTCTCTCAGCATGTTCCGGTGGCTTCGTTTCTGCTCCATGGCAAACTCCCTGAGAGTGAAGCGCTTCACCCCGCTGTGACGTGGTGACATCCCAAGGGTGCTGCCACCCTGCGTGGGCACACTGGTGAAGCCCTGCCGACGGCTGAAGTAGTAGACTGTCACGCTCTCAAAGTGCACGTTTCGACCCCGCAGTCGCTTTGACTGCTGCTGGAGAGTGGCTGAGATTGAGACATGGAAGTGGGAAACATATTTAGTGAAAGACAGTATGCACCTTAGTTAGTGCTAAAAGCTAGATAAAGGAAAATTATAACTTCAAAAAGCAGTCATTAGTAAAATTTCAGGATAATGTTAAATGTTAAAACATAGTGTAACTGTAGCACAAATAAGGAATAATTCTTTCAAAAATCCTTTCACGTTCTCTTTAATGGGCGTGGTATGATAAAAATAAACTTTACACTATATGGCACTTTTCTAAACACGTTAAAAAATGCTTTATATTAGAAACAACAAATCAAAATAGAGAAACAAAGCAGAAGATATTAATGAAATCAACATAATAGATATTATAAGAAAAATAAGATAAATATAAACAACAGACAGTACAACAGACATGACATGGCATTGAAAAATCAGAAAAACGCCTTTCTGTAAAAGTAAGTTTTAAGAAGTGTTTTATAAGATGCTATTAATTTGGCTTGACTGACCAGTCACCCCTGGAAGTAAAGTATTTACTGGAAATAGCCAGGAGTCCCCGTCAGCTTATAAATTCTGACAGACATGACAAGAACTGAGTTACATTGGCACTGTCACAGGGTCTTTGGGTGAAATACAGCTGTGTGTCATCAGCATAGAGCTGGAATTTAATGTTAAATCTCTGTAATTTGTGACTCAATGGCAACATATATTGTATGTAGACAACAAAAGTGGTCACAAAACAGATCCTCAGTGGGAGGTGTGGGAGAGGCCCTCTCACGACGACAGAGGAGCTTCTATTGGTAAGGTAGGAACAATACCAGTTGAGATCCATGTCCTTAGTGCCCACACAGTTTTTCTGTTGTTCTAATAAAATTGTGTTTAATAACACTTTGTCAAAGGACAAGCATAAGTGAAGAAAGATTTATTACATGCAAAATACCATATTGTTGGTGCATATTGTCAAGTGCAAAAAGGTATACATAAAATCCCCAAATTATCCCTATAGTAATCATGTTTTTGTTTCCTGAGAAACATTCTGCCCACTGTTGAATAGTTTTTCCATCTCAATGTCCTGGTTAAAATGTCACTATATAGATGCCGTTTACATGTGACCTCGAGTGTTTCCAGCGCTTCCCGTTGTATCAAAACATACTAGCAGGGAGCTGCTGACAGTAGTGGTGTGGTAATGTGATCTTACAGTCAAGCAGTCCAGCGGGTACGGGATGGTTGAGACTATCACTGCTGTTGCCGCTGTCGCTGCAGGAAACATCATCATCAGATCCCTGCATGGACAGGTAAGGGGACGGGCCCTCCTCAAGCTTCCTCTTCAGGATCCCACTCATCGTGTGGCCCCTTTTCACACCTGCATAAAGGCAAAGGTACAGTTTATGGCTGATTCGCAAATTTATATAAGCCAGAATAATAAGAATAGATTTGAGAATCAATTTTAGTGTCTTTCTTTTTTAAACTAATTCTTCAAAGATGAATAAAAGCTTACTTTAATGAAATTATATTAAAACACAACTGTTTTCCTGTAGCTCTTCTACATCTTAATAACTGATTAAGTAAAACTCCCAAGCCAGTATAAATCTTTAGATTTTATGTTTTTGGAAAACTGTATTTGTACTGTTATGTAAAGAATGTCAAACGTGCAAAACTACTAATCAATTGAGCTCAGTAAACAGCTCAGAAACAGGTCTTATTCTAAAACAATCTGGGTCAAGTAAGGATGTTTTTATGCAAAACTTGGCAGCACACCATTTTGTGATGATAGGTGACCTTGGAGTAGAGAATGACTCATGTCAAATGAAGTGTTGTGCTGATTAAGATTTTGATTAACTATTTTGTTATCTTACTGGTTGCTTTTGTAGATAAAGTGTACACATTTCCTATAGGAGATTATTTGCACACAAGGCAAGTTTTATCCCACACTTAAAAAGCACTGCTGATAACGGGAAGTGCATCTCTCCAAGCCCTCTGCACTTTGTTCATACTTAAATTTCAAATTTGTAAAAACTGTTGACCTGACTGCTTGGACTGGTGGAGGATTACATCATATGCAGCAGAGCTGAATGCTGGACCAAGCTTTTCCTCTCTCACAGGCTTTGTCTCCTTTCTCTTACTACCTACTGCAATACAATTATTCTTGTGCCATGTCTTCTGTTGCCTTATGTTCATTGCCATCGCTTTTAAAAAAAATTCCTACATCTTATTTCATTATTTTTTCTTATTTTCCTTTCTCCACCCTTACTTGTATTCATTCCTATACTCCAGCTCTCTGCTTTTCTGAACCAGATAGATGTGTAGTACAGAAGACACTGAACACATCATACTACCTAACATCTGTCTATGTGCTTGATGTCATAGAAGATGTTGCAGTTTTTCTTGGATCCAGGAGGGTTCCTTGTGCTGCCCGCCCATGCCTCTTTAACCTAAACATTCCCGGTCAAGCTCTGTTAACCGGTGCCATTTAGAGTCCCAAACCTGCACACACACACACACACACACACACACACACATCTACAAGCCTGCTCACTTGTCTGCATGCGCAACCTCTCCCCATGCACATCCACATCCCAAACTATAACATGGGAATTATCATCATCATCATCATCCTGCGACATGATTAAATCTCGTGGTACTCATGTTGCTGCATGCATAAAGGCTTTCTGTGAGTCAGTTTGACCGTCGCTGACCTGTTTCCTTGGCTTGCCTTTGGTTTCCAGGAAGTCCTCGACTCTCTCCTCTGCATCACACGGTGTTCACCAGCAGCAGCCAAACATCCCCATGTGTCGTGATGATGCAGTGAGCGCTGCCATGATGCCTGCTTTCTCTCTCTCTCTTTCCAGCTGCCTCTGGCACTAATGTGCAGCACTGAACACTTCTGCCTCTGTCACTATCCTATGCGTTGTCTCTTTGCAGCCTCATCCTATGCTCATACTGTCAGCTCTCTCACTCTCTGATTCTGATTCTCTCCTGCTCTGCTTCCTTTCTGTCTCTCTCTCTCTCTCTCTCTCTCTCTGTCTCTCTCTCTCTCTCTCTCTCTCTGTCTCTCTCTCTCTCTCTCTCCTCACAAAGACTTGTTAGCGCGATGCTGCTGCCGGCTGGAGCGCTGGAGCTTGACTGAGGTAAAGCAAGCCCTTCGAGATCACAGAGAGAAATGGGGGGTAGTAGATGTGGTGGTGGAGGTAATGGGGTGGGTGTGGAAAGTGTAGATTCTGCTACGAAATACCTCTTTTCCACAGTCTTCGGGAAAATAATTGACAGAAATATATAAGCAATATTTTTCCACAATTACAACAGAAAACAATGAGTTTCTTCACCTTTTCAAACTCACATCACAGGTGATTTTTTTGTCAGTCCCTACAATGTTTTATACCTCACATACTTTGCATAGTATTTATAATGCAAGTGTAATGTCTGTTTTGCTTTGTGGTGTTCCGTCTCTTTGTTTCCATAAAGCTTATTGGAATTTTAAATTGATAACCGAGACAAATAGATCAGAGGAAACAGAGACAATGACTGTAATTTTCACTGTGATTTTATACAGGAAAATATTCTGAATGTAGGGGTAAGGGTCACTGACATTCAGGTAGGAAATAAAAAACAACAAAATAAGAAAACAAACTTTACTTTGATCATTTACAACCCAGATCACAGGGATCAAATGTATCTTTGCTTTCTGGGCAGCATATCTATCTAAACACTAAATCTAACACTATAAATAAGTAAGATTGGGCCCTGGGAACATAGGAATGAACCTGTCTGTTTGGATATACTACAAGTGACACCAAAATGTTTATATTAAAATCATTGTTTAAAAAAGGTTTACAATGTATTACACATAAAGTAACGACGAAATATGACTTAAACATATCTTAACCTCACTGAATCCCATTAATTCTACACACGTCAAAAGCTGAGATGGCAGTTAGTGCATTGGAATAACTTACTGAGATGTCAGTTCATGAAAATGGTTATTTATAAATGACAATGACATAAATGACGTTTAGTTTTAGCTGGGGTGAACTAAGGGTAAGCTTTCAATTGATATAGCGCTCGTGCTATAGCAGTCTAGTTGGCTGAGTGCAGTAAGTGCAAATTTCTGAGGTTGATGTGTTGAAAATGTGTTGTTAGTTTGTATTACTACTGGACAAATTTTAATCTTGACCTGGTGGTGGCTCAATTAAAAGTATTAGTAAAGATATTCCAAGGGGAACATGAATGTCTTTACCAAATACCATGGCAATCCATCCAATAATGTGGCTGTTGAAACATCTCATCAGTCTAGTGGACTTGAAAATGGTGGACCGACTGATATGGCCCTAACAACTAAAACATTTTCACTTTTCCAAAATGTCTGTGCCTGCCTGTGTCTGCTGCTTCACACAAGGACTCAACGTTTGTTAAATAGCAATTGAAGCCATTGTGAAGTGTGTGAAAATTCACATTCTGATCATATTCCTGTAGGGACAAACCTGGCAGGCTTACATGCATACGTAAAAAACACAGGAGTGGACCAGCTGTGCGGCCGCAGGAGTCACACCATGTTCCAAACTGTCACAATCAACACAATATTGCAGCCACAGCCACTTCAGCTGATCACGTGCCCCAAGTGGGTGATGCTAATTTCATCGGTTTTCAGCTTAAATCTCTCAGTCAACAGTTTTGAGGCAGCATGAGACATGCAATTGACTAAAATAAGACAAGGCTGTTTTTGTTGTTGCCCATGCATGATGACTCACTGCCACTGTTTATATGCAGCTCAAAGCTGCACACGTGCAATAAAAATAAAACTCAAAATATACCTGAATGAAGAAGATTCAGTGCCAGGATTTTTCTAAGGTCATGATCCCTTTACAGATCAGAAAGTTTTGATGAGCCACCAACCAAATTCTGCAAACGTTTGTGAGTATTTTAAAAAAATCATTCCATGTTCTTAGTTTCTGTACTGTGGCTATGGCCCTGAGTAAATTTGTTCCAACATAAATCATTAGACCTTTTTCACAGCAGACATTTTGACTTATCATAGTAGGAAACACACAAGGTTTCCTTTACTTTATTAACAATGACTCTGTTCTGTCCAAGTGTCCCAGTAAGCCATGACAATGTGATGGTGAGATCACACACAAAGGAAGCAGCTAAATGGAATTCAGCCATGATTCATTTTATTATTTGCACCTGTGCCATGTCGAAACATCTTCCATGAAAAGGACATAGCTGAAAGAATGTTTTGCATAGATGAATGTATTCAGAAGTAAAAATAAGCCCTGTTGCATATGAAAACGGTTACTTATAATTGTATAACATAAAGTGCTATAGAAATTAATTATTATTTCTTTCAAAACGATGTGATTAGGGTGCCCTGCTAGCTCACCTGGTAGAACGCACTACGTGCCATGGTTGAGTCCTTACGGCCTGGGTTTTAGTCTGCCCTGCCATTCCTGTGTCTCCCTACTGTCACCATCCTAAAACGCGGAACGACCAAAAAAGAAAACCTTAAAAATATGTGATTAAGCACCCAACCCCCACCCACGAGCCCCTAAACATTGTTGCTATAGCAATGCTAGAGCCTGAATTTTCTGTCTTCCCCTTTATAGTTTTGCTTGGTTGAAAAATATCAGAAATAAAGCTATTGAGAGCCATAACCTTGAGTTTGTATGTACTGTACACGCATACAGAGAGAGTATATTAAAGTGAATTGGCTTCATCTGTCTGTTGGACATTTTATTTTTTATTTTTCCAATGCAGCACAGAGGATGTGGAAAACAATATGGACTCACAAGAATCACCTGCTTTCCATAATTAGTTTTACAGCTTTGTGACCTACTCTAAATTTAATTATTTATTTTAATTGTATTTGGTGAAAACATACTATTTAAGAAAATATTCAAAATCAACCTAGTTATCGTCGTGTGAAAAATAATTGTACTGTATTAAGATCCTCAACAGCTGATTATTCTTCTCTCTCTGGGCAGTGAAGAGCTTTCATTTATTAGTTTAAAATTAATTTATTAATTAAAAAAATTCTGATGCTTGTGTTCTGTCAGGGTGCTGTTTGCTGTTGGATGAAACCACCAGTGCGTGGAGTAAAATGTCCTTGAACATAAGGGCAAACTACACATCACAACATAAATCAAATATTTGTTGTGAATAAATATTCTCACATCACTGCAGAAAAGCCACAGATTCCAATTTGCTCTTGGTCGAGCATTTAAGGAGTAAAATGAAAAGTTGCAGCATTTGTAAAAAGAAAGCAAACAATACGATGGAACAGGTATTTTTTATTTGTAGTTTATTATTACTGTCGCAAACTAATACCTGACCTCCACTTGCTGTTCGAGAAGGACATTTTTTGGGGTTTGAGCAGTGCTCTGAATCGCCTTGTTTTCTCCTGGCAAAGATGGAGTGGCAATGTGCTGGAGAGGCAGAGTGATCCTTCCAATCAGCTTCCATGGCAACGGGCCACGAGAGGGAGGGAGGGAGGGAGGGAGGGAGGTGGGTGGGTGGGTGGGTGGGTGGGAGGGAGAGAGTCGAAAGAGGAGGAGGCAGCTAGAGGGGTTGTGGGGAGGTGGGGGCTGGGATGTGGCAGCTTCTAACGCTGAAGCATGAGGGGGAAAGCTGGAAGAGGTCTGCTTTTTCACAGCGAGAGAACATGGTGTGTGTGTGTGTGTTTGCTCGGAAATTTTAACAATGGGCACAGTGAAGGAAAACTAGACATTAAAATAACTGATTATGTTTTGGCTGTGCCGTTCTATGTATTATAGGATACATCAAATATCTTCATTATTATGAAATGGAAAACATTATGTATAAATAACATCCTAATGGCTAATCCACCCTATCCACATATAATGGGGATTCTCTCTTATAGGCATCCTTTCAAAGTCTGTGCTGATGTGGCTCTTAAGGTCACTAGAGGACACTGCAACTATCTGTACATGTGAATGTGACTTGGGCTGTTGAGACTCAACATCTCCAAATGCAGTATCTTGTAATAAATAATGAAACAAAACATACTAAGAGCCATTTCCATTGTTATTATTGTGTTTCATGTCTGCAGGGGGGGATAAAGACCTAAATAGTACCAAACAAAGTAATCACTGCAATTATAGTGTTTTACTACCTTAAAGGGACCTGTGGTGTGTCATTTGTAGTTACTAAATTAATCTACAGTAACATTACTGACCATCTGCTACATGATAACAACTTTCCTTCAATATTACAACAGTAGTGAGTTTGTGGTAACATTATTTAGGGGTATTAATATTTCCAACCAGTGGTGGAATATCATTATTATTGATGATGAAGTTTAACATGTAAGTAGCATTTTGGCCAAAACAAAAAAAAACACATTCAAAATGAATGTTTATGTTGCTCCATATCACTAGATAGATAAACAGACAACTTTCTGCTAACAAATTAGCAATATCAACCTTATAATGCAGGTTTAAGTACAGTACTCACCTTTAATTCCGACTGCATGGTATCACTATAACATTTTTCATGACGTTCCTATGGGGATTTGTTGTGTCTTATTGAGTTTTTGTCCACCATAAGGTGTCCAATAGTCCTTTATAATGTAATATAGAGTGTATAATGTTGCTGTGGTGTTTGAATATATCTAGTAGTGGAATACCATGTGTATTGTTTTGCAAGAGAGCTCAATTTAAGTGATTCTGGGGGCTAGTAATCTCATTTACCATGGTGTCAACGACCAGCGGGGGAGGGAGTCAGTAATATTATCCACTATCACTGTAAGTTTTTGCTTCAACTTGAGTCATAAGCCCATCATTAATTCCCAGCCTCTGTCCGGCTCTTCTGCCTGGTGGGGTGTAATTGTTTCCCCAAGGACCCAGATAAATGGCTCAGCTGTCTAACTGCTCCGTGACCCATAGACCCGTGTGTGTGTGTGTGTGTGGTGAGCTGTGGTGTGTGTAAGAGAGAGAGAGAGACAGAAAGAGAGAGAATGGGTTGAGGGAGATTCTTTACCCCAAGGGAAACAAATGCTCTGAATTGCTCTGAATTACTGTTTTTTTTTTTCTTCTACAGCTTACATAACAATTAAAAAATTATAAATACATGACTCATATATACAAGTAATAACATAAATAATAGATGTTTCTATGATACCTTACATGCAGTTCTTACAAGAATGACATGAGGGAGAGATAAAAATAGCTGCCAAAGCTTTTGTTCTAGGGAGTCATAAATGTCACTGTATTTGAACTGAATTGATCTGTAAAATCCATTTGCTCTTCCAACTACATAAAGCAGATTACTTACTTGGCAAGTTTATTTTCCCACCTGTATCCCTCACTGAGACTCTGTGCAGTGCATATTTCCACTCAAGATATTCCATCCAGCTGTACACATCAATGATTCATTGTCCTCCTGTAGGCATCACTTTTGACACAAAAAAACTGGATGTAAAACCACACAAAGCTGTATGAAACTGTTTAGAGGGATGTGTGTGGGATTAAATGCAACATTTATTAGCTTGGTGCTTTAAAGCTGTAAGTATTATCAACAAATGGGATTATCATATCTAGCTAAACATGCAAAGCATTGTATATTTGCTATTAACAACTGCTATGAAAACATATAGCTTTTGCACCACGGTAATATAGGCTATATATAAAATAGTTAGTCTTTTATATACTGAAAGCTTAATAACCCACATGTGCAGTGAAACATCTACAACGAATATTTACAGACCCTGCACGTCCACACAGGTGTAAAACCTCTGCTCAGGATTGGGTTGATTTATTTGGGTGAGGCTATGCAAGCAATTACATGAGGTCATCAAATTTACTTTTGGGTGGACATTTGACCAATAGCAAGTGCTTAAAAGAATGGAGAGCCGGAGAGTCCAAAATTAAGGAAGCTACTACCGTATCTATTATTTACTGTGTTGTACCATCTACTTTCATTAACTGCTCCACAAGGTACAAACAATGTCAGGAGAGCTTGTGACCATGATTGTGACTAGAATTAGCATGTTCCCTGCAGACAAGCGCATTAGCTTTGCACCTACAGCATTTCACCCATTCCCTTTTTTAGGACGACACTCAGATGAACTTCGCTGTGCCACTTCCAGGTGCCACCGCCCTACCTATGTCGGATTACCACCTTTTTCACTTATTACATTTTGACCTGTGGCAGTATGAAAAGCAGTAGTGTAAAGATTAAGTTTAATGGTTGAATTTGATTTAGCTGCTTCAGTTTCAGGGTCCCGGTATTGTGCTTGCTGGCTCATAGTCGTACTATCATGATTTACTTGCAAACTTCAATAGAGCCATCGTGGATTCTATCACAATTGTATTCACCTGGTGTCGCAGGTGTAAATCAGACCCTCCTAAAAGGAAAATTTACAGAACCTTGGTTCCTGGATTGAATAACAGTTACCAATACTAAAGCAGCTTAGCTCCTTATTTTCTTTTTCTTTGTTTCCAACAACATTGACTTCTAATGCTACTGTCAGTCAGAAATAACCCAATAATTATTTTTTGTCATAAATAAAAACATGATTAACAAATCTTTATTCATTTTCACTTCATTTAAATTTACATTTAATTCCTAAAATTTCAAGATAATCAAATGAATTGGCAAGTGGCAGTTGGTTCAGTTTGACAGTTAAAAACTTTAGATATGCAGCATGCCCCAAAATGCACAGAAACCTCCTGTTTTATTCACCAGTGAGCTTTCATGGAACATTTTAACATGTCATGAGGCAAATATTTCCACGATTTAATACCTTCAGCAAAAACGTACAGGAATTGAAGTTTTTCCAAAAGAATGGCGTCACCATTTTGTTGTGGTTCTAGGTAGTGAACACCAGAGGGCAGACATGGCATTGAAAACAGATTTCAGGCATGTGATAAAAGTGCAATAAAAGCAGGGAACCTGAGGGCTCTTCAAATAGATATGCAAAGACTATCATTTCAAGATTAATGCCAAAACAGCCTCCTGTAATAAACCATTTTAATTAAAATGTTATGAAATTATTATTGTTACTGTCCACAAAATACATGGAAATGAAGAATTTATTTCCATTTCTCTGTTTTGCTAGAGACCAATAAATACAGACCCATACAGAAGCATCAAATGGTGCCCACACCTTGTTTGCAGACCCCCTAAAAGCCTGCTGTGTATACTGGGCTTTCTTGTTAGATTGAATGGGATATTTTCTCTATAAAATCACAAGGTACATTAGATCTTTTGTCAACCAAGTGGCCCATTGAAAGACCTATTCAACCCTACAATTTCTCAGGGGATCTGTCTTTCCAATACACAGCAGTTCCATATTTTGCCATGTTTTATTGCTCCCTTTAAACCAGGGTAATATGTTGCAGCCAGCTGTGACGAATGTGAAAAGGCTGTCATTTTTTCCTTCTCCGAAGAGAAGGAGGTGGCTGCGAACTGGTCAGGAGAGCAGATGGCATCCCCATCTGTCTGATCTGTTTAAAGAACACTGCAGGCAAAGCCCCAAGTCAAACAAGCCAACTACATGTCCTGGAATGATCTCAGAGCTTCCACCCTTGCTTTCCACCCTGAAGATATTAAGGTTTAATCTTTTCATTGGACTCCAAATCGTTGCACTGTGCAGCGTAACCACTCTGGAGACTTTTTCTGGAATTAACTGTTTTATCAATCTTTCTCACATATTACAGTCCCACAAAAGTGTGCATAACGTGGTTATTACCCAGTATACAATCTAGCTGCACTCATATCCAGAATTAGGAGATTAACGCCTTAACGCCGATTGTCGCAAATTCCCATCACACCTCTTCCTTTCAGACTGAAGCTGAGATAGCTTTGTATTCCCCAAATGCCTGTTTATGCATATTCGATACATACCTGGGAACCTTTTGCAAGCACTGGTTCCTCGTTTATGCCTTTTGTCGCTAATTTGCGTCATACCTACATCATACCTGAATTTATATCTTTTCTATGTTCTATAGACAAATTAACAATTTCCACCTAATTTAACTTCAACCTGAAAGCAAATGAAAACAGAAATAATAATAAAAAAAAAATTATTGTAAATAAATTCAGGTATCAAGAGGTTAAGGACAGCTATTACCAAAGAATTACATGATTTATGTCCATGCATTTACCAGAGCTTCACCTGAAAAGACTCCTCTGTTTGCAATGCTCTGTTTTCACTAGACGAGACTGTTACTACTCTACATTATTATCCTCTGGCCCTATCAGATGACCTGTTGTATTGTAATGAAGGCAAGGCAGGAAGTAATACCTCAGTAACTGGAGTAGTGTAGCTGTCATCTGATCCTTACTGACTGCTGTGTCTACCTACCCATGTGCTTAGAAAGCGGCAGGAAGTATCATAGTAGTGTGTACAGTGTGTAGTAAATTTCAATGAAAAATACATGACAGCAATTTGCAGGAATTCTGTCTGGAGGTAAGCACAAAATTGTTTAGCACTGAAATGTGGTAATTCTTTTCACTATCTATTAATCTGCAGATTATTTTCACGATTAATTGGTGTAGTAATTAAAATGTCTTTTGTTTGTGAGAAAGTGAAAACAAGCAAATATTCACATTTAAGAAGCTTGAACCAATGGATTTTTGGCATTGGTGCTTTAAAAGGACTTGAATTATTAATCAGTTTTCAAAATGGTTGTAGATTCATTTGTATGCAGATGACACAATTTTTACATGCCTCCACTTCAACCCAGGCTCTTACCCATCTTCAGCCTCCCTTTGATGCTAGCCAGAAATCCTTTTCTAAGATTTCATTTAAATAAGACCGAGTACATCATACTCTCTATACCTACCTGAGTGTCTTGTCAATAAAACTAGAGTCACACAAATAATTACAAATTTGCAGTGGGCAGACACTCCAAATTTATATTAATTTAACATTGTAATGCAATTTCTCTAATGCCATATCTCACATGTGATGAAATTTCTCGTGTTACATGTGAGTTTTTAGATAAAAAATGATAAAACATGTAGAGCTGAGGGGAACTACAAGCGATAATGCTCTCTAAGGTCATCACTACAAGTGACCCCTTGCACATTACACATGCCAATGTTTACATAAAAGTATTATATGAATTACAATATTATTCATTTGTAGTGCAGTTTTAATGAAAGTTATGGATTACAGCTTGAAATGTGCAATGTCTTCAAGAGTATAATGTAATAAAATGTGAAGAACTAGGCTTCCTAAATGTCATCTTTGGCTCAAAAAAGGAATGTTGAAATCAGAGAATTTGGCATTCCCTACCATATCAAACCATCAAGAATAAATAATGGGATCTGTGATAGATTTTCCTGGCTAGAGCTCAGTTTTTCTAGTTGAATCCATGTCAGTACTGTGAGATGTTGATATTGCTCATGGGAAGACTTTTTCATGGGAAGCAGAAAGACCTTTTGGCTCTCTAGGTAGATTCCATGTCAAACTATGTAAAGTGTGGGAATTTGGTGACAGCATTTTTTAATGGCTTACTGGAGCATTGGACATTAGTGTGTGCGCATACTTCTGTACACTGGCACCGTAGACAAAATAAAATCAGAATAGCTACTTCCATATCCTTATCTTATCAGTGGGATCATATTTCAGTCTGTCCTCTAAATAAAGTCGTCTGGAGGCCTTGGCCAGGAATTTAACTATGTGGGAGCAGACACAGAACCTGCAACATATTTATTTCACAGAAGCAGACAGTGTTTTTACCCGTGAGAATGGTGAATCTTCACCAGAAAGTCTCTCTGAAGCCCCACTAGGACTGAAACATTGTCTTGCTGTATTAAAGAAAAACTGTTCTGTGTTAGGGGGCGTCCTCTCACACTGAAATCCACTCAGATCTGCACTTAATTGTGTGTGCGTGTGTGTGTTTGTGTGGGTTTGTGTAGTAATTATACAACAAATCAAGATGCATATCACAGAAAATCTTCACTCCTCCATTAGTCCAGACCATGTCCTTAGCGTCCTATTTTCTTTTACAGTTGACCTTTTGAAGTTGTTGAAATTAAATGGCACTGGGAAGAAAGTAACAGAAATTGAAAATGGCATAATAAGACATAAAATTGCATTTGTATTTCACTCTTCCATGTATGTGTGAATAGCTGCTGTAAGCTGAGTGGCCTCAATGGACACAGGATCCAGCTTAAAGTGACACACGTACCTGAATAATGTATCTGCCGCTGGAATAAATAGAGTGATACTGTGTCCTCCAAAGGACTATCTGATGCATATATCATGACATTCGTTCATTCATTAAGATTGAATTATCTGGATTGGTTCTCAATTCCTTTCTATCTTTGCCTCTGTGTTGCTGTTTCTATTGTGGCTCTGACCGACTGTTTCAGGCGTGCAACTCTGCTGTCTTTGTTTCTACCTGATCCTGTGACTAAGATGTCAATCTCTCTTTGCTTTCTCTGTCAGCCCGTTACCCTCCTCTCTTTCATTTGACCCCTACTCCTCTTTCTCAACTCACGTGAGTATAACAAGGTGAAAATGTTGTCTCCAGCTAACATGGCCCAACTTCCCTCAGGGCGCAACGCCACAATGTAGTGAGAATCACTCTTTAAAAATGGCAGGATGACAGGAACAGCTGGAATATAGTTACAGAGGAAGCTGGGTTAACATGTTAATGTCCCCTTTCATGCCAGGACTGAGTGCAGGAAAACACTCCCTATGAGGCATTTGTGTGGCTGGTGATAATGAACAATATATCCACCATCATGGCTACAGGGCAGGCCAGGGGGGTTAGTTGTTTTGGGGCTTCCTTGATTTGTTCAGTAATAATGAGCTTTCCTACCAGTCCCCAGACCTGGTGTTAAAGAGAGGATGGGTGAGGCCAAAAGCTGTTAATCTGTTTCCTGAAGCCTATAGAGGTTCACTTATGAGCAGTTGTTTAAACAGCAAAGCAGATTTGATTATTGCCAGCTTGTAACCCTTATGTTTCGTTGATGCTGGCTTTACTTCCTCATTGTTTGGGGTCCCACAGTCCATAATGCTGCAGGCTATGTATATGTAGGAAGGGACTGAAGTGGTAATCTTAAACCTTTGCCAAAAACTGAACTGGCACATTCAATAAAGGTGATAAAATACATAAATTACCATAAAGCAGAGTTATTACACCAAATAAGAAAATGTTGATGATTGATTTTTTTATTCAGTGTTAGACAAGGGACTTAACACTGTAAGTTATGACTCATTACATGTTTCTCAATTACAAAGTAATTATATTACTTTACTTATTAACAGCAACAGTATTTTTTTAGATGAGATTAAACTTTTGTCATTATGCAGAGTATAGGTACAGAGGTAATGAAATGCAATTAGCATCTAACCAGAAGTGCGGAAATAAAGTGTTTTATACAGATAAATGCAATTATGCTATTAACTATCGCCCTATATGTAACTTGATACATTGGCCATTACATTACTTTAATTACTTAGGTCAGTTCCGCTAAAGGCCTTTAAAACATCTTGGAAACTAACACCTATTTCAAGGAAAAACTTCTAAAATAACATACCCAAAATCAATCAGGAATAACTCCTCATGCATTAGGCCTACATGCATAAATCTCTCCTTTGATAGGTCAGAAGCTAAAGGAATATGAATCAGTTGTAAATTAACCTATTTGTTTTGCCAATAAAGAGCATATGGAGATGCAATAAAGGAAAATATGATATTATAAAAAATATATTTCAAAGGCAATATCACCATCAAAACCATCATCCTGCAGATTATAATGCAACTGAATATCTTCTACTACACCTGGAATACAACTGCAACCGTAAATCTGATGAAAAGGAACTAAAATACAACAGTTAGGTAGATAGGTAGGTTTACTGTCACAAGTGAACGAGTGAGTTTTGTAACTCCCTTCTGCTACATAGCAGACAATATACATTAATTAAGAATCAAATATGAAATATGGTAACAGAAATAAACTATAATCACTGGAGCAGTGCTGAGGATGAACTAGAGTTCAAGAGTCTGATAACTTGGGGGAAAAAGCTGCTCTGCAGCCTGGTGGTGCGGCAGCAGAAACTTCTATATCTCTTCCCAGAAGGCAGCAGGGTGAAGAGGCTGTGGCTGGGTGGGTACTGTCCTTTAGTATCCTTTGGGCTCTGCGTAGGCCCCTCACATCACCGATATCACTGATGCTCAGGAGATGGATACCAATGATTTTCTGAGCAGTTTTAATCACCCGCTGCAGAGCCCTCCGGTCCTGGGCCGTGCACATCCCATGCCAGTTTGTGATGTTTCTAGTCAGGATGCTCTCCATTGCACCTCTGTAAAAGCTGACAAGAACATGGCATGGGAATTTGGCCTTCTTAAGCTTCCTCAAGAAATCCAGTCGTTTCTGAGCTTTCTTCACCAGCGTGGAGATGTGAGACGACCATGTCAGGTTCTCTGTGATGCCGTTTCCCAGTAACTTGAAACTATATTCACCTGCTCCACCTCAGCTCCGCTGATGGAGACAGGAGTGTGTGTCTTTTTCTACTTCTTCCTAAAATCAACGATCAGCTCCTTGGTTTTGCTGACGTTGAGCAGGTTGTTCTCTGAGCACCACTCTACAAGATTATGAATTTCCTCCTGATATGAAGTCTCAGCGTTGTTTGAAATCCAGCCGATGATGGTGGTGTCATCTGCAGACTTCACAACAGAGTTCTCTTCATGTCAGGGGATGCAGTCATGGGTGTACAGCGCGAACAGGAGGGGCTGAGCACACAGGCCTGTGGGGCTCCCATATTATATTACTGTTATTATACAATTTGTAAAAAAAACAAAAAACAAACGTGTATATACCCAGGCAGAGTCCATGTTTTGGCCATATTTACTGTTTAAATGTCGACTTTTACTGGCAGTTTTCTTCAAAACACTATTTATGTCCATAAACCATGTTACAAATAACATAACATTTCGTCAACGTTGATTAATACAGTGAATACTGATCAATATTCCTATGACCAAAGAACTGCTTTACAGGCCAATAACTTGAGAACAGAACATCCCACACTGATGAGTATGGTATGGTATAATTCGTCTGGAGCAGATCTTTCATTCGAAATGTCGCGTGTCTTTGTATCTACCATGAGTCGGCCACCAGACGGCGATTAAGACTCTGCCTCTGCTGCAGTCTGCTTAAAGGAAGCTGGCAGATCTCAGGAGGGATTGCGCAATACCAAGATGGCGTCGCAGGAGCAATTTTGTAAACAAAAGTGCTATTTTTGGTCTAAAAACAGCGAAAACAGCCAAAGTAAGTAAGCCATTGTAATTGTAAATTTATTTTGGTGCATTTGTTGTTATTGGTATCCAGCTATTAGTCCTCAAGTTTGACGATATGAGTGATATGAGTTACACAGTCATCTCAGGAGGCTCTCAGCATTAAAATGAGCGGTCGGAAGTGAGTGTAGGGTGAGATGGGAAATATCTGGAGAGTTATAACTGCAGGCATATACAGTGTTCACAGGGCGACAAATGTTGTGATATAAGCTTATTTAGATGCTTGGTGTTAGATATGTAATTGGTTTGGCTGAAGATGTTTGGCATGAGGTTTTAACTGAGAGTCCAAGCTTCATGGAAGTGTGTAACATGGATAGGGTGACTTGACACTAGATTAGGGCATGATATTCATCAACAACATGTGCGAAAATAGTTGTGCTGGTAGTGCAGAAGTATAAAATAGTCTAAAATAGTCGAGTAAAGTGCAGCTACTTAAAATTGCACTTCCTTTAGTACAATAACACACTTATTTGAGATTTAGAAGGTGTATCACTGTGAAAAAAGTACTGTTAACGTTTAGCAAGAGTACAGGATTTATGTACTTCATCCACCATTGTTCACCACCAATCACAGCATATGAAAATCCTGAAACTAGTCCTGAAACAAGACTTCTGAAAATGTCATCAGTTCAATGGCAGCTCATGTTTATAAGCTATTATCAAATCAAGTCATAAAACTATCATAAAAGTATGAAGTCATGAAGTATCACACAATGTTAACTATATTTTTGAGCTCTCCGGGAAACGGAGCATTAGGGTCATCAACCTTACAGAACCAGTAAAACTTCTCTTTCCTCCTTTTTTCTCTGCCAGCCTCCGTCTCTTTCTCCTTTACTTTGCCTGCCTTTGCACTCGTTTGGCCTGTTATTACAACTCATATGTCAATTTGCCTTTCTGAGCCCACATGTGAGTTTACATAGGCTTCTGTGTATGTCTGAGTCATTTCAGGGCAGGGGAGAGAGGAAAAAACTTCCCCTGTGAACTTTTTCTTTTTCTCCTCCTCTTTCCTGCAGCCATTCGTTGTGCCTGCACAACCCAGAGAGCCTCCCAGACAGAGAGGAACCCCGGTGACTCCTGCATCTCCATCTCTGTTTCTCACTCTCTCATAACTTCCTCTGTCTCTCCCTCACTTCCTCGCCCCACCTGATTTGCCTCACACAATAGACTTCCCCTCCAAGCACCAGCCTGAAGGGAAAGGGAGGGAGATACGGTTTCTCTACAACAATGGAAATTCAATCAGGAAATGGAGAGGAGGTGGCGAGTGCTGTGTCGGCGACCTCGGGCTTCGTTTCGCGTAGTCCCTGTGGGTTGCAGGTAGAGGCGTCAGACGAGCCAGTGCACAGAGAAGACCTGCAGGCTGCTAAGAGGATTGAGAGGTTTGACATCCCTCTTGATAGCCTGAAGAGGATGTTTGAGAAGCCTGCTGTGGCAAACACAGTAAGTACTACCACTGTGCACTTTTACTTTTGCAATGAAATTCCACTTTTCTCCAGCTATATTGATTGTTAAGTAACCGCCATACCTCGCACTTTGTGCTGAATGTGTCTAATAGATGGATGGGTTTGATGCAACCTGCATTTCAACAAAGTGAAAAGCTTTTACAACCTTCAAAGAAACTTGAAAATGTAGTGACTGTGAGGTCAGACAAAACAGATCTAGTGTCTTAGGTGTGAAACTTTACACTCGGTAGACTTCACTGTCGCAAGCTGTTGTTTTCTTCTTCATGTGATGGCTCTGCTGAGTCAATGTTAAGACTGAAGACAAAACAATATTATTGTTGCTCTCTCCATTTGCTTTAATATGATTCATGCGGCCGTAATTTGGGGTTTTCCCTCAGTGTGTTGACTTTGGTGAAAAATGCTTACAGTACACGTCTCCTTGCCAGATAGGAGGGTGGCCTTCTCCCTCCTGCTTTGTTTTTCCATCTCAGCTGGCTTCTTTAAGAGGAAAATCTAAGCCTGTTGGAAGTGAAGCGGGTTATTATGAGAAAACCTCCCGTTTACCAAATGTCTGATGATGAGACAAAAAGGCTCCGATGACCTACTTTTTGCTCCTAGTGTGGCTGTGACATCAAATCTAACCTCTTAAAATATTCCAAGGACAATGAGCTCATGATGGTGCATGGAAACTGCTCTCTTCATGGGATCCAAACTCTTAAAACTAAAATCCGCAAGAGCCAGTGCATTATGGGGAATGTAGTTCACAGTGTGCACCAGTGCCAACTGGTTGCACAGATATGCACCGGCTGCGTCTGTGCTGTGCCACTGGGTTGCTGATATTCAACACCCTGTTATTTAAGACCTATTTGGGGAGCTTTATGGTTAAGCAGGGTTTTAAAAATAACTCTGTAATTGGTATGTCGGCTGCTGCTGGGAGCAACGAGAAGCTTCTCCGTCAGGCCAGAGTGGAGAGAGATGTGGATCTATTAGAATCAAATCACATCTGGCTCCTGAGATGAAAACATTTTACAGATTACTGTGGTTAATGATCCACATCACTAAAGCCAAGAGTCGAAGAGGGGTTCTTTTGAAGTTTTACGTTGCTTTTCAGTCCAGCTGTTAAGGCTTATTTATCCTTATTTTTGTCATCAGACATGTGTGTTTGGGCTACTGTGGTATGAGCCATAACAGTCTCAAAAGATAAGGGCTCCACTTTGGTCTTATTATGGCTGTTTTACGTTCCAGTGACTCATTGACCACAAGTGGTGTATAAAACTCTCCTATCTTTGTGCTTACCATTAGGAGAATTTTCTTAGCCTTTTGATAAACAAAGGGTCCCAGGGCCATTTGTGTGCTTCAGTTTTATCACTTGTCTCTTTTTGTTTATGGAGTTTGACTCGTTAAAGCTGCTATAGTAAATGATTTTTATATTAACAATGGTTCAAAAGACTTTGTAATGTGAAAGGGGTTCACTTGTAGTTAAAAAAGCCTACAGATAATCCACATACTCAGCTCTACAAAGTGTTTTAGCGTCTTTAACCTCATTGGTTTGGCTTTTTGGCTTGCTGTTCTCAACATCATTTCCAGCCAAAAACAGGCAGCTGTTTACAGCAAAAACCCTCTGTATGTTACATGCCTGAATACACCAAACAGCAGATAGATACAGTTGACCCATTGAACCACCTCGACCTCTTCCTTCTGCGAACTTTGTGGCGCTACCTCAACATCACATTATTTTGTCGTTTAATCCAGACAGAGAAGAGTCATAAGGCCGCTGGAAGGCTTTGAGACGGGAACGTAAACGTAGATCAGTACAATACTGGTGTTTGTTTCTGTTTCCCAGCTTATATTTCTATATATTTCACCTACAGTTGACTTCACATGTAATTATGAGGTTTAGTATCCTCATCCCAGCATGAATTCTACTAACACAGTGGTTCTCAACCTTTTTTGGGCCAGCGCCCCCCTATCCATTATCCAGGTCCCTTACCGCCCTCCATCAAAAAAGATGTTGGCTATTTGCCCTGAATATTGTTGATTTATTTTATTTTATTGTTGTTGTTACAATTGTTATTAAAAACATGGAAAAAACACATAATTGAATGACAAACAACATATTAATTACTTTCCCAGGCAACAAAAAGCCATGTGAAAAGTAATTATATTTAACTAATACATGAATGTTCCTGGTCCTGCGATGGACTGGCGACCTGTCCGGGGTGTATCCCGCCTTGCGCCCGATGCCAGCTGGGATTGGCTCCAGCCCCCCCGCGACCCTGTACGCAGGATAAGCGGTTGACAATGGATGGATGGATGGATGAATGTTCCTCCCAGAAACTTTGTGTGAAGTCAGAGGCTGTTTTCTTGGATGGGGCACTTAATAAATGGGGGGTATCGGGGTCCCCCCCCAGATGATTTTGAGCATTAAAGACTTAATTTCCTGCATTCTGGTAAAATCTCTGCTCCAATTTCTGCGTTTTCAGCACCAGCCTCAAAAATCCAGCTGCATTCTAACATTAACTCAGCTCTCCTTATTAGCATGGCTCCTTTCATGCTTTCTAATAATGTTTTTAAGCTAGGTCTCCGACATTGACAGCATTGTGTTGGACAGATTTGTGCAGTGGTGTTCATGAGCGAGAGAGCGAGAGGGACGGGTGAGCGAGAGGATGTGCTGTGCGAATATGCGCTGCCTGCAGCCCTGCAATCAAATAGGATTTTAAATTGGCCTATTAAAAAAAATCAAAAATCAATATGTGGCGGTTAGAGTTGATATTGTGGTGGGCCAAATAAATGTATGGGAAACACTTATCTGCTCATGTTCAAAACTTTCTGCACATTAAGAATCTCTCCCACGTATCCTGTCGTGGTCTGTTACTAATGCCATTAGCCTATTTAAAGATAATTTATAATATTTTACTACATGCCGACCGTCTAACAGACACAGAACTGGATGAGACGAGGAGGTTGATACGCTGCATCTTGGTATGGTATCATAAGTGCTTATAGTCTGTATCTTTTCTTGAGGAAAAAAAGCCTGTAGTCAGTGTTAAGGAAGCGTATGGGCAGCGTTCCCAGATTTCCAGAGAGAGGAGAGAACTACAGCATGACCTTGTCCCCAGCTGATCTGTAAGGCTCAGCTTAATATTTGATGATGCACTGTATTTTTGTTTCTGTGCCCCATTTCATTTATTTAAACGGTGTGATGTCATTGTATGGCCAGCCATAACAATGACTGATGGATTTCCAGGAGGCCGCTCAACAGCAGCCAAAATCCTCAGTAGGGGGAGAGGACGGTCTGCTATACCACAACCACAGATGTGAAGTGATGCAAGGCTTTATCTTGAGTGCAGTGAGCGTGTTATTCAGCTGGCCGGCCTCAAGGGACGCTGGCTTGTGTTTACAACATCTGTCTGACCTTCTGGTCATGACTGTGCACACAGGGTAGAATACACACATACTGATGCACATGCATGAGAGAGATGAGGGGATGCTGTGCTACAGTGTTATTTCTTATAACGTAATGGGCCTAGAATCCACAGAAGCACACAAGCATACATCGTTCAGTAATTGACATGCATGCTGAAATGCTTTTAAATAGGCCACTAATCAAGAATGTTGAGCATTTGCACTTTAGACTTTACGTTATTCTGTAGCTCATTAAAATGTTCAGTCATAAATGAGTAGATACAAAATTTAAAATGTTTCTAATACTCGTGACCTGACTTGGCGTTCATTCATGTTGTGATGGCTGCTGTTGGCCAGTGGGTGGCAGTGCAGCATCTGTAAGACAATTAAAAACAGTCTCTAAATCAAAGTCTGTGAGCAGGAGGATAAATGATATGTTCTTAATCAGGAGATTATCTCAGGGAGACAATTACTAATCACCTGGTGTTAATTGGAGTTAATTCTTAATGCCTGAAGGTGTCTTAAAATGTCTTTACTCTTTATTAGAATTTGCATAAATGGCGAAATATCTACTTCCAGTAATTTAAAAGGATTTCATAGTGTGGGATAAAGCTGGTCACACCAGGTTAATAGGATAACATGGGAAAGCAGATAAAATGGGAATTTTACATAGGTGAAAGAGTCGTGCTGTCTAACTCTGTAGCTGATGAGGCGTCCGCATAAATTCAGACAGTGGCACAAGGGGTCTGGAATGTTGCCTTGGTTTATTTTCATAACTTGTATCGTCACTGTCACTCACCTTCATGTGTCTGGCTGAATAGACTAAATATACATTTGTCGTTTTCATGTTTTTTCTATAGAGCTTTCACAAAATGATTTCAACAAATGGCCTGTTTTCAAAAGGCAGTATTCAGTTCAAAATACACTAAATGGAGCAATGCATCAGGCTCATAATTTGTTTCTATTCTTTAAGTCACTTTTCTCCAGCTTTTAAGTAAAGAGGGTGGATTTTGTCACTCTGCCATGTTGAAAAATCTCACTTTAAAAGTGTCAAATGACATGCTGAAAGATGAGAATGAGACAGCCTTCTGGCTAATGGTGAACCATTTTCCCCCAAAATACAGAAATCAATCAATACGCACCGTCGTTCCTAAACACACTTAATTAAATGTTAAGTAAACTAAAAGCCGCAAAGTGTCTGCAAGAAATTGATCCAGGCTTGATGAGGACACCAGCGTCCTCATCCAGTCCATTGAGCTCGTAAAAATTCCATTAGCGTTTACCCGGCATCTCTTTCGTCTCAGTTTCACAGATTCAAATCTTTTAATGGAGCTGGCAGCAACGCTGTGTGTGTGACGTATGCTAGTCTGTTTTGTCATGATGACTTGTTGCTCGCCACCTTGGCTCTGAGAATAGTTGCACGGTTACATGGTCTGGCAAACACAGCTTGGAAACTCCCCGCGTCATTTGACTCAGGTGACTCAGACTCACTTGTCTACCTGGCGTTTGGTTTGAGTATGGATTGGGCAAATTGAAACATACATAAAATTCTGCTCTGTATTGCTGTCATTATTTGTTAAGACAGCCCTTTTCCCCCCAAAAGTATACCTCTGGTGGTGCATTAATTACCCATAGCTGAGTAATGAATGCATATCTCCGGGCCTTTTCCATACAGATTGTTGTGTGACTCTGATTGTTGTGTCTCTATCGCAGTTAGACACCCACAGCCCCACAAGAGCATATGTGTTCAACAATTAGCCAAAGACCTCAAGGCTTACTTTTTCAATCATTTATTATGTCACTATGTCATTGTCGGGGAGCAGCACAATGCCATCTCTCATCTCTGCCATTCATTGTTGCCATAGCAAAAACAAGAGGAAGCAGACTTCACAAAAGTTTTCCAATGCAAATCTTTTTGACCGTGTATCATAAATGAAAGGTCAAAAATGAAACCTCTTGGCCGGAGCAGAGAAGAACAAAGCACAGCGTCACATGGAACAATGAGGTTACAGTTTAACAAGAGTCTAGCAGCTCTGTGAGGCTGTACTCACAGCAGGGATTTTGAGATAAAAGCTAACATGCTCACAATGCTTGCATGCTGGTGTTTAGCAGGTATGATGTTTACAATGTTAGTGTGTGTTTGGCGTGCTAATCAGTGTTGGAAATGGCCATGTTTTACCGGACAAATACATTCACAGATTTTTTAAAGAAACTAATTCTTAATGAATTTACTCAATAATATGAGAGCTACATAATTATGGCTTTCTTAAAATCACAAAGATTGTAGAGATCTACCAACAACAATAAACATATGAATCGTCAAACAATAAAGATTAATATTATATTATCTAGACTAGATATGTCAAAGATACCACAGATGTTTGAGAAAATTAGAAAGCGAACCACCACCATTAATTTTGACGAGTTAGCATAGAGGTATAAAAAGTGTCTGGATCTTTTGGAGGGTTTAATACATTGAACGGAAAGAAAATTATTTTAACTTCTAAGTTTGGCAACTCATCACACTTTACATGCCAATGTTTGCTAACATTTTGTAATTAGCAAAAAGTACAGCTGAGGCTGATGGGTCTTGCAGGTATTTGGTTCTAAAAAAGTATTGGACACATTGAACATTATAACTTGGATGTAAAGCTAATAGTTCACCAAAGTTTATACAAGTCGTACTGTGGAGAACATAAATGTTTTTACCAAATTTGGTAAGGCCTTATTTTACATGTCCTTAATTTCCTAATCATTTTCTCTGAATTATCCTGTGTTTTTTTTGTACAGGAAAGACGGAGACAAACTTATTTTTTCAGTTATTTAGGGTTGCATTAATAAGTAAGTGATTTACAGAGGGATTTTCTTATAAATAGCTTAATGTAATCCTACCTACATATTCATTCATTATTAATTTCAGGGGATTATCAGAGTTAGTTGGATTCACCTTCTAGGAGAATAACAACATGTTGTGACCATGCATCCAATAGGTGTTGAGACATTTCAGTCTGGTACAAAGTGGTCGACTATTCAGGTCACATTAGATTGAGCCGGTACGCTAAGGTGATGCAAAGTTCGTCCACATGTGTGCACTCGTATTACACATTTGCACAATTATAGATTCAAATCCCCAGAATATCAACTTGGTATGCAGTAAGTCATCCAATGTGAGCTCCATGGTTCAGTGTATATTTAGAAAGATTGAAAACAGAGCTGGATCCCAGGCCACTTTTGAGTCGTAACGTATAAATAGTGCCTGGTGATGTGGCGTTGCTCACTAAACGTTAAGAGAGCACAGAGCCTGATGAAAGAGACTGAAATATGATTAACAATCAGTGAGCATAGGGCCGTATTGTGAAAAAGAGGACTGAGAGAGTGGATGGGAGGGGAAGGCAGAGAGGAAGGAAGATGAAGATTGATAGGGAGTGACAGAGCTTCAGAGTGAATCAGCAGAGGCGTTAAGAGAAAGAAACTCAAAATGAAGAGCAAGCTCATATTTTAGCAGGTAAAGCAGGTCAGAGTCTGATTAACAAATTATAATCATGTTTCAATAATGATAAGCTTCACCAGGCCCTACTTGAGCGCCGCACAGTCTTTTTTACCTTTTTCTTAATTTTCTCTTTTCCCACAACTTTCTTTCCCTGTAGACAAGCACATGTCTGTCAGGTTTCAGCCCCGGTTAAGAGCACTGATAATCTGGGGAGAAAGGCCCAGAATACAGAATGACGAGCTCTCCCGCAGTCCATAGGATACAGTGACTAAATATATGACCAAAAAGCAGGTCTAGATCTTTGTGCTATATACACAGCATAAGTGTGTTCATATATTCAGTGACCACATTATTACAGAAAAACATCCATACATGTCCACATTCATATGAGTTAATATATTTAGTGACTGTATATGTAACCATACATTGAATTGAATTTGTAACACTCATTTATACATCTCTGATATATGTGAAACTCACAAATGACTAATATTATAAGTTTGTTTGTCATGAATGTACATATATCTATCTTCAAGGGCAGAGCTCACCTCCAATGGCCAGCTGTTATCTCAGTTAGTTTCCAGCAGTCAGTACGCACTGCAGCCCAGCTTTGAAACTCAAAATCACTGGATGTCTGTCAAGCTTTAATGTATCTGCTGCTCACTAGATCTGGGTCACATTTGTCATTTGCAAATGGACCCAGTTGGGCACAACTAACTGACTCTCCTCTCCTTTAACAGCTTCCTCCCCAGAGTGTCCCTGAGCAAGGCACTGTAGATATTTTAGATTTTTTCTTTTTACTGCATAATTAACCGGCACATCATTAGGAAATATTTCCTCCTAGAGGCTGGGGGGTGTGGTGACTACTCACAGGACTAGTTGCTGAACTATCGTAGCTGGTACTGTAGCCCACTGCAATGCCGCTTATATGCTCGCCAGCTGGGACATGCTAGTCACAATAGATCCCCATCATTTCATTCAATAAAGAGGTTAATTGCTTAACTGTTAGCTTGTTAGCTCCGTCGCTGAAGACCTATAAGGCATCTGTAACCATTTTTCTTTTGTGGAGCAGTTAATACCCCAACAGAGGAGGGTTAAATTAACCTGGATAGCTTCCACCATTTTCAATTCTTCCCTTAAATGTTAAGATGGCTTGCTATAGTTCAAAGGTGTGAATATGTGGGTCAGAGTTTACCCATGTTGAACTTCACGCAGATTTAAGGTTCCTGTTTGAGTTTATTAAGGAGGATTAGTTCTTCCAGCAGAATATTTGTTGCTGCTTTGAAAACTTTGATTGACCCCTCAAGGATCAGATCTAACTAACCATTTACAATAAATGGTTAACTCCTCGATGTATAGGTGTCTAACTGAATTCTTCTTTATTGAAAATTAGAAATAAATATCAATGTTGCCAGTATACTGGACTACTCCTTGCTTTCATGTTGCAATAAACTCCCCCGTGAGGAGTGCTAGCAAGTCCCGCTGGTTTTAAGTTTGACTCTGTGATGTTTGGTTTTAGATGACAGTTTTGGGGAATGTTTGTTACAGAACCAACAAAAACTATTTGAATGTCAAAAGTCTGTGACTAAAGGCCTGGTCACAGCAGCATTCAAAGTGGTGGTATTTCACTGCAATATCAATTTATTCCATTGGGAACTCTCAATTTATGTTTATAACCAAAAGCAAGAGACAGAGCGCCGGAGAGTCCAAAATGGAGGAGCTATACTAATGTATTACCTGTGTTGCACCATCCAGTCTTATTTAATCTCACCTGTCTGAGTGTAAACAGCTCCACAAAAGAGAAATGGTCCACAGACTGTGTGAATGTATTGTCCCCTTAGGAACAGAGCGACGCTAACGTACGAGCTAACTAATTTATTTGTCAGGGGGAGTAAACAGAATAGATAATATAGAGAGAATCTCCAAGAGCTATGACTGGTCAGTTAGCTCACAAGCCAAATATTTTGCAGAGGTGCTTGGATTTATTTCTCTGTACCACTCTCTGGTAGTCTGGTGTGACCAGGCCTTAATGCAGCACCTGTCACTATATAATTAGTTCAGTCAAAATATTTGTAACAAAATATTTCACCTAGGTTTTTACCTTGCTGAAACAAAAGAACGAAAAATGAAGAGCAGGCACTATTCGTCAGGCAGGCACTGGGAAGGAGGATTTTGACAGGACAGAACCACAAATACAGCTGAGGGAAAACTCTGACTAAGTGTTGCATCATGTACCCAAAGAAACACCAGGCAGCCCTTTTCACTAGCATGGGATGGGATGAAAACACATCAGCCAAGTTTATGTTTCAAAAAACTGCCAGAGAGGAAGCACAAACACAAGCTGTGTCCAGAGTAGCAATATACGTGCCCTTTGCTCATACATCAGGAGCTTCTGTATGAAAATCTCCCATCTGTTGCAGCTCTGTTTGTCTGTAACCATAAATGTGAATCATATACCCCTGTGGGCTTTGATCTGGCTTGCTATATGTCTGTCTGCTTTTCACTGTGACTCTGTCTGGTTGTTTGGCCTTTAGTTAATCCGCTCTGTCCCAGCTGGCCTTAGTAGAAAAACACAAATCACTAGTACAAACCAGATTCCACCTCCCACAGTCGCCTTCTCTACCTCTATGTCAGTCTCTTTCTGTTGTTGATCAGTTTTGTTTTTCCTGTCTGACTTTTTTATGCCAATCTGTCCTTTGTCACTCGGAGTCTGTTCTAGCCTTTTCACTTCTTTTATTGGCCCATGGCTCATCTCTTTCTTTTCTCCCTCTCTGTTTCTGGACCGTGTCTCATATGTGCCCATGCTTGCCTACAAGTGCTTGAAATATTGATGTGCCTCTGTTTAGTCATAATGAGGACAGACGATTGAGGATTGAAAGCAAATAAAAAAGACGGTTTTCATACTTCTACTGGATTGCAAAAATGGAACGCTCATGGCACAAACAAAAACACTGGCGAAAAGAAAGCAGCTGCCAAAGAGTAGACGGAGAGAGAGGAAGCGAAAGGGAGGATGGCTTGAAAGCCGAGATAACCTTCAAATGAGCAGTACACACAGTTGCATAACAAACACAAGGAGGTGGTGATAGAAGAAGGCAAATGATTAGCCTTGAGATCCAATTTTTTTTACTTATTGTATGCTCCTGAGCTGCTTTTTATCTCCACCAGGCACAAGCCTCGAGGTGGTCATGTTTCATGTGTCCACAGCTAATCTTGTATAGTACTAAACTGGAATCAGCCGAATATTGTTTGTGCACATTTATGACTGTATGCTCAGGGACCTCTTGTGGTTGACCCACAATTTTTGAAAAACCTGTTTTATTGAAAGAGACAATAGTAAATTTTAGACTTTCATCTTCTCAGCAGTATTCATCATCGACATAGCAAAAGGCATTTCCGGGGAAAAACAGGGCTTACCTAACTGGCTCAGAAACTGACATGCATAGAAAAGTTTCATCTTGAATCGGAGCATCTTGAGATTCCAAACCGGATATGTTTTGATCAACTAAAGTTAGGCAAGATGAATAAATTCTTGTTATCCCCGTTGCTGCCATCTTGACTGTAGGAAGGTCAACTGAGTGAAATTCTTCTTTGTTTGGGAATGGAGAGGGAGGGTTTTTATTTTAGGTGATAGGTTACAAAAAAATGTTCTAAATAAATAAGAATGTTTCAATAAGTTTACACTAAACGCTTTCTTCCCTTCATTCCACTACTCTATTTGCATGCACGCTGGACACACAGCCTGTCCTGCACTCCCTGTTCCCCACCCACATACCCCCACACACCTGGCAGAGATCTGCATGTTTTTTTTTTACCTCAGCTAACAAACTGCATAGCACCAAAGAATTATGTAATATTTTTGAAAATTTCTGCATAGTCTACAAGATCTTGCTGGTGTCATTTGACCTGCAAATGAAATACTGGTTTTATATTGGTTATAATACATATAATATAATTGGTGTAGTGTTTTTTAAACTGAATAGTTCTGGCTTCTATAAACTATTCCTGAAAAAAATGGGGGTTCTCCACACATCTTCCAACAATGGGCAGCTGATTGAAGCGATTCTCAGATCAAGCACAGCAGACTTCAGAGGAAAAGAAAGGACTGGAGCACACTGACTGATTTGTATCCTTGAATAGTGGAAACAGCCTAACATCGCAAAGCTACTGCGTCTTCATCAGATTCAAAATGGACAAGGACATCAAGCATTTAGATATAATCAAAACAGACTCACATACATCTTACAAAAAAAGTTATAAAAAAAGTTACATTAAGTTAAAAAAGTACAAGTACAGCAGCAAACAGGTAGAGTCAATTACAGGAAGGAGGAGGGTATGTCCCACTGACATATTCTCTAGCGCCACCAGCAGGACGTTTTTACACATCCAGTGAAATATCTTAACATCTACTTGATGCATTGGCACAATTTTGATACAATCATTGATCATTCCAAGATAATGCATTGTAGTGATTTTGGTGATCCCCTGACTTTTCCTCTAGTGTCACCATGAGGTTAACATTTGTGGTTCTGTTGGGTGGACTGCCATGAAAAGTGCTGCTGACACTCATGTTCCCCCAGGATGAATTGTAATAAATTTGGTGATCCCTCAACTATTCCTCTTCCAGCTGTAATTTGTGTTTAGCAAATGTTAAGCATGCTGATTTTATGTCTGTGGTCTTCTTCAGCAGGATGTGGATGAGTGTTAGGGGCCACAGCAGGAAAAACCTACAGATTGAATTAGCAACTACGAGACAGTGCTTGGTAGTTTTCCTGTGTCTGATAGAAACAGTCTGCAACCAACCGCCTACCTTTTAAAAGATGCATTACTTTTTAGGACTTTACAGTGTTTGAGGATGTTTCTTGACTTAGTCTGCCATATAGAATATTCAGTGGAGAAGGTTGTATAAGTCCATTTTGACTCTGAGGAAGAGAAGGTGCCAAAATGTGAGTCTGTTTGCACAATTAAAGGCTGCAAATTAATCAGTGCTCCAGTCCTTTGCCCCCCTGCTGCACATTTAGATTATTCATCTGCACAGTATAGTATAGTTTGAGGCACCAGGCTTTGGTTTCATTTGCTGCCACTCACTCCTGCACATATAAAACAACTTCCACAGTGATCCATCACAGTAAACATGGAACTTAAGAAACTTTTAGATGAAATTATTTCATTGGGCTCAGATTGAATGTTTTCATTTTCCCCTGCTCACCATCAATCACTTGACACCCAGCAGAAGAAATTAGGTCACACAACAAATAATCCCTGAAGAAAATGTTGCCTTGAAGAATTTATTTTCATATCCATCTTTTGTTGTTAGGTGGGATATACTATAGCAGTGCACATTTAGATTAAAACATCAATCTGAAACAAAAAAATCAAATAATGTTTAAAAAGCCAATTACATTGTCAAACATAAAATTATTTGGTTAAATGTGAACTACATTTAGATGACTGTAAGGACACTGCACTCTCTAGATGATACTCTTTACTGTATATGTGTGCAAATCAATCTATTTTCTCACACCAGCCCTCTCTTTCAAGATTACAGCTGCCTCATATAATTAACAAAGCCTCTCTCTCAGACCTTTGTTCACTCATCTGTTTATTCACACAGCCTGCATGGTTTAGCCCCAGAGGTTGAGGCACTGCAGTGTCTACAGCCAGCTGTAACCACCGTAGCTGAATGTTGAAGCCAAAGCAGAGCAAGTGCCTTCTGAACCTTATGTGTTAAATCATTTTCAGTTTCTTTCATTCCTGACAGTTAAGCTTTTGCACACGTAGTCCATCTCTGCTGTTTAGAATGAAAACCAACTCTGTGAGTATTTAAGCTTTAGACTGAATTATGTCAAAAATGCAAATAGACAAAGTTAAACACTGTCATATTTTATTAGGGAAAGAAATAACTTACTATTACTTGCATCAGCAGATACATTTTTCTTTATCAGCAAATACATTTATCTTAATCTTTTCCCACTGTGCTTTGGCAACAGAAACAACCTCACTCTACTTTTAAGGTCATTGGGGCCTTTTCCCACGACAGGAACTTAAGGTTTTATAACTTCAGGTGGAGAGACAGTATTGATTTACCATGCTGACGTTTAAAAGTCATCACATGTAAATATAAAAGAAAATCTATATTAGCACTACAACTGACCTGCACCCGGTACACTCACATCCAAAAGTTTGTAGAAAGACCACAGTTAGGGGCCATTCCCTGGTGGAAATGAGCTTCAGGAGTGTATGATTATATTGTATATGTTTTACCTCACTGTATGTAACTGGTTCTCTTCTTGGTTATCACTGCATGTCATATTTAATACTTCACTCATGGTCCTGTGGATTTTGTTTGGGTGACCCTGCTTTACTAACTCTTAGGCTGCATTCATACTGCTGGCCAAAGTGACCCCATTTTGAAGTATTGCATTAGAAAATCTTGATGGAAACGGCAAAATTTGAAAATGTTTAAAAAGAAAAAAATTCTCTTGAGGTGGTTTTTGCCTTTTTTGAAAAAGAGTTAATGGGAGATGAAAACATCTTTGCTGAATAAGTTCTGACATTGCGAACAAGTCTTCATGTCCGGACAGCATGAAACATGGCCAATACTAGCTGACATGAAAGAACAATTCCAACCTGCCTAGTTGAAACACATTCCTGAAGGCCCCTCTTCATTTTTCTCAGATCCATGGTTTTCAGGTCCATGCAACTGGTTTTCCGGTTTGCAACTTCTACATCTTGATTATTACAGCCATACGTAATGTCAACGTCTGACGAAACTACACTTTATGTAGCCTAGTTTATTTGCTCCAAACCAGTTAATGGAAACTCAGTTTTCTTTTTTGCTTAGGTTTGCTTAAAATTCGCTTGAGAATTAGATGGAAACACGGCTAGTGTAAGCAGCCCAAGTCACATGGAATCTGATCCCTTCCTGTTCGGATTCAGGCCACTTTCATATCTGGTCCATCTTAAGGCCTGCAGTGTGAACGAAGCCTTAGACAGTCAGACTAATTGAACTGGCTTTGTGATGCACAGTTTGACTGCTAAGACCTTTGGCTCACTGCCTTGGGTTGTTGGTGAAGGTCAGCCATGTTTAGAGAAATAAGTCCAAAGCAGCTGGTGGCCTCAGTCAGCCCAGTGATTTGCTTACTGTTGTACAGTCTCATGAGTCATTTTTGAGAGCAGCCACTTGTATGTTATGCCAGCAAATCCATAAGGCAGCTTTCACAGCCAGAAGCACTCAGTCCAAGAGCTGTCAGAGGGACTGTGCATGTGGCGGAGCTGTGTAAATAAATACAGTGTCTGTGTACACATGCGTGGATTCACTCATGCATGTGCCATTTGCTGACAAAGGAGTCATGTCATTTTGAAGGAAGTACCCAAACAGTGAGTCATGTGTGAGTGACTTCTTCTTTTGGCAGGCCCCTTCAGTCACTAACCATACATAAACCAGAACTACAATGCTACTCCAAACACACTGTCATAGGCATTAAATGTCAAGAGTACTTGGGGTGTGCTAATCAGCAGGAGCAAAGAAACAAACATTAAAAAACAAATGTATGGAGAGAGTCTCCCCATGCTGGTTAAAGTGCAAGCTTTTATAAATCTTCGGAGCATGGGCAGAACCGGCTGGAACCAGTGGCAGTGGCGGTTCTAGACCAGTTTTATTGAGAGGGCCAGGCTGGGGCCAGTTGTTTTGTCAGAGGGGCACAATCAATCCGGGACAAAAGAGACAAAGGCAATGTTCAAGCTTTCAAAATGTCTTGTTTTGTATATAATGTCATGTTTTAGTATGTTTCAGTAAGTTACAGTTATTTGTTTCAGTAACAGGATCTTTTCAGTTACTTTCATTCTTTGATGCAACACATCTTTGTAAAGCTTAATGAACAGTTTAAGCTCTAGTGTACTAGACATTCTCAGGATCCCAGTTTGTATTTTGTATCCCACTCTAACTTTTTCTAGGAAGCAAGAAACACCACCATATTCACCCCTGTTATTAGTCATTATGTGAAATATACACAAAACAAAATACTTGATAGTAGGCCATCATCTGTACATTATGGAGTGGAATACATATTTTTGCATGTAGGCTACTGTTGTCGCTTTTTGTGTATGAAAAGTTCTGTTTTAATGCAATGCATTATTAAATTGTTATGATAATAATTTACCCTTTAAGGAGGGGGACTGAGAACAATTTCCATCAATATCCAAAGGATATCCATGCAATGGAAACATGGATTACAAGGACAAAACATTGTCTACAATGCTGCATTCAGTTTAATGTACATTTTGTGGCAAGGAAGATATATTACTATGATTACTGTAGACCAGGGCTATTCAATTACAAATTCAGTTGGGTCGGATTTTAAAACCAGGACACAGAGATGGGTCGGTTCAGTTCTTTATCAAAGTTCTTATCAGTCCTATTTATTACTAAATAATTGAATATAGGCTATTATTAAAAAAAAAAGAATGTAACATTTTTATTAACTAAATGTTGTTTCTAGAGCAGCAACATGATTTATAACAGCAAAGTCACAAATCTAAAATGTCATTAAAATAAAACATATTCCTGACCTGACATCAACATACTGAGTGAAGTTTAGAAAGAATGACCAACTCAGTACCTCCTGTCCTCCTCCATCTGCTGCTGCTGGAAGAGAGGAGGGCTGTTTTGTCTCTGCCACCAGCTGAGTTTATAATGTGCCATATTTTAATGTACTAGCAAACTAAGCTAAACAGTTACTAAAGACAGACACTTTTCACTTTAGCTTGTTTGTAACAATAAAACAACACAGCTGGTGGATGAGAGACTGAGCAGATTAAAACATTGTGTTTTGCGTGTTTATGCTTATTAAACAGGTGTGTTGGTAAATTATTGGCTTTTTCATGATTTCATGATTGGCAGTGATCGGTACAGCGCATGTGAAACTCAACAAAGATGAGAAGGAAACAACACTCTTTACCTACCTTCTTACACTATAGGCCTACATGTAGCTTACTTTTGTTGTCATATATATTAGATTACGTGCTGGGCCGGATGTAGCCTGCGGGCCGCCAGTTCAATAGGGCTGTTGTGTAGACTTTTCGTTCAGAGGGGGGGCCATAGGGGGGGTCCAAGATCTGTGTTACAGGGTCACTGGCCCCTGTTGGCTCCCCCCCAAAACCGCCACAGGTCCCAGGTGTTCCCACCATTCACCTGAAAGACAATCCGGATAACAAGCATGCTGCGGAAACACTCAATCAGACCAGGGAGTTGTCTCAACACAAAAAAAGAGAAAGTAAGATTGAAAGACAGCGTGATAGAGGATGGGGAAAACATTGTCAGAAAAAGAAAGAAAAATGATAGAGGGTAAAAGGGAGAGAGAGCAGCAAACCAAAAATAAGATCTTAAAAGTGTTTAAGGAGTACATCTCGTTGAGATGGACGCACTCTCTCCTCCAAAATGACACATCTGATATTGAACCAGCGAACCTTATTGATTTGAACTGCTACTGTAGCTTCACCAACTCCAGCAAAAACACTTGGAGCTATTTGAGGAGTGCAGGAGAGATGGATGCTAGCTCTTATCTAACTCATAACCACGTTCATTTGGCCAAATATTATTGATTATAATGCATTTTCAAACTCCATGTCATGGCCATTTACCTTGAGTGGATGACCAGATTCAAACACTACAGACGGATTATGTGCTATCAAAATGAGTAAATATGATCAGCAGACACTGTTTAAATGTGTGCTCAAGTGTCCTAAAACTACGCTAATCTACACCTACACAGCTTATTCCAGTTAGTATTGACAAGGACAAAACGTGGGATATACAGTAGTCTTTGCATTGGTGGATCCAATCGTCTTTAATGGGAGTAAACAACAGATTTTTACTTTATGTATGCAATGCAAAAGCACCTCATAAACCTTTGATATGACATTACAGACTGGAGATTGGGATCTGTTTTTTGCTGAATTATAAATCACCTAGTTCTTTACAGGAATAGTTTGACATTTTGGTAAATGAACTTATTCACTTTCTTGCAGAGAGTTAAATCAGAAGTTCGATACCACTCTCACATCTGTCTGTTTATTTATAGGCTAATGCTACAGCCAGCGGCCAGTTAGCATGGCTTAACATAAAGTCTGGAAACATGGTAAAAGAGCTAGCCTCCGTCTGCTAAAATAAGCTCAGCTAACAGGATGGTGTGAAGGGAGGGGTTTTAGACGCTGTTTAACAATCCAGCAAGCACTGTGTTTGAAGATTACTGAGGCCTTTAGTTTAATCCTTGGTTCACCCAATAATACCTGGTCGATAAAATGAAAAGTGTGATTCAGGACAAGTCCAGGCTTGACTCATATTTTCTTTGCCTTGTGAAAAATTCTGCAATGGACTGAGGTAAACCCACTTGATATAGGTTAAGATAATATCACCCTCCCATTCTTTCTCTTGGGTTGACAAATTAAAACCCTTTGGCTCAATTCTTGACTAATTGAGTTATTAAGACTGACATTTTTTGAACAGTGGATGACACAGGGGGGGAGAGGGGGAGGACAGATCGAGAACATCTGAGCAGAGAAAGGCGGACAGCTCTCCTCGGAGACCCTCCAAGCAGCACGGCATGTCATTAAAGTCCTACGAGTAGGAGCACCGCTTGTTAGAAGACGAAAATGTCAACAGCTGTGAAATGGCGAAGTCCCTGCATGTGTGACAGCAAGCTCAAGGTTTCCTGGATCCGTCTATGCTCTAGTGATGTCTCCCTCTAATAGCCACCAATGTGAAGGTGGAGGGTGTCACAGTGTCACCTCCCCAGACTAACAGTGAGTGTATTACTATTTCCTGTTACCATGGTTTTACCATCACAGGTCTTTGTAAGCGTCTGTCACACATGAAATTGTCCCAGATGGCCAGCATTGATTTAATTAGCTGGGGATCCAGTGATTTTTTTTTTCCTTTTCAGGGATTATCTCTTGCGACAGGCCGCCGACGTTTAGACAGATTTCACGAAGCACTGTCCCTTATTAACTGTGTCAGTCTGCTGAGACATCCACTACACCACCACCACTATCCCCGTCCCTCTTCCTCCTTCTTTAGTGGCAGCCTGCACCAAAGAGAACATATGGTAGAGACTCAAAGCTAGATAACACTTGGTTGCATCAGACATTAAGCTGTGGCACTACTGCTGTTCATCCAGTTATTGTATTTCATAAAAGAGTTAACTGCAGTTCTCACTTCTGATTGGTAGAATCATAACAGATCAAACAAAAACCATTTGTTTTCCTCATGTCTGTTATTATGTTCAGACTTTGACTTGCTACTCCATAATCGTGATTTACTGTATTTGTCTATACTCATTTGAAAATGACTACACTATCCTGTTTTAATGTGCTGCAGCTGATGCTGCTTTCTTAAACTAAGTGCTTTGTTCTCTGAAGCTCTCCCTGTGTCCTTGACCAGTCTTGTAAAGAGGTCATTGGTTTTTGTCTGCAGAATTACTGCACATTATCAGTCTCTCCTTGCAGACTGGCTGTTTTTCTTTGGCTTTTGAAAATTGCCTTTGTTTAGCTTCTCCTAGAAAAACCCAACACAGTCTTTTTGCCAATAACATGAATAATCAATTTCTAACTTAATGTATTTTTTAATCTTGTTTACACTCAACTGTTAATTTTTACTGGCTTCAGTTCTTATTTCAGTCTTGCTTCAGTGCCAAATTTAGCACTGAGATGGCTCTGCTCAAATATCTAAATTATAACTAGAATGCTAGAAAATTATCTATTTTGGTACTTTTTGAGCTCAGTACTGCATTTTACACAGTCAGTTAAATTTCCTTGCGAAGAGGTGGTCATCTCAGGTTGGGCCTTAGAGCACACCCAGAATGGGTCGAGACTACTTGAGGAGTTTTGTTCATAAAGAATAAATATTTTTGTTGTGTGCCCCAGGGGTCCTGTCATTTTTTATTGGATATGCTGTCACGATTCTCGTTTGATTTTGTTCTGTGTTTCTTGTTTCCTGTTTAATGTTGTAGTCAGCTGCCCCTAGTGTTCTGGTCTTCTTTTACTTCCTGTGTTTATGTCCTCACTGTTTGTCTAGTGGTTTCACCTGTGTTTCATTATGTTATCCCCTCCTGTTGTATTCAAGTGGTTTGCTCCCTTCACTCATTGTTTGATTCACTGTGCTTCATGCTGTCCTACACTGTGGATTTCAGATTGACCTAGTTTCTTGTTTCATGTTTGTCAGGACAATGTCCTGTGAAGCACCTCTGTGTGTTTAGGCTTGCTTTCCACTTACTTAAGGACTACTCACTGTTTCACATATGGATTTACTTTTTTTCATTCTAGACTGATTCACCACACTTCATTTCAGTTTCATTAGTTGGTAAATAAACCCCACTAACTGTACTTGTTTTTCTCCCTGTCTGCATTTTGGCCCAAAGACCCTGCTGTGTAGCTGATAGCTGCACTTAACATATGCTGCCTTAAAAGAGTCCAACCACATCTGAAGGCTAAAGTATGTATACCTACTTTGGACGGCTACACACTATAAGTGAAAAATCTGCTTCATGGACAACGTTGCAATGTGATGAATTGTCTCTCCTGCGGGGAATTTATAGTGTTTTTCTTGTTTGTACATGCGAAAATGAGTTGTGTTGTGTGAAGAAAAAACAGAGCTTGAGAGAAAAGCACGCCTGACCAATAACTGTGTGAAGAAGGTGTGATTATCAGATTGCCTGTTTTGGAAAAAGTAAAAAAAAAAAATAAATTGTCAGGTGCTGCCCCCTTAATTCTGCCACCAGACAGGTGTGGGGTGGGGGGGTTTCAAGCGTTGTTCAATGACCCCACAAGCACATCTTGTGAAGCATAACAAAATAATAATATTTAATAATAAAAGCTTGTATGAATTTTAAGGGTCTATAAGGAAACATGGGATCTGGGTCTCTTATTATGCCGATGACCCAACGTTCTATATTATTGCGTCGCCCTGATGACCTCGGCCCTGTTGAATCACAACAACCTTGATTATTACATTTATGATGTCAGTGAATCGTGATCTTAAAACGTGCTTTGTTTTTACACGATGTCTCAGACAATGTGTGGAGCAAAAACGCTTTGGTGTTTAATAAGTTGATCCACAGAAAATAAATTTTTGATGGGTTTATCATATAAGCTATTTTTCAACAGTCTTTTGTTTTTGGACTGTTGGTTGGACAAAACAATTTTTACTAAAAAATCTTTTAGTATTTTATAGACCAAATAATCCATTATTTAAGATGTTAATCGTCAAATTAATCAATGATGAAAATAATTGATTAATAATTGAATAATTGCAGCCCTAATGTGGTGAGTGATTGTTATTTAGCTGCCACACCTATTTCACTCTTTTTTTCCTGGCCAATAAATTAATTTCAACAAAGTCCTGAATTGAAGTAGTCTTGATAATCCAATTTTAGAATCGTACATTTAGAGACGTAGGCTCAGCCTTGTGACGACATACAGTACTTTCTGTAGTCTACGTGCACACAGCCAATTCTTCAGTGAGATCCAACATTGTTTCATCTGATGTGATAACTGAAAAATATTATACTCAGAGAAAATCTTTCCAAATGTGTTCACACCCACACACCACACGTGCTACATGCATAATTTACAACAGACGTTGGCTTTAAGTGAAGTGTAAACAAGCTCATCAGACATCCAAAGAGGGATAAATGTTTGAATCCCTGTTAATGGCCCTCATTCAGTGACTTTCAGTCCTGCAAACAGTTGTAATGAACTCAAACTCAGGCATACACACATTTTTCGCACAGTGGCCTGTAAAACATCCTCACCGCTCGTGCACTTAATCATCCCCTGGGCAAAGTAACACCTCGTTCTAGACAAAATACTCTGTTTAATATCAGCAGTCAAACATACAGCACTAGGGAGCTGTGGCTAGCAGCCGGTTTGGAACGAGTGCTTTTGCTCCTCGCAGCTCACTGATTTGAGCTTCATTCGATGTGAGTGCTACTTCAGCAAGAGAGAGAGAGTGACAGTGACAGAAAGGGAGAGATTATGTTTACATCCCTGTTTTGCCACATTTGTGTGTGTGTGTGTGTGTGTGTGTGTGTAATATACTATGAAAGTATGCAAATGACCGTGCATATCTTTCAGGGATTTGCTAAATGGGATTTTTGAAGTCGTTTTGTCCTTTGATGCATTTTTGAAATTATGGTTGACACCTTCAGCAGACAGAAGGAGACCAAGTTAGACAGATACAGGTGTGTGTGTGTGTGTGTGTGTGTGAGAGAAAGACAGAGAGCCATGTGCTTATGCAGTGTGCAGAGTTGTTGCGTATTTGCTGTCACTCTCGGAAAGACGCTGTCGAAAAAGCGCTATTGGGAATACATTTGATTTGCAAATGGAAAAAAAAAAAAAACACGCGTATTTGCAAAGACACACATGCCTACACACACCTACACGGACACACACACACAGGTGTGTTTGTTCCCTGCGGGGGTGATTTGCAACTCAATAGGCATGTTGCACTGGCTGACTTCTAAGTTTTACAAAATGCTTCCAGGGGAAAAACAAGCCTGTGTGCAGCAAGGACATGCCATTTACCAATGTTGTACCTTTTATCAAAAGAGGCCTGTGAAAACACCTTTAGTTACAGCTAGAGTGGCTCTATTAAAATTCAACCAAGTGCTGTTTGCACTAACTTTCCAGTCAATGCGTACTGTTCATATTGTGTTCAAGGTCGTCTCTCTTTGCACTCACAGATGTGTGTGGGTGTGTTAGTGTACATGTGTTGTGTGTGCAGACCAGACGACAGCAACAAATTTTCACTGGAATCCAGAGCTTAAATGTCACCAGACGCGTGACTGTATCATTTTTCATACTTAAGGCATGTGTGGTGGAATGTGTATCTGTGTGTGTGTGTGAGGAGGTGGTTGTACATGTGTGTCTGTGTTAGCAGGGTGTGTACATGCGATTTGGGCACAGCCAGCTGGTTTTGATGACCCGTAGCGTCACCTCTCCATCTCCCGGTTGAAATAGCACAGGTGTTTTCTCTGATAGCGCTCTCTCTCTCTCTCTCTCTTTCTCTCAACCAGGAAGTGACAAACGTCCACACCTCCCCATCCAAAAGAGTGACATCCAGTAGTCTCACACAGGCTGACCCATTAACAGATCAGACCATGGCCTCACCTAAGGACACATCTCTTTGTGAGTATTCTTGTTTTTCATTTCATTTTATGTAAAAAGTTGCTCTTCAGAAAGCTTTGATGCAACATCAGATGTTATAACATATGACAGGAGGCTTAGCTCTATGATTGCATCATGGTTACACTAGTCTCAAACAAATAACCGAGGCTGCGGGGTGGTTAATGCAATGTGGTGTCCCATTTGTTCTGTAAGATAAACATTTAGCAGAAAGCAACTTTTGAAAACTAGATTGTTCATTGCCAGATAAGGCTGCCTTCCTGGCAGGTTTTTAATGGGAAGCTGGGGACTCGCTAGATACTGTGCTTCCATTACTGTGATAGCAACGCTGCGGTGGCTACCTCCAGTTTGTTTTCCACTGACGCTGATAGCAGTGTACACAAGGATAGAGCTTACCGTCCGAGGTACAATAGATTTTACCTCACTGCAGATCACAAATAAAGTAAAGTCCTCGTGAAGTTTGTGTAAGTAAAAGAGGGAAAGATTTTACTATTCAACAATTGGAATAAAACACCCCCAGAAAACTGCTTAATAAAATTCTGAAAAACTATGTTAAAAGTTTGTCAAAATACTCCAGAAAGTGCATGTAGACCAGAACATGGAATATTCCCCCCTTTTATCACCACAATAAGCATGTACACTAAAGGTTTTAGGCAGGTGTGGGGGAAAATGCTGTAAAGTAAGAATGCTTTAAAAATATTCATGTTAATAGATAAGATTTATAAATTAACAAAATGCAAAATGAGTGAACAGAAGAAAAATCTAAATCAAATAAATATTTGGTGTGGCCACCCTTTGCCCTCAAAATAGCATCAATTATTTTTTGAAGTAACTAGGCCGGAAGGTTGGCCCAGACATCTTGGAGAACTGTCCACAGTTTCTCTGCTTCCCTCTCTTCATGTAATCCCAGACAGATTTGATAATGTTGAGATCAGGACCATACCATCACTTCCAGGGCAACACTGAAATTTTTAAAGACTTTTGCTGTATGTTTGGGTTTGTTGTAATGTTGCAGAATAAATTTGGGGCCAATCAGATGCCTCCCTGATGAATAAATAAATATCTGCCTATACTTCTCAGTATTGAGGAGACCATTCATTTTGACAAAGCAATCCCCAGCAGTCGTTTGCAGAAATGCAACCCCAAACGTTGGCAAACAACCTGCCTTCTGATGCAGCCAAATACTTAATATTTTGACTCATCAGTCCAGAGCTCCTGCTGCCATTTTTCTGCACCCCAGTCCCTGTGTTTTCGTACATAGTTCAGTATGACCTTTTTGGCTTTCATGGGGGCCATTTCTGACCAGACAGTAAATGGGTGTATCAGGGTCCCATTGTTGTCTGCCAGTTCAGAGCTGATGGCACTGCTGGACATCAGCTGCAGTAAGTTTCTTTCGCCAACCACTGCATCTACAGTCCTCAACGTTGCACATTTCTTTGTGCTTCTTTACAAGAGCTTGGACAGCACCAAGCCTTAGAATGTCTTCCTGGGAGAGACCTTGCTGATGCAAAACAGCTACCTTGTGTCTTGTTGCTGTGCTCAGTCTTGCCATGGTGTATGGCTTTTGACAGTAAACTGTCGTCAGCAACCTCACCTTATTAGCTGAGTTTGGCTGTTCCTCACATAGTTGTGTTCCTCCAACACAACTGTTGCTGTTTCACTTAATGTTTCAACCATATTGAATTTATGATCATTAGCACCTGTTTGCTATAATTGTTTAATCATATACATGACGATGTGCCTAAAAATTCCTTGACTTTTTGCAAGTGTACCTAGAAGAATTGAGGCTGTTAGAAGGCAAAGGATGGTCACACCAAATATTGATTTGATGTAGATTTTTCTTCTTTTTACTAACTTTGCATTTTGATCAATTAAAAAATATAATCTATTGACATTTCTATTTTTGAAAACACAGGTAAAACACAAGTAAACCTGCTAATTAAACGCAATTGAATCTTCTCACATTGTCATTAGTTTGCCTTTTACTTTTGCCTCACGTTTGACATTACAAAGGCACCAGAAAACAGTAAACTGTTTAACCATATATAGACTATATAAAAATAAGTTGTGGTCTCTGTGTTTCTGTTCAATAGCACAATGCTGTACTAAATGTTCAACTGTGTTCACCAGCTAGGTGCAAACTTTGTCTGCTGTTTGGTGCTGGGCAGGTAGTGTACAGTTGGTTTTTCAAGTTGTTTTGCAGAAAAAAAGGCTGCTGGCTGATGAGAGAGGTGAGACTGAAACAAAAACATTGAAGTTGTGGACCATAAAACCAAAACAATGAGCCGAAAGACTTTAAAAAGCTCAGTAGAGCTGAGGGGAACTGCAGTTAGTTCATGAATTGTCTCTGGTTTCATCACTATGAAAGACACATTTCACATACAAATAGTCATATGATCTATAATCATCCATCATCTTCAACAGCTTATCCATGCAGGGTCGAAGGGGGGCTGGAGCTAATCCCAGCAAACATTGGGTAAGAGGTGGGCTACACCTTGAATAAGTCATCAGTTCATCACAGGGCTGATCTAATGTTTTTGGAAAAATATCTTAGCTGCTTGAATGTTCACTGCAGATAAAATATTTTCTTATATTACACTGATTTCTTATTCTTTGTCCTCCATTTTCTTTTCTATGCTTTAGCAACATATGTCTTGGAATGGAATTTGAAAACAAAAGACAAAGAGAAAGGTGATGATTGTAGAAAGTGAGAATAAAAAGTGATGAAAGTGTTGACAAGCCTCAAAGTAGCATCAAGGTGTTAGACACACACATGTGCACACACTCATAAACTCAACCGTGGATGCTGGCACTCAACATATTGACACATGCTCACTTAGAGCCTCTCCATCTCTACGTGAGATCAGTCAGGCTTTCGTGTCACCCTGCACTTCTCTAAATCTCCGTACTGTGTCTAAAATTGGAGCTTCTTGACGAAGAAGGCTGTTGTCCTGTCTGAGCGACAGCTTTTGTCTTTGCTGACAAGTTGTCATGCACATGGCGCATAATCTGCCAGGTCAAATGACTGACAGTGATGGCAGGGGGGCCACAGGAGATGTTCCCTGCAAAGCCTCAATGTTTAAATAAAGCACAGTGGCGGCGTAACTGCTCTTTAAAAACAGATACAAAGCTCACCTATAAATCTCCATGCTGGTGCTCTATCTAAACAGGCATCCTTGTTTACTTGTTTCCTCTCGTATTATACCGGAATCACCACCATGACACTGTGGCTGGCTTTGTGGCACATGCAATAATGGGAGTTAGATAATAGAATTGTGTTTTATTATATTATTTAAAAGTTGTGTGTGTGTGTGTGTGTGTGTGTGTGTGTGTGTGTGTATATATATTTATATTAGTCTGTGGCTGACTAAATTTGCCAAACACACCTGGCCCAAGTGGCTTTTTCCAGTGTGCAAATTCTGCCAATTGGAACTGGATTTGCCAAGTCTGTTTTTGTTTTAATTAATCTCCTCCCACATTTGTCTGCCAAATGAAGATGTCTTTATTATATTATCATTCGGAAAAACAAAGATTTTCTTCATTGCAATTTCAGATTAGATCCACAGAGTCGTTTCTAAGACGCAAAGTAGTCCATAAGACAAGACTGATGTATGGAAATTTGGAAACGAGCATTTTCACTATATTGTGTATAGATGTGAGGCTGGTTTGTGGTTACTCTGGGTGAAATCAGTACAATCTCTATACACCATATAGGTTTAGTATGCATGGAAAGGTGTAAAATGGTTATTCTCTGAAGTCCTTTGCATTTAATCATAATGTGTCTTTTATTTTAGCATGCACTGTAATGCCTGGTGCACACTAGAGGATTTTCAAATCTTAACCGATTTTAGAAACGTGGGATTCCACAGACATAACGACAGACTTCTTCAACAGATTTCTTTAATTTTAATCTTGAGAACGCAGCAGATTCAGTCAAGACGTAGCACCACACATTTGGCGTTAATTCTAAACGATTTCAGAGTGGCGAGTCCAGGGACTTGGGCTCTCACTGTAACTTGAGTGATCAAATGTGACTTCAGACATAAACAAACATTGAGGCAGACTATCGTCCTCAGCTAGTTGCACTTGTGTTTACTGTGTTAAAAAATAAAAGAGAATAAAACTGTGGATGAACTCATGGGTGAGTGTGAGCAAATACACAACACGTTGGCTGATGCTTCCTGCTCAGTTTGCTCTCATCTTCTGTTGCGGGTTTCTGACTGGAGGCACCCGATTTCGAATTGTAAATATCAAATATGTTTGATGTTTTTGAAATCTATTTGAAATTGGGGAGTCTCCAATCCAGTCGGTGATTTTAGGATTAGGTCTGTAACCCTTCACACTACAGGATTATTTGGGCTGATAATCGGTTCAGACCAGCCTTGGCTCAGGGATGCCCCCACAATTGTCAGGAGGGGCAAAAAGGGACCTAAAATCGTCCCAATTATCTTCTTGTGTGATACCAGCATTACCCAAGTTTGTTGCTATTCTGTTGTGTCTGTTTTTACCTACATTTAATCTTTAAAGTGAGACTATGTAACTTTTAAAAGAAGCAACAACACAAATAAAAAGTTGAATTGAAGCAATAAAAAAAACTTTGGCCTAGTATGACCAGTAGCTTTATAATAGCTAATGTTAGCTAGCTTCAGTTAGCAAACTTTAGATAGAAGTCACAAATTTTTTTTCAGTGGTTATATTACAATAATAAAATGCAAATTAAAGACAACATACCTCACCAAGAGACATGTGGTCGCATTCATAGTACTCAAATTATGTTGTGTTTTTATTTCAAACTTAGAAGAAAATATACAGTGGCGAGCTGTCAGGAAATATGGAGGGAGAGAGAGAGAGAGAGAGAGAGAGAGAGAGAGAGAGAGAGGACATGACATTCAACAAAGGTCCCCAGCTGGACTCCAAGTAGCAACATGGCACTTACACAAAAAACATAGGTCACCAGGACGCATCATTGGTCTTTATGCAATTGACTGAAGAAAATCTTGGGAAATGAAGGGGAATTTGCCATTATCTTGGCTACTTGTGGCCACAGCGGCTGCTGTTCAGCAGAAGTTACATATTCTCTCTTTTTGGCATTTTGGGAAATACACTAATTGGCTTTATTACTAAGCATTAGATGAGCAGATTGATACCACTCTCATGTCTGTATGCTATGAAGCCAGAGGCAGCAGCCAATAAGCATAAAAGTTCCCAAGAATCAAGCACCTCTACAGCTCAATCATTAACACATTGTCTGCTTGTTTAATCTGTCAGAAATGTCTGTGTCTAAACATAGTTCACTCCCGTTCAAGCAATTTAACTTGACTTGGCACGTAACTGATAGAAATACCATCTTGGCCCAAATATAAGTTAACCCATATTATAAGATAAACCCCCCTTTTCCAACAGCTGTTTTTTATTTTTGAAGATGAGAAACATGTTATCAAGCCAACCTTGTTCAGAGATTTTCCCCTAGGTACAATTAGTCTGAGGATAAGAGAGCAAATTTCACATTTACTTATATTTTCAAGTTAAGCTAATACGCCTTGCCAGTCTACTAAGTGGCAGCACCATTCTCCAATTAGCTGAAAATGATATTGTTAGGGATTGGGAATGTCTTGACACTGTGTTCTCACAGGTTAAAAACAGGTGAAATACTCCTTGAGTTGTTGAGTCGTAGCATTGATTAGCACATCCCTATCCAACCAAGTACAGTATTTAAACTCACGGCAAATCTCTTCATTCATACATCACTTTATTTCCTGAAAGTTATTTAAGTTGAAAACTCAGTTGAATGTGGACTCATTCTGGACTTCAGTTGGGGATATTCTCAGGCGCCATCATTAGGTATTCTACAGGAGTATGTTTATTTTCCACTTTAGGAACAGGAAATCCATGTGCAATTTCAGTGGGATTATCAGCAGAGTGCAGCTTCTCTGCAAGCCTGATAACCGTGCTTTTCTCTAGTCGATGTCCTGCCAACAGCACCTCGTGGGGTGGGCTTCCGGGAAAAAACATATATGAGGTCATGGTCACAGCAAACAATATGGACAAAACAGATTTTATTAATATATATATAATATATATATTCCTGCAATTCCCCCTATATAATTCCAGCAAGGTTATATGAACTATATTCTCTGTCAAGAAGGATGTGGGTTGAAGAAGAGTGAATGAATGAATGGCTGAATGAAAGCCCCCAGGCTGATCAGACACAAACATAAGGTCTCTAAAAGACGACTTTTGCCATTGCTTTAGGGTAACGTATGGCCAAGAAAGAAGGAAAAGTAAGAAGAAAAAAGAAGGATAGACAGAAAGAAAGCAAAAAGAATGAAAGCATAACAATATGATTTGCTATTCCACCAGTTACCTCCTTGAGTATGTCTTGATCATTAATGGTTTCTAGCTCAATTCTCCTGGGCCTTTTCACAACAGGCACTGAATTTCCTCACTTTGCATTAGTTTTAGTCCATCTGGAGAGCTGTCCGTTAAAAAGGTTCAAAGGCATCCTGACGGCTGGCATAAAGTGTACAAGATGGGTTTTTAGAGGGAGCAAAGGTTTCACCTAGAGGTACACTCAACTCATCTTGGCAGAATGTTTTAAATCATTCACTACATTGAAAACATCCAGAGTTGAGTAGCTTTTAAAAGTGATATTTAACTCAAGAGGGGCATCAAGAGCATATATCTCAGACATATACAACAGGAGGTTTTTAACATTTGGCAGCTTTGCTATCATTGTATCAACTCTTTCTATGGAAAAAGAGTATCTCAGAGGAAGCACTGATCTAGACGTAGTGGTAACATAACCATTCCCTGACAATATAAGTGATGCTGAGCACATTATAATCAGTAGGGGCTTCATCTGAGTGAACAAATTATTAAGTGGTATGCTGAAGATCTGGATGTGATGAGGAGTGGACTTCTGATGATAGGAGGTGAATAGGGTGGAGGAGGGCCGCAGTGATTTCGCCCTGAAATGTCTGCAGCAGAGAGGAGAACAGATTTTAAGGATGACAGCGACTGCATGATTGGCTGATGGGAGATTGTGGCAAAATTTGGTTGTTTTAACAATAGTATAGTCAGCTGATTGGAGAAGGAGGAAGAGAGTGAGAGAGTTTATGAGAAAGGGAAGGAAAGAGAGACAGAGAGCGAGAGTGGTGAATGAATGAATGAATTGTCTTCTTGGTTGAGCTTCATTAATCAATAATTTACATAGAGAGGCAGGCCTGTGGAAAGAAAAGGTATATTAGTATGACCTGTGCACGTCAATTTCATTACCAGCCATCTATTTTCAACAGTTTGACACTTTGGAAAATATGCTTATTTGTTTTCCTGCCAAGTGCTAGATGAGAAGATTGATACCACTCTCGTGTCCGCAAGCTAAATATGAAGCTAGGGCCAGCAGCTGGTTAGCTTAGCTTAAGATAAAGACAGTTACAGGGTAACAGCTAACCTGGCTAACTTTAAAGTTCAACAATATGCCTACCTGCACCTCTGAAGTTCAGAAAAGTTTAGTAATTTTAAGTTATGTGCTTGGATCTATTTCTTGGTGAACTTCCTGGTCATACTGAAATAGCACTTCACTTTCTGTAAAACCAACTTATTATTATTTTGTTGTGTGAGCTTTAGCGGTGTTGTTGGACTTTGCTTCCAGTCTTTATGCTAAGCTAGGCTTATTGCTTCCTGGCTGTATATCTATTTTTAGCATGCTCTTTGCAAGAAAGTGAATAAGAATAGTTCCCAAAATGTAGAACTAATCTTTAATGAGAATCAGTGCATCATATTTTTGTTGTTTTGTTGTTAACATGTATCAGCCCTCTCACTTTCCAAGTGTTTGTCTGTATTAGCATACATGTGTGCTGAATCATGAAATAATATTTACCGTGCTAACAAGCAGTGACTTCACATGCCAAACGTCTCACTGCTCTCCGCCGTGTGAATGAGGGATGTACCAAGTGTCTTTTTTCCATCTCACAGTATGGGACGTCTGTCTCCATAAGACTACTGTGACATAAGCTTAAGGGAATGTTGGGTACCTTGATACTCGATACTAAGAAAAGCCATCCACCTACCCTCTCCCCCAAGTCCATCCTATTTTTACGAAGGGGGACTTCTAAAATAAAATCAGCTGTCACTGGATGCCTGGGCCTCACTTAGCTGTTGAGCGCACTGCTGGAGCTGGTCTCCAAGCCTCACCGTCTGTCTGCTTTCTGTGTTGGGTTAAAGGTGGGCGACTAAGCCCATTTCATTTACCGGAGACCCAAGGCCATTTTCTATTGTGTTGGATTCTATTGTTGTTTGACGTACAGAGCAACCTACACAGTTAAAGAAGGTAAGTGATGGATTGTATGTGGACTATCAGCATTTCAAGGCTGACTCTTGTATCAACATAAGCCCCACTGTCAGCACAGCTCCTTTAAAGTGATTTTCCACCGAAAGCACCGAAGTGGAAGGAGACAGATTGGAAATGGTACATGACATTTTAGCCGATAATAAATTGGTTTGATGTGCCAAGGCTGCGCAGGCATGAGGCCTCTTTGGTGTAATATCGGAAATAAGATGAAGCGGAGTGGCTGTATTGTGTTGGAATATCAGGTGCTGGAGCTTCATAAAGAATGAGATGTGATAGTACGTTTCAGTGATTCCACTAGGATTTGTCATAAAACATGCATGGGCCCTTCCTGTTTCCTTCCACCAGACATAACCAGCAGCAATCACATCCCAACTATTCTGAAAGCATAGCAAATCGGAGACAAAGTGCTTAGCCTAGCATAAGGAAGCACCCGAGGGCAATCCAGTCTCCTTGTGAAGAAGTTATTTTGATAGATTTGACAGCTCAATTATTGTGCCTGTTTTGCTTTCGTCTGTAAGGAAGAAATCGCCCTCCATGGCTGACATTTCAATTAGTGTAGCTCAATTTGGCTCTCCTGTCAAACCTCGTCAGCCAAACGCTTTGGTCAGTAAGTAATGAACAGAAAATTGGGTTGCTTAAGGCTTCTGTTGTGTGAAGAGGGCAGTGGGGGCGTGACACCTCTGCGATTAGCGGACAGCCTCTGCTTGACACAGATCTATGTGCCTTGATTTAGCTTTGAGCTACAAAGCCATGCTACCTTCTCTTGCACCCTAAAACTCTGAAATTACTCTTGTTCTTTTTCCTCCCTTTTTTTTCCGGACACATTCTCCTTTGTTGTCTCTTGCCCTAACACCCCATGCCGCTTTTCACCTCCTCACTTCTAGCTAGCCCGCAGCGTGGCGCCTCACCTCTGAACGCTTTAGCGCAGGCATCAGGGAGGAGGCAGTGACAGGGAGGTCAATGGCCATCGTCTCGACTTGATAAGACACAGTCGTGCAGATAGGCAGCAGCATGGCGCCTCTTGTTGACTTTTCCCGGCCGCTCCCACTTCCATTCCCCCCCACCCGGTGACATCACTTGTGCTGCCACTGTGGCATTGAAAAGATAAAAAAAACGAATACTCTGAGAAGAGAGTAATAGTCAGTACGGTGGTAAATATCCCTCTAAGCAGTCCAATATGCTATCCATCAAAAGCAGAAATGACACAGTGTAAGCCATTGAAAAATGTTTTTCTGATATCAGCACCACACTGTAAACAGAGACTTGGCCCTCATTAGATTGGGGCTTCTAAAGCAATGAGACAGTGTTTGAAAGTTATTATTAATGCTAATTAAACATCCATTGGTGCCTGTGCTAATTAGTGATAGAATATGGAGATGGTGTAACGACTTTAAAAATCTTTGAAAATGTTCAGTCTGATTAGAAGTTCTTCTACTTTGTTTTCTTGCCTTTTATTTCTCTCTCATAAGCACTTCCACTCCGCAAATCCCTTCCTGTCACAGGGGAACATGACGCTGCAGACAGAGACGGTTATAAAAAGGCTGGGTTTATTTTTTCTCCAGTCAGCCCCCCTAAACCCTGGTTACCTCACCTCCATGCTATGGTAGCTTTGCATACAGCATACCTTTCTAAGAAGCCTGAGATATCCAAAGCGCTGTTGTCACCGCTCTAAAGCATCAAAACCCCCACGTCTCCACCTCCCTGACAGCTCCAGACCATGAGGACATTTATCTCGGGTGATAAATGTGGGCATTATCCTTGTGCTTCTGTCATCGAGACGGTATAAGGTTACACCACAGCCTCAGGTGTAGGATTTCTGACCCATATTTATAGGATGTTACGGGTAAAATCCCTGTCTATTTTCAGATGTTCTGTCTCAGGAAGCCTATTACTCTCCCTGATTGGTTACACTAACATGCCAGACGTAGCAGAAAGCTAAAAGTGGTGATATGAGGAGAACATGCTCTTGTCACATGGCGTCTCTATTAAGGCCACTCAGTGCACAACAAAATTTATCCGTGCATTGTTGCAAAATGTTTGGTCATGTTTGGAAGCCTGGCACTTAGGGACTATTCACAGGGCTAGTTGGTAAACAATTGTAGCTGGGGAGCTAACCACTAGCACATTATTAATCATAGTATTTGTATCATCAACTTCTGTCTAATAATCCATTTCTCTTTGTGGAGGAGTTGATTATACGACAGAGCAGATTAAATAAAATCAGCCAATAGGCTTTGGATGCTTGGGCTCTCTGTTCCCTCAAATGTTTCTCCTATCAATATGTTACGTGACTCACGGTTGGTGCACTTTTATTGCTTGAATGGGCGCGAAATTTCCGTGTTGATAAATAACTGTTAGAAAACATCTGGCTTTTCAAAAACAGGGCAGCAGTTAACTTCGACTCCCAAGGTGCATTTTGGCAAGAAGCATGCTGCTAGGGACGGGAGGCACTAAAGATTACAATGTTGAGAAAATTGATTTCAAAATCTGTAGCTTAAATCAATTCACTTTTGGGATTCTGGTAAAAATTTGGAGTAGTCTGCCCACTATGACGCTTTTGTTCGCAAATGTAACGACAAAACTTTGACTTACTGGCTTCTCGTGCATAGCAAAGGCAGCTGGGGCTCAAGCTTATTGTAATATTTAGAGCTGTCCACTTTTCCAAACTGACAAAAAAAAAACATGATTTCTCGGAAACAAAGTTGAAATAATTAAAACTGGTGGCCATAACATAAACAATTGGAGTTCCATTTTTCTATTTCATGTAAAGAAAATGGAAATGAGAATGCAGAATGGGGAAAACATTTCTAGAACCTCCTGCTCCATGGTGCAAATTGTTATCAAATTTCACTAAAGTTCAACTCGTCATGAAAAATGCATGTGGATTTATTTTGCTCATTTGACCAAATCTACCGATCCACCCTGCATGAATTCAGTTGGAATCAACTTTTACTGTTTTTAATGCTGCTGTGACCAGACATTTAGATTGGATTTATGTGGGAAACCATGCTGAGATCCACCCAGTGGGTGTTTGATCTCTTAATTTTAATGATATGGATACCAGGAGTGGGCTATATCAAGCCAGTGTAGTCATAGCTTGGTTTGCACAGCCAAGCATGAACGGTATGTACTATACCGCTAAGCACGGAATATGTTACTAATCTCTATGCTACTACAGCACCAAGGGCACCTTCACTGGATCCATACGCATTTAAGAAGCAGCTGCTATCAGACTTTTCAAATGAGCATCAGCTTTGAAGCAGAACCTATACTGACCTCTACTTTGAGCCAAAGTGATACTAGTACCCATACATGTGGAGAAACCATGTAAGGGCCTAGTGCGAAAACACAATGAGAATGATTTCAAAATGTCAGAAGGTTACAGCGTGAGCACATATTGAGAGAGAATCATTTCTATTTAGGGTCTTCTTTCATCCCACAGTGTTGTTGCCCGGCGAGAGAGAACATGCCAAGAGCTAAAAGGTCCAGTGTGGGTGTTTGGTGAGCCTTAATGGAGCCTTCTCTGTTGCCTACTGACGCTTTGTAGCACAGAGAAGTCAAATGTAAAAATCAGTGGTGTTCTCTAATTGGCTATCCGCGGGGATGTGCTGAGCAATATCAAGTATCATAACTTAGTGCTTTGTGATTGATTGAGTATTCCGCTGTTACAGGTTGTTTGTCTCTGGCCATTCCTTGGTTAAATATATACAATATCTGGAACATGATATCTTTATCAGGGTGGGATTTTAAGCAGTTATGGTCAGAAAAGGGCAAACAAACCACTTTTATTTCCTTCCCATTCTGGTTTATACTGTCACTTCAGTCTGCCAGTATAATGACAGAAACCTCATCTATAAAACTGTTCCTTATAGTCCAATTACAAAAGGGCAAGCTTTGTCTCATTCTTCACTGACCTGCCAGAAGAGTAATTGTATATATGAACAGACCTCTTGAGGAAACATGTCTAACAAATATATAAAGTTTGATTTGTTCACATCTTACAGGTTTAACTCTTTGTGTGTGTGTGTGTGTGCGTGTGTGTGTGTGTGCAGCTGAAGTCAGCGCAGGTAGATCCAGGGCAGGACATCCTGAGGACAGGGCCCCGAGCGCCAAGGACCAGGAGGCAGAGCCGGTGTCGGTGAAAGAGCGGCTGGCGATGTATCAGGCTGCCGTGTCCAAGAAAGAAGGCACCACTTCCTCCTCTGCTGCGGTAAGACGATACTTCCACGTGGGTGTAACGAGAGATGGCGGTGAAAATACGCAGGTAGCCAGGGAGACGGCAGACAGTCACAGACATGGACTGAGACATGTTTGGATTCACTTGTTAAACTGATAGTGTAACCTTGCTGAGGTTTATGACCCAATGTCTCTCATGTTATTCTCCGCAAAGCATAAATCTGCTGTCCCTGAACGGAGTCCTGCTTGTAGGCTACTGTGTGGGGGAATCATAAGGCTCAGGACTGGAAGGGAAAGCTAAATCTCCAGAGTGTGAATGGGAGTCAGCAGGGATCTATATAGGGCCACTGTTTCAGCACGTTTCATTCATTTCTAAACATACATTTAGAAAATTATAAGCCTGATTTGAGAAATTGGAGCCAGTTCAGTATCTGCAGCTAAAACTGGTAACTAGGTACATTTACTAAAGTACTGTACTTCAGGACAAATTTGAGGTACTTGTACTTTCCTTGAGTATTTTGATTTCATGCTTCTTTATACTAACATCTTGTATTTTGCCACTTAATGTTTAAACTTGACGGCGTGTCAGTCTGAAAGAAGAAAAGCGTTTTTCTCAATGCACTGAATGATATAGAAAATGAGTTCCAGTTTGTTTTCTGTTGTCATTTTTTATGGAAAACTGCTTTGTTTTGAGCTAAAAACAAGAATTGATACTGTAAATGTGGATGATGCAGAAAGCCTGTTCATATATTCACATGATAAATGTTCTGTATATGTATTCTTAGAAGATGCATGTTTTGTAAAGTTACAGATATTTCGCACAACACAGAAATAAAAACTAACTAACTTACTTACTTTATACTTCTACTCCACTACATTTCAGAGGGAAATATTAAACTTTTTACTCCACTGTTTTATCAGAAAGCTGCTGTTACTTTCATATACTTTTTACATATAATAAGCTTATAAAAAGATTAAAATAGTTGTTTCCAAACCATGTGTCTAGTTGAGGCCCCTTGTGACATTTCAGATGTCTAAAAGTTGCTAACACTTCCACAGAAGAGACAGCTCCCCTCTAAGCTCTTGCTCGAGGCTTCTAGGAGTAAAATGATATATTATTTTTCACAATAACTGAATATAGATTTGTGTATCAGAATTTTTTCTTCTTTCCTCTCCCATTAATCATCTCACAACCCCTCAGGTTTGTCTTGTGACCCTTTGGAGGGTGCCAACCCCTACATTGGGAACTACTGGACTCCATAAACTGATGAATCAGTATTAACAATCTAATAATGTCATATATAATAAATATATTACCCATATGGGCCATTTTTCTGCAGAACCGGTACTTTTACTTTTGAAAATTGTATGTACATTTAGCTGAAAATACTTTCGTACTTTTTCTTCAGCAGGATTTTATATGCAGGACTTTTTAGCTTGTAATGGAATATTTTTACTTTGTTGTATTGGTACATTACATAAGTAAAGGATCTGAGTATTTCTCCCACTATTGGTCTTTGCATTTTATCTCTTAATTTAAGCGCATTGCATCGCATCACTCTACATACATGTAATCAACGTTCCGTAAACATATTATAAGAATCTCTACATATAATCTAGGTAGTCATCGATATTTAATAAAAAGGCCACTATAACACAACACAACAGTGTACTTTTGATTCATGTAATTTCAATATTAGATGTTAAATGTTACTTTCATAACAATTTTTATTAATCAGTTGATCTATATATGAATTATTATTTAGATAGTTGACTGTATTGTTCACACTGATTTATTGTGTCAAGTCAGAATCATAATGTCAAAATGCTGACGCTGCTCTGGCATATTTATGCTCTGGCTACACACACACATGCGCGCTTCTTGTTAAAAAGAGGTAGCTCACAAGCTATGTCAGAAGAGAACAAAGATTTTGCAGCAAATTCAGAAGAACACACACACAGCCAGCACATCAGCGGGCCTTCACACAATATTCCTCTTTTGATTAAACACAAAAAACATCCCTGAGTCATTAGTCATTACCAAGGACCAAAAAGCCTGAGCAGCTTTGAAGAGCCTGCATGCACTTAATAAACTCTATAATTCATCTGTGTGAGCAGTTAGTCAGCCGAGGCCATTATAACAAGTCAGCTCAGTATATATAATAAAGCCTTACCTACTGGAAAATGACTTTCCTTGTAAACTGTGGTCTACAACTGCAGTACAGTAATATGACTTAAAAGCATGCAGATGCAATTGTTATTGGTTTAGAGTAAAGAGGTTTGAATAGGTAAAATTAGCACAACACTGACATACTGATCAGGATTTACTCATCAGTCAATTCTGTTTTTGTGAATTGTGTTTTTTCAACACAACACAGCAGAGCAGCAACAACCTGCTATTTTCCACAACTTCACCTTTCTGTGTGTTTCTGGCAGTGGCATCCTGCTCTTTCCCATGGCGTTAATGGCTGACAGCAGCTGCAGTCCAGTGTGATATGAGTGAAGCAGCCAGTAATAGCCACTTCTGAAGTAGGAAGTTAAAATAGTTTTTATCTGTTTACAGAAACAAAAAAAATCAACCACTCTGATTTTTATTTTCTCATTCAATCACTGATCTTTTTGTTGGGATGACAACATCAGGATGTTTGCCTCATATTTTCTAGTTAAAAAAGTCTCTTCTCTTCAACCAGTTGTTTAAAGTTCAGCACCAGTAGTACTTTCAATGCAATACTGGGTTTCTTTACCCAATACCCATAGGTGGAAAACCACCAATGACAATGGGTTGTTGTGACCCAATAGTGTAACCTTTTATATTACTGTAGGGTTATAAACACAAACTAATATGTAGTATGGTTGTGCACTGAATCTGCCTAAGGCTGTGTTTTACAGTAATTATAAAACAGTAGTGATAAAACAAGCACTAATAGAAAGATTGATCAAATAGGATTAAAAATAAATCATAACATAAAGAATTTAAATATTCAAAAGCTAATTAATTAGTTATAATAGTAATAAGTGAATGTTGTCCTCGACTATGCAGCATTCCTTTATTCCCCCAATAGCATGGTGATTTTCACTGAGTGCGTTAATTGTTGCCACAGGTCTGCGTGGCAAAAAGCCACTTGAGGCCTAGCTTTAGAGCAATATCAGAACAGATGAGAGGTGTTGTTGACATAACACAGAGAGCTTTCCCAGCTGCACTAACATCACAGTAAAGTACTGCCTCAAGTGGCTTGTTGCTTTTTATAAATGTCTGTAACATATACTTTTCCTTAAAATGACAACATTCAAAAAGACATTCAGTAAATCATCGATAGTTTAACAGTACCAATAGATAAGAATAGCTGTTTCTAAACAACAGCTTCAAACAGCACTGAATGATCCTCTTGCGCTTCACTTCAGTGATTGCAAGAGGCACCGCCCCAACTTCAGTTGATTCTCAGTGGCAAACCTCATGTGGTGGCTACTGACAGCTGAATGTGTATGTGTGTGTGTGTGTGTGTGAGGGAGTCTGCTTAGGAATCTTGTTTTTCCTCCATACCTTTGCAGCTGTTTTCTGTGTGTCAAGGTGTTTAAAGATAGCAGAACTCTTGATGGACACTTTTCAGTCCAGTTTATCATCCTGCAGCTATACAAACTGCTGGACAGGTACAGTAAATACGACTGATAAGCAACGGCAAATACATTTAGTACAAAACGTAATGCCACTTTGATTACGTTTTTTGTCAAGATAAAGGGGAAACGTTCATGAATGTTGTTGCTGCAAAGTCACAAAATGATGAACGTATCAGAAAATCCTTTAGTAATAACCTGTTTCATTTGTTTTCCCTACCATATCTGCTCCCAATAGCTATTATTATTCACAACTAAAGCATGATTAGACTTTTCATGATTAATGGTTATGTTAAGGCACTCACAGATAGATATAAACTACCGGTCTCTGTACAGATATGGAAGGGGAATAGATTTTTTTCATCTAACTTGTAATTATTCATATGATTCCAAACAATCAATTGAGTGAGACCAAGAGATGAGATTCTGTTGTACACAGATGAAAAGGAGACAATCAATTTGGACTTAGATTCCGTGCCTTAATATTATAACCTGCCTCAGTGTGTGCTTAGGTTTACATTATGTCTCCGACAGTCCTCCTGTTAAATCAGAGATGTTGATTTCATGTCATATGGATGGAGCTACTGTGGCCTGAAGTAGTGAAATATTGATAACATGGTGCCGAGTCATAAAATGTTACTGACCTAAACTTTTCTTCAATAACTTGCAAATTGCATTGTACTCCTATTTGCATTAAAAAGGAAAGGCAAAAGGGTGTTGAACACTAACACACACATCAACACACACACAGGCTTGGAAACACTCATATATATTGCCATTTCCAAGAAGCTCTATATATGCAGAAGCCTACATATAAATGTTTTATTAGGAAAGTAATTGACAATACCAAAAGGAGATTATTGTATCAAATAGTCAGTGTGTATTCTTGCCCAGATCTCATAGAGTGAGGATTGCATTCTCCTTACTGATGAGATTTTAAAAAGTCTTCTTCCCTCCTCCTCCTCACTGCAAAGAAGCCAGGCTTTTGTATTTTTCCAGTTTTAAAGGATAATTCATTCCATAGCTTAATAAAAAGTATTGAAAAGCTTTTGTGTTCCATTAAACTGACTAATCCAGAAGTTTTCTATTGATGTTTCACTCTTTGGTGCAGGACAGATATGGAGAAGTAAATCCATTAACATTGGGTGCCTGCCATCTTTGCTATTTCGGGAAATTTCTGCCAGAAATAAACACAAAAAAAAGAGACTCAGTTACTTATTTATTTGTTTTCAGCTAATTGCATCAAAAAGACGTAACTTTTCCCTGTTTTCATTTGACGTATATCTTGGCTCTGAGTATTGTTAAAGGTATTAGCTGCAGCACATTTACCTTGCCTTACCTGCTTTTTACACCACCTAGATGATCATACAGGAACCATTGTTAATTATTTAAAATAACAGCATTCATGGCATGTTTAAAAGAACACCAACGCTGCGGATGCTTTTAAAAGCATTAGCATAATGCCTTTGCATTCACTTTTAAATTTAGCAAATTAGCATAAGTGAATGTATAAAATATTCACAATCAATGACAGCAGAGACTGGTTCACCGAGGTCAAATCCAATCTCCTAAATCTGCTATAAACTGTAAGTTTACAATGTGTTTAATCTATAATATGTATATTAAAGGTGTATTTTATGTATCTGTTTTCTGCTGTTAGATAATGGATGAGTCAGAGGCTTGCTCGCTGCCTGGTGGCCTGGCCAGTGTGAAGAGACAGTTTGAGAACCAGGAATTTGCCTCTTCGTCTTCTCAGTCCAGCGTCACCCAGTTCCATTTCGAGCAGAGATCTGTCCAGGTATAAGTTTTTTTCTAAACATCTATTGCAATGAGCACAAAGTGATGTATCTTTCAACACCACAAAGTAGATTATTCCGCACAAGATTATGCGGGAGCTAAGCTAACTACAGAGCTAAAACAACTGTTAAACTAACAAAAACAAAACAAACAAAATTTATAATCTCTGAGGTGTTCTGATAAGGGTGCCAAGCGAATTTACTTTTTCAAAGACCTATAGCAGGAGTCGGCAAATAAGTCTAGCATCGGGCCAGATTTTTTTTAAGTCAGTAGACAGTGGGCCAGAACATAGTCAATTTATCATTTATAATCCGCCATTTACTGTCTGTCTGTTTAGCTCAGTCAGTAGTGATCAGGACCCCTGTTCAAAGGATTGTGTGTTCAGTCCCTATGTGAGTTTTCCCCTTCATTTCCTCAGAATCTCCACGCAGAGGAAATTCCTGCGTTTCTCATTCAGGGGAATCCGATCTCACGTTTTCTGGGCTTTTTCAGAGTTGTGTCAAGCAAGCCAGAGACTCTTTTATTTCCTTCAGAACTTTTCAAAGTAAAAGTTCTCAATTAAACATGACACAAAGTACTGTTGCAAAGATGTTCTCGCGCTTTTATTTTGTAGGCACAATCACATAAGATGAAGTACTTATTTGAGTAACTTTTACTGTCATGACTGACATCTGTTTCAGCACCAGCTGCTATTATGTTTTTTTTTTTGCCGCTATCAAAGTAATCTGGCCGCGGGCCAAAGCTGGCCGGCCAGCAATAATATCTGGCCTGTGGCGCAGTGACTTTTGAGTTGCAGCTGGTACATATCAGTTTTAGTACAGATTAAATAAACAAGATATAACTTCTTCATTATTGAGCTTTAGGGGTGCTAGTATGCACATCTAGTTACCTGTTTCCCCCTGCTTCCAGCCTTTGTGTTAAGCTATGCTAATCATCTGCTAGCTCTACCTTCATATTTCTCTTCTCATCTAATGCTCGGCAAGAAAGTGAATAAGTATATTTCCCAAAATGGCTTGGGTTAAGGTACACTTGAGGTTACACTTTGATCATTGGCACATACAGTTACAGCTTTCTCATAAAGGCAGAGTATATAAAGAACTGAGGTTGGAGTATATATGTGATGGTACTGGACATGCAACTTCTCCGTAGACAATTAATTGTGAGACAGTTAGGATAACAGACAGAAGTGGCATTTTTCTTCCTCCAGACAGAGTACTGCTGTCCTTTCTGTTCACAAGCTCTGTGTAAATGAGAAGCACATGAATGCCTCTGATTGATTTACATTCTACTGTAGCTCTTTATTGGAAAAACTTGGCTGCTATAGCTGCGCCTCGGAGGCATTCTTGTAGGTCAAATCAAAGAAGGCACCCTGAACTTTGCTCGTCTATGTGGCACTGTCATCCAGTGCGTGAGGAAAATGCCAGAACACGTTAGCAGCCTGGGACAGGGCTGGATCTCAGTGAAGTAAGGTCAATGCCGCCCTTCCATGCATTCTCTCCATCTGCTCATTCAGGCGGGAAGCAGAGTGGATTTATCGAGCACACAAGAACCTTGCTGAATGTTAAATTTTACATAGGGGTTCGTGAGGGAAAGTGTCTGTTTGATCGAGTTATTGCTTCTTCTGCAAAAGCAAACCACTTTCCGCTCAAGGTTTCTTCACAGGTGTAATATCCAAGCTCTCTTTTAAAACTGGTTGCACATCAGGAAAGATATTATTATTCTGACATAAGTGATTTCAGAAGCACAGAGCACCCCAACCCTCCATGTATCTTTCATGTTAACAGCAGAGGATACAAGCTCAAATATTATATTTCTCTTTCATCTCGTTCCAATTGCATGAATCTCACTGGAGGAAATGGCTGATGCAGTTTTGTGCAGTTTTTGTAATCTATTGCTTTTTCTTTCCAACGCTGAACTCCTTCAGTGGAATTTAAACTTAGTAGTTCCCTGGGAAGCAGCTCTGTAATGGGAAAACATTTGTTACTGGCCTCAGAGGGGTTTTATTAAGTTTTACAATATAGGAATTACTTACGCTCCTGCTGTTTCTCAGAGCGCGTAGTCATGAGGCGATAAAACCGTGGCATTTGTGTGTCTGTCTTTGTGTGCACGTGGCCATTTGTGCGCTGTGCATTCCTGCGTGGGGGGATTTGTGTGAGTTGTGTGCATGTGTTGTCAATGTAACAGGGATTCCTCATTCCCATTTATCTCTGTTTGACAGGAGATGTCAAGCTCCTCAGAGGTGATGGTGAGAAGCAGTGCCAGAGTCCCCACCACAGCCCTTTCTCACGATCAACAAGAGGTACTAGCTGTTACATTCACCATTTGTCACCAGCTGTGTGGTCGCATCTTACCACTAACAGGCTGCTCATAAACCCAGTCTGAGTTCTTTGGTTATTTCAAAATGTTCTGTTATACTTTATGTGCCCTACATAAAAATGTGCCTCATGCTAAGCCTTTAGCTTCTCACTGATTGAAAACAGTTGGAGGCTGCAGTGCAGTTGCCAGTATACTAATGATTTGTCACCATCCTTTCATAGGTGATCCATGATGAAAGAGTCCACCAAAACAATGTGGCCGCCAGTTACGGGAACCATTACAATGAAACAGGTTCTTCTGCTCATGTCTTTTATATTGTAATTTGCATGTTTTTATCACAGCACTGCTTGTGTCCTGTATATTAATGATTGTTCCCACTACTGCTGAATAAGGGATGAGCTATGAAAATGACTGCAGATGATTTTCTATTCAGTGCATAACAGCAAATCTAATCAGGGCAAAGTCAGGAAGGTAAAATATTGGAAAGTGGAAATTGGGCAATCACTGCTGCATGGTTTCAGAAAATGAAAACTACTCAGGTTTTTAATGAAATGATTTATTTCTCTTTCCAATCCCCCTGAGCTCCCTCACTGCGAATGACTTAATGAGGCAGCCTTCTTCTTGTGTCTAATTCAGTTATGCTCGTCGGAGGAGAGGACCTACCAAAGGTTTCCACTCAGGCTTTGAAGCAGCAGTATGAAAAAACGATTAAGGAATCTGCACCAGCCAAGGAAATTAAGGTAATGATCCTGTCTGTTTATTTAAATAGATGATAGTTTGTGTTTTTTATGAGGTATCAGTATAACTGAGGCCAGATCATGAAAACCTTCAGCAGGAAATTGTGCATGCCATGACTTGATGGAGAATAAATTGGATTGGATAAAAGACGTCATGTCATTACACAGCCAAAGTCTGAAAGTTCTTTTTTTCACAGTGTTAAAAGGAAACCCCAGACTAAAACTCACATTACTGTCTTCAGTTAAAGTGATCTTCAATTAATATTTCTATCAAGTCAGTAATTAAGAACGTGCATAACTGAAAATGTCTAGGTTTGACAGACTCAGGAGCTGTCTGCATTTGTGCATTTACATCCAAATTAGGTTTGTTATGTGGTCTTTTTACTTCTAGCTTTGGAATGGAAATTTGATTCAGCTTCATACATCGTAAAAAGCAAACAAACATGAAATAACATTTATAATTATAATTGTTTTAGGTTGAAGGTTGATACTTCATTTCCTAATTACTCTGTTCTTCACATCTGTCATTTTCTGTCCTTTTCATGACACAAAATACATTTTTCTTTGATTTTCTCAATTCAACACAACCCTCACTGTCCCTTTCTCCTTAACCAAAACCACTTATGAACCGTAGGTTGATGTGGATTTCAACCAGTTTCAATGGGCACCAGTAAATCAGTCCTCCAAAACTTCAGCCGTGACAAGCTACGACACCTCCTCCACCTTAAAGACTGCCACTGCCTCATCAGTGGCTTATGAGATGACAGACCATTTCCCTCCGCCGCCCTCGAACCTGCTGCAGGTACAACAGGAAAACGTCTCTTCCCAGATTCAGGAGCCAGCCTCCCAGCATAAGCAAACTGTTCATAAGGAGCAGTACTTTAAACACAAGAGTATGGCTGAACTAAAGCGCCTCTACAAGCACATTCATCCAGAGGTCCGAAAAAACCTTGAAGAGGACTTCTTGAGTCAGCTTACTGAAGAAGAAAAGAAGAACTTGGAAAGTCAGGAAATAATGGGAGATGTCCAACAGGCATGTTATATGTTTGAAAATGACGGCAATAGCCCAAGTAAGTGTTCGAGCCCTGATGGAGAGGACCTAGAATGGGAGGAGATCCTTAAAGGTGAAGTGCAGTCTATGCGCTGGATGTTCGAAAACAAGCCGCTAGATACGATCAAAGATGAAACCCCAGATGAGAACGAGATGAGCAATATTGCCCAGCAGGAAATCATTGCTGGCAAAGATGTCAAATACACAGCTTGGATGTTTGAGACTCAGCCCATGGATGCTCTGGGTACAGACATTCCTGATTCGAATGCGCAGTCCCAAAAATCTACCGATCTTGCAAGAGGAGATGTCCGCACTGCTACGTGGCTTTTTGAGACACAGCCACTTGATTGTCTGAATAAGATCTACATAGAAGACGAGCAGGATGCAGATGTCGTCACCAAAGACATCAGCGGCGGAGATGTGAAAACCGCTCGATATCTTTTTGAGACCCAGCATCTGGATTCCTTGGGTAAAACGGAAACCATTGAGGAGAGCCACTTCCTCAACTTGAAGTCCGAGCTGGAAGAGATCAAAGGGGATGTGAAGACAACCACTCGCATGTTTGAGACCCAGCCCATGTGTGTCATCAGGGGGGATTCGGGAGAGATGCTGGAGATCACCACAATCCGCAGGGAGGAGACTGCAAAAGGAGATGTCAAGACATCACGCTGGATGTTTGAAACCCAGCCTCTGGATATGATAAACAAAGACCCTGCGAAGGTGAAGCTGATATGTGGTATTTCCATGGAGGACAACATTCAAGGTGGCGTGAACAAAGGTACATGGCTTTTTGAGACAAAGACTCTTGACACTATTAAGGATGAGGAATGGGAGAGCTCCAGGAAGCAGAAGGAAGAAATAATTGGTGCAGATGTGAGGAAACACTGTTTGGTTTTTGAGACTCAGCCTATGGATACTCTGAAAGACAACGCCAATGCCAGACCTTTACCTTCAGAGGAGATTGTAGGAGGTGATGTTCGATCAGCAAAACATCTGTTTGAAACAGTACCCATGGAAAATCTAAAAGAACTGCTCGATGTGGGAAAACTTAAGAAAATGGTTGCATCTGAAGAAGAAAAGGGTGACGTGAGGCATCAGAAGTGGGTCTTTGAAAGCCAACCATTGGAGAATATAAGGGAGGAGAAGAAGGAGATCACAAGAACTGTGAACGTTGAAGCTCTTGACAAAGGAGACGTGACAAACTACAAAGAAAGGTTTGAAAGTATGGATTTAAGTAAGTGTGAAGGAACACAGAAGATTCAAGTTGAAGGTGTCACAAGTGGATCCGTCAAATCCAACCGAGTTCTTTTTGAATCCACCCCTATGTATGCTATGCAAGACAGCTCTGGCCATTATCATGAGGTGAGGACCGTTAGGCGTGAGGAGATTGTGAAGGGAGACGTGCGCAGCTGCAGATGGATGTTTGAGACACGTCCTATTGATGAGTTTGATGAAAGCATCAATAAGTTTCAGATCATAAAAGGTATATCCAAACAGGAGATTGAGTCAGGGGATGTCAAAACAGCCAAGTGGTTGTTTGAAACTCAACAGCTTGATGCCATTAAATCTTTCAGTAATGCTGAAGATGAAGAACAAAAAACTAAGGAAGGTATTGAAATTGAGAAAGGGGACGTTAAGACTTGTAGGTGGCTATTTGAGACTCAACCGATAGATGCTCTGTATGAAAAGGTGGAAAAGAGCGAGGTTGACGTTAAGGAAGTGCAAAAAGGTGACGTCAAAACGTGCACTTGGCTCTTTGAGACCCAGACACTTGACAACATACGGGATCATACAGAGTCTGAGTCCGAGACCATTCTGAAAACCTGCACTGTAAAGCAAGAGGACGTCCAAGGAAAAGATGTGCGGCTGGCCCGCTTCCTCTTTGAAACAGAGAACCTTGAAAATATAACAGGTGAGGACAGCAGTTCTTTCAGGAGGGTTACAGAAATCGACATACAGTCTGGCGATGTTTCCAGGATGAAGTACATCTTTGAGAACCGTTCCTCTGATATTATGAGCTCCACATCTGAGGAAACAATGCAGAGATTGAAGACACAGCAGGCTGAGGATATCCAGCGGGGAAACGTGGTCAACTGTACCTGGATGTTTGAGAATCAGCCGATCGATGTCATCCGTGACGAGTCCACAGAGGCGAGGGAAACTCGCACTGTGACGGACGTTAAGGGGGGCAACGTTGACAAAGGCCGCTTCATTTTTGAGACATATTCTCTGGATCAAATTAAAGAGGAATCCACTGAATCCACTGAGACTAATATTTCAAAACTCAGTATCTTTAGAGATGACATAGAAAGGGGAGATGTGAAAAATTACACCATGATGTTTGAAACTCAGCCGCTGTACGCTATCCGTGACAAAGAGGGTCATTACCATGAAGTAACTACAGTTACCAAGGAAGAAATTATGAGAGGAGATGTGGTGGGGGCCCGATGGTTGTTCGAGACAAAGCCTCTGGATTCAATTAGAGATTCAGAGGAGGTCTATGTCATTAAAGCTGTGACTGAGGAAGGCGTCAACAAAGGAGACGTGAGCTCTGCGAGGTGGAAGTTTGAAACGCAACCTCTGGATGAAATTACAGAGGAAATAAAAGTAAGGTCGAAAACAGTTGCAGATATCCAAGGCGGTGATGTGAAGTCAAACATGCAGCGTTTTGAGACTGACGAGATGTCTCAAAAGTACATCAGAACTGTTAGCGTGAGCGAAATCCAAAAAGGCGATGTCAGGTCTGCCACATGGATGTTTGAAACGCACACAATTGATGAGATCCGCGGCGAAGGCGCAGAGTATGATGGAATGGAGAGAGTGACAAAAGAAGAAGTAATGAAAGGGGATGTCAAACAGTCTGTGTGGCTCTTTGAGAAGCAGCCCCTTGACAGTATCAAAGAGACTGATGGCACAGAGCTTGTTGTCACGAAGGAGGAAATCCCACAGGCCGATGTGAAGACGACAACCTGGCTATTTGAAACCACTCCATTCCATGAATTCAACGAGAGCAGCATGGAAAAGAAAGAAATAATAGGTAAAAGCATCAAAGAGACACTTGAGGAGCTTTACTGTCAGAAAATGGTGGACTCACAAGGTGTACTTATTGAGGCAGATGAGATCGGTGATGTCCGCATGGCAAAGTATAAACTCATGAACCAAGAGGCTCCACAAATCCAAAAAGAAGAGATTATCAGAGGGGATCTGAGCAACATAATGATGAACCTCCTGAACCGCGGGGAGACCACTGAAAGAGGGATAACTGTTGACAAGGAGGAACGGGGGAACATCAACACCACAGTGAAGCAGCTGTTCAACCAGGAAAGAGGAATCAACGTTGAGAAAGAGGAAATTATCCGCGGCGACATTCAAGAGGCCATAAACAATCTGCTCAAGAACGAGGGCTCCTCCAAGCGTGGCATTCTGATTCAAGAGGATGAGAAAGGGGACGTGAGGATGACTATCTATTCCCTCTTGAATAAAGGGGAGAGGGCAAGCATGGAGAAGGAGGATATCATTCAAGGCAACGTAAGCAGAACCCTTCATCGTCTTCTCTCCAACTCAGGAGGAGAAGACTCTAAAAAGATAAGGGTCGGAGACACGGAAAGGGGAAATGTCAGCTTTTACTCCACGTGTATTGAGTCGGGAGCCTTGGATTACCTGAAGCAGCTTCAGTTTGAACCCGATGGAGCCCAGGAAGAGGTGGAAAAGGAGCGCATCATAGGTCGTGATATTGAAGAGACCAAACTCTTGCTGCGGAAGAATCAGCAGCAGATTGGTCGCACAGTGGCAGAGGATGATATAGTTCCTGGTGACGTACACAGCACTGTTAAAGTGTTTATGACAGAGCCTACTGTTGGTTACAGAAACCTAGAGACAAAGGACATTGTTAAAGGTGACCTTAGTGCAGCCATGGATTCACTGACCCAAGCCATCAATCAGAAAGTAGTAATAGAGAAAGAGGCGGTGGTGAAGGGAGACATAACCACTACTTTGAGGTCTCTGGAGGAGGCTCAGCATCAAGCCAAAGAAATGGAAAAGCCAGAAATTGTCAGGGGAGACATCAGAGGTGCTCTCGAGTCACTGGAGAAATCTACAACCACCAATACGGAAGCAACTGTTGAAGATTTAGTGCCAGGTGACATCAAAGGGACCCTGAAGTCCCTCGAGGAGGCAAAGCAAGCTGTGAAAGAGGTTGAGAAAGAGGAGATTGTCAAAGGAGATATCCACACTGCCATGCAAAGTTTACACGAGGCCTCGAGTGAGAAAAAGATTTACCAGCATCAAGTGAGCGAACAAGGGGACGTTAAAGCCACTATCCAGCTCTTGCTAGAGCCAACAAGTTCTCCCAGAATGCAGCGCAGGGGCAGCATTGAAGGAGATGTGAAAACATCCATAAAATGTCTTTATGAAGGCCAGGAGACTTCACTGGTGGAAAAAGAGGAGGTAGTAAGAGGGGACGTTCAAGGGGCAATACAGTGTCTAATGCAAAGAAAACAGTATTCAAATCCAAAACGCATGTATACCCACAAGAAAGCAAAAGTGCCTGTGAAAAATCCATTAACTGTAAAGCAAACGGGGCATGAATGCATACATGAAGCTAAGCATGAGAGCGTAGCAGGCATTCCAGCCCCCGCTGTGAAAAACCTCTCTCAGAGCGGTGAGTCACAGAAGCACACGCAGAGGCACAACGAAAGCAAATCTGTGAAAACACAGGTAATAACCCAAGAGGACCACTCTGTTACTGTAGCCAAATCAGACAATACTACTGGGGCCTCTCAACAGAAGAGCATAAAAGAACAGAAGCAGAAAGCGCTGCCCCCACAGAAAATACAAGCTCCTAAGCCGATTATGATAAAGAATAAACAAATGACTAATAATGATCAAACAGAGACTAAAACAGCTGGTGTGAATGTGATGAAAGAGGTGCAGAGCACATCACAGACGAATATTTCAAACAAGCAAATGTGTGAAACAAAGACAATCAAACAGGTGCAGACCACAGTGATGGAGAAAACTGTCATGCATAAGCAAAATGCAACGGTATCACAGCAAATGTCAGCATCTCAAAAGCAAACAGAGAATACGGCTCTCACACAAAAGCAGAACATCAAAAACATGAAGAGTGAATACCGCAACCTTGACATGAGAGGGAAAGGTGCGGTCAAAAAGGCGAAGCCGGAGATTCACTTCCCCCCTCCTCCCTCTTCACCACCTCCTCCCTCAGAGTCTGAGCTCTCCCTCCCTCCACCGCCATCGCCAGTGCTGGAGAGCCCAGCATCCAAGCCTTCCATCATGAGGCAGGACAGCGACCTCCCCCCTCCACCACCTCCGCCTCCCATGGAATGCATAAAGCCTGAGTCTGAATTTTTCCCGCCTCCACCACCTCCTCCGCCTCCACCCTCTGTGGCTGGACAAGATTTTCTTCCTCCACCTCCCTCACAGCAAGAGCTCAATGCAATGCCTCAGCCTCCCCCTGCCAAGCTGGGGAAACCCATCGGCAAGCCTTTATTCAAAGTGCCCAAGCAGCCAGAATCTCAGAAGCAGCCCATACAAGTTAAACCCAAATGGCAGAAAAAGCAGCCAACTCCTCCACCGCCTCCACCTCCGCCTCAGCTCCCTCCTGATCAAGAAACAACAGTGTCAACAGACCGTAAAGAAGAAGCTAAAGTTCAGGAAGTGAAAAGGGAAACAACCCAACAGATTGAAACGAGCAACCAGATTCAGTCTGAATTAACAGCAGCGTCAAAAACAAAAATATCAAGCATCCCAGCTCCGAAACCAATACAAAAAGAAAGCCCACAGCCACCTAAAAAAGTGTTTGTCCCTCCGATTAAACTGCCTCCACCTCCTGAACCCGCTCCACCGTCAAAGTCTAGACCTTATGCACGCAAATTTAAAACTCCTCTCATGCTTGCAGAGGAAAGGTTTCGCCAACAAAGGATGGAAAAAGAGGAAATAGAGAGGAGTAAAGTCACCACACCCACTTCTCCACCAATTAATATACCGTCCTCTGCTGTCAGTGCTGAGCTTTCTGCAGCACAGAACATTGAGAAAGAAGTGGTCACAGAAGTGATAAAAGCAAAGACCGAAGAATCTAAGACTGTTTCCAAAGAAGGTATATCGGTACAAGATTCACCTGCCAAGAAAACCCATTCCCATATCCCTTTGAGCAAGCCCTTGATCTCAGTGGTAAATAAGAAATCAGCCCCTGGATCTTCAAGTATGTCTTTAGATAAAAAGCATGTTGCGAGCAAGCACTCCTCAGAAAAAATACTTGCCTCAACTGATGTCAATAAAAAGAGTCAAACAGCACCTACGAATCAGACTGTTATTGTTTCTCAGTTTCATGGTGAGGCCTCAAATATTGAAGTCCAGTCATGCTCAAATGTGGTCACTACTTCAGTCACGGAGCAGCAGCAGTTTATTAAGAAATCCAGCACCAGGTCTATCGCTGCCACACAGAGTGCTGTCCAAGAAAATGTAAATCTTCAAAGCCAGGCTGCGGTCACATTGAAAGCTGAAGATATAAAGAATATTAATGTGCCTCCGACACAGGAAGGGAAAATAAGTCCTTCTCAACCCACTAAAATTCCAAAGGTAACTCCAAGTTTCAAGGTGAAAACCTTTAAGATGCCAACAGAGAAGAAAGAGGAAAAATGTGGCAGTTTGGGACAAAAGGAAGCAATGAAAGGTGAAATGCATTTACAGCAAGAGAAATGTGATGTGTCACAGACAAGTGAAACAAAGGTGAATCAGGAAAGCAACCAGCTGACGTCAGCTAAAACTGAGATGAAAACCAAAATGAACGTGAATGAGAAGAAAAGTCAGGTGACCCCACCTACAAAGGAAGCTGAAGCGGAAGTTCACGGGAAAAAAGGAAAGCAGGTGCAAAAGAATGAGAGCGAAGTAAAGCTGTCGCCATCCGTTACTGTTTTAATGCCTAAGGTGGGGAAGATAACATCTGCAGCAACTCATCACGGACAAGGCCATGTATCTGTCTCCCACAGTCAGCAGTGCATGAAGGCGGAGCACATTCAAAGACACGAGGAGGTGGTTGTAACTGAGAGTGTGGTACACCAAAGCCTTCAGAGGCAAGAGGATGTACAGATGCAAAAGCAGCACATAAAGCTACAAGCAGAAGAAACAAATAAAATGCAGACAAAGGCAGCCAAGTCAAATGGTGTCTTGAAGGACGTGTCTGTGAAAGGGACAGGCAAAATGGCCCATAAAGACGAGGCTAATTCACAGCAAATCACAGATTTAGAGAAATGTAATGCAATGCAGAAGCTGCTCACTCAGATAAAAGAGCTTGAGGGCACACCAAGCAAAATAGACCCCAACGCTGTCAGGATGATTATAAGCGAACTCCCCGACTGGGTGATGGGCTCGGATGAGAGAAAGAATTTAAGTGAAATTGCTAAACACCAAAATAAGAAAAAGTTGAAAGAGTTGATGGTCTATGTGAAAAATATTGTTCAAGCAAAGCTCACATTTTTTGAGGAAAAGTTGACAGCCATAGTAAAGCCGGAAAAAGAAGAAGAATCATCGGCGCCACCGCCGGTGCCTCCAAAGCCAGTGTTCAGTGGAGCAACTGCAAAGATATCAAAGATCAGCATCGGCTCATCAAAAACTGAAAAGAAGGTGGTGGAGGAGAAAAAGTCACTTCAAGAGGGCAAAGTGCATCAGGAGCGGAGTGAGGTGGTTGATCGGAAAGTATCCTCCCCTTTGGCAAGCATCCGCACTCCGTCACCCACTTTTATTAGTATTGAGTCAAGGAGGATAGACTCTCCAATCAGAGTGACCCCTTCTCCTCCGCCCTACAAATCAATCGGGACACCTCCGCCTCCTCCTCGCAAGTCATACACACCCACATCTACCTTCAGCAGGGCCACGCCGTCTCCCACCCTGAGCCGCTCCGAGAAGTTGATGAAACTGAGGGACAACCCCTCGAAGCTTTCTCGCAACACTACCCCTCCACCTCCCATGCCGATACCAGAGGTTCTTGCTGCTGAAAGGGAGCAATCATCCCCATTTAGCGACAAGGAGACGCTCATAGAGAGAAATGAGCAAGGGTTGGTGGATATCGCAGAAATGGTGGACTCTATGATGACTGTAAAGGACAAAAAGTCTTTTTTTGAGGAGGCGCAGAAGGCTGAGTTAACAAGGGCGTACATTCGGAGGGATCCCATCGATATCCCTGAGCGTTTGGGACCCGATACCGAGGAAGGCACAGAGGCTGTGACTATTGACCTTCTGAAAGAGGATCTCCCAAGAGTTGACCTGTCCAAGCTGGTAAACAGATTTGAATCTCCACAACCAAAAGCCTACGCCAGAAAAGATCCCATTGTCATCACAGAGAGGCTGGAGAGTGATACAGAGGATGCAGAGGCTGACCCACATACCCCAAGAACTGAAGAAATCCCGACATTCAACGTTAAAGCCATAAAGGATGTGTTTGAGACAGGAGAGCATAGTTCTCAGGCAGCCCGAGAGCTTAGAGAACAAATAGAAAGAAGAGAACCTGAATCAGCCTATTCTGAGCCGGTGGGCCACTCTGAAGCGACAGCAGTCACCGAGCAATTCTGCAGCATTGACGACTTTGGAAACATCACAAGGGAGACAAGGAGTGAGATGCATTCTGGGAGCTCCTTGACCCGTGGTAACCCTCCATCCTACGCTGATGTGGTGAGAGGCTCGGTTCCAACAGTTGACGTACCCCCTGAGGCCTCCACGGAGGAGCTGCTGAGAAACTTCCAGCAGTCATGGGCCGAGAGCCAGGGAGTTTTCCGGAACCTGGGTTTCAGTGTCACAGAGCAGAGGACTTCGCAGATTGTAACGCACCAGCAGGAGACTGTTGTGACGGGTAAACCGAGCTGTGCAGCATGAGGATACTAAACAGGCGTGACGGTGTGTTTAACATGCTTTGTGTGTGAGAAGTTTCAGGCATCAACTGCACTGTGTGGAAAGAAAAGAAGCCTTAACATTGCTTTGACACTTATTTATGTCACGTGATTTCCTTTGATGTGTTTTCTTTTATTTGAAATGTTCACACTAACGCTTGGAGCAGGTTGCGGTTTAGGTACTGTCAGTTTCACACATTTTAATATTCCCAGATTACAATTTGTACTGTTTATTCATGCCTCTGATGTGTGAAGCTGGCAATGACGGCAACATATTGAACTAATAATTCTGGGTGTGTGATGCAGTTTTCACTGTGAGACAGCAGAGAACTGCTTGAAATGTCTCCAGCATGAAGAAAACAATGCTTTTTATTCATTTTTATTCTTAAATTGAAGATAAGGTCTCACCTTTTTACTCCATATTCATAAAGTGAATTCCAAAAGTTACTTTTGAAAACACTGAAGTGATTAAATTTTCAAAGCTTTTGCAGTAATTAGGAAAATCACTCTAAATCCTTCAAAGACAAGCCATTTTTAGACAATTAATTGGAGTTATTATGCTGATACCAGTTGTAGTGTAGGGCTTTTTTTTTTTTTACAATGCATTTTCTAACGCCTAGAAACTAGAAGGACTGCACTGTGTTGATAACCCTTTTCAGTAATCTTCTAATAATATTTTAACAATTTCCTAGAATGAGCTATTTAATTTGATAGTTACAGATAAAATAAGAATTTCTCTATTTAAATCCAAGTAAATATTAATTAATTAGTTATCCATTTATGTTGAATAATTTTCATTAAAAAAGTTTTGGGAAATATTTAACTTTAAAATAGATGGAGTGTCACTTATGGTACTCTTGCACTGCATGTAAGCATGTCACCGATGAACATGAAGGAGTATTTATAGCGACTAACATATGACCCAACCCTTCTGTTATATGGTCTTGATATAAAGACTCTCTTGGTCAGTGGTTCCCAACCTGCTAATAGTGACGGCCCAAGGGGCCCCATGATAAATCTGGGCCATCACAAGATAATTTAAGGGGTAAAAGAAGGGCAAGAGTAATTTCTGTACAAAATTCTCACTCTCACTCATCGTCAACCACCTATCCTGAGTACAAGGTCGCGGGTGGGCTGGAGCCAATCCCAGCTGGCAATGGGCCAGAGGTGGGGTACGACCTGGACAGGGGGCCATAGGGCTGTACAAAAGTCTGTTTATAATTTTAAGTGATAAACTGGATACTTTCTGACCCACAAAAATCAAATGTTACAATATCTGAAGGGAAACTCACTCTTATGTGCACACACTAGACCATAACTTTAGACAGGGGATCAAAAGCACATACTGCTTAATTTGAAGGGGTCACAAGCCAAAAGGTTAGGGAAATGGTGCTCTAGACACCAAAACCTTATTTTGCCTATACTTTCTACCCAATTATGTTTATTTGAACTTGTAAATTAAAGCATTATCTCCTTTGTTTTGCAGAAAATTCGAGTTCCAGAGTCCGAACTGTGCAGGGTGTGTCGGAAGAGGGTGTACCCCATGGAATCGCTGATTGCAGACAAACAAAACTTCCATAAAAGCTGCTTTCGCTGTGAACACTGCAGAGGCAAACTAAGGTGAAGCTATATCACAGAGCAAAAGCATTCCAGTGGTTTTTCATTACTCTACTTTAACCCCTTGTTTTCTTATTTTTAAATAGTCTTGGCAACTATGCCTCTCTCCATGGACAAATGTACTGCAAGCCACACTACAAGCAACTGTTTAAGTCCAAAGGAAATTATGATGAGGGATTTGGACAGAAACCACACAAAGAACTATGGAATAATAAGAACCAGGAGAATTCAGCTGTAAAATCACCATCACCTGAAAAGAAAGTCATGGATTCCAGATATTTCACTGCTCAGAGCACTCAGGATAATGACATAAGCAAATCATTGGATGAAAACAAGAAGCTCACAAGTAAGATTTCTGTTATGTGGCCTCCTCAAGCAGAGTCTCCAAGGAAATCTTTCACTGTTGAAGAGGAGTTGAAGTTGGTTAAGCCATCATGGCCCCCTAAGGAAGACTCAGCTCAGGAAAATGAACACCTACATCAGCCTGTGAAGCCATTAAAAGAGACTGATATTCCCGTAGCTAAAGTTCAAAATGGACCCCAGGAAAATGATATCGCGCAAGATGGCACCTATTTAACAGAGAATGCGAAAAGGCCTGAAGAGACTCCAGCAGAGTCAGAGGCTCCGGCCTCCCCCGAAGCAGCCGCTGAGGAACCAGTGAGTGTTACTCACACTCGAGAAACTAAAGAGTCAAACAGTGGCTCTGAGGCTGTGGCACAAGTGGGTTTGGAAATGGACTCTGAAGTGCACCCTGGAGTGGAAGAGAAAGAACCAAGCAAAGCGAATGATGATGGAGTTGTGGAAAGCATGGACGTGCAGGAGAAGAATGAAGGGAAAAGTGTAGAAAGGGTGGAGGAAGTGAAAGCAAATGGACATGACAAGCAGAAAGAAAGTGCAGCAGGTGAGAAGGAAAGCCAGGAGGAGATAGATGAAGGAAATAATGATGGCATGAACAATGGGGAGTCGGTAAAGGTCACGGTAATAGATGAGGAGGCGGCAGCAGGACAGGCACTGAATGCTAACTCCAACAATAATAATAATAATGTCCAGACATTGCTTGACTATGAAATCTTGTTTCAAGGCCTTAATGAGGATGAGGAGAAGAAAAATCAGTCGCTCTTTTTGACAGATACAACCAGAGCAACAGATTTCTTCCAAGCTGATCACTGTGAAGAATCAAAATGGATGCCAAGTGAAGTGTTGCAGTTGGCACAAAGGGATGATGCTTTTGTGCCAGCGGGTGCCAAATGTTCTGAAGCCACAGACTGCTATTCAGACACAGATTTCTTTACAGACACAGCCGAGGGAACGTTCGCTTTCAAAAACGAGGCCATCGAGCCGAAGATTAGCACATCAAGCTTCCTTGAGGACATTTTCGCTGGCCTAAGTACCAGCAGCTCCAGCCTGCTATCTGATTTCAAATCCGACATCTTCAGTCAATCTGCCGGGGAGACGCCTCTGGTGTCAGCGCTCGATGACCTTTTGGATTTTGGGATGGAGACGAGAGAAAGCGACAATAAAGTGGGAGATGTGAGGGGAAAGGATGAGAGCAGTGACAGCTTTGCCACAAACTACAGCACAGGCATGGATGGCACTTCTTTGTGGGCAGATGACGATGATGCCCTGACAGTGGAGGAGCAGATCAAGAGGAATAGATACTATGATGACGACGACAGCGACAACTCTTGAATTCAGCCCATTAATCTAATAATCTGGCAGCCCTGACCACATGTAATTTCATAACTATGTCCATGGAGAGAAGAACTGCTCTGAAATAATCTAGCGTTTTTTTTGTACTGACTTTTAAAATTAAACTTCTGCTCTTTTATTCAATATCTAGGTTTGTTTGATGCTGATTGAATGCACCTGGTGTGCAGAGAAGTGGAAGTGGATATTTGTTCTTGTATGCATATCTATATTTTTGCTGACTCATCTAAACAGGTCTATATTTTCAACATGTGCAATATGTGCATTAATCACAAACATTTTTCTTTGAATGGCTGTCAGCTTTCTCTTTTGTCTGAATCAAGAGGTTTCCCCTTTTTTTCATTTCTATTATGTCTTTTGGTTGAAATAAAGCTTCATGAACTCGACAGTAGTATGACTTTTTAATCAGTTAGTGCACAGACACGTAGGAGCAGTATTGGTACTTAGCTGTATCCCCTTTGTGTGGCTAGCTAGTTTGATCTATAGCCTACCTAGATAACACAATCCAGCTGAGATCTCTTTGGCAAAAAGTGTATTGATTTTCCCTGATAGAGCAGGCCTGTTGTAGGAGTTACAGCTTTAGGTGGCTTTTGTCACCTCTGACAGATATTTTCACTTTTTCAGTTACAGCTTGAACATGTGGGTTTATTGGCTGCAAAGATAATGTATACTGCAATGTTAATTACACCAGCGGAAAAACTGTAGTTTAGTGTCAGGAAAGTGATGGCTTTACAAATTCACTGTGGACCATGCTACATTGTGCTGACAGTTTCTTAAAGTTGTGGAAGCACTGTTGCTGGTTCAATAATTCAGCATCCTTTCCTGAAATGCTGTTTGGCATCTTTTTAATTGGGCTATTCTTTTCCCTGTAACGTTTTCATTGACGATCCAAAGTAGATGCAATTTTGTAGATTTTTAATTGTTTTATTCCCCCGCCAAGCAATTATAAACCCCAACCACTGTCCCTCCAACCAGATAGGATGGGCTGTTGAACATACTCAAAATGGCCTTAAACTTTGAAATGAAAATGCAGGTTTATCCATAAGCCAACCAGGGTGTTCTGGGGCTTTTGGGGGTCCAGGGTCCAACAGGAAAAAAGCAACACAGCTTAAATGTCCAATATTAAGGAGGATCTATTGACAGAAATGCAATAAAATAGTTTTATTGCAAAAAGAGGAATAAAGTACATGGAACATAAAGAAGTATACAGAAAAGTATACAAATATATAAGAAGACATAAATAATGAAAACTTTGCCAGGTGCAGTCTATATTATTTAAAGAAATTAAGAAATGACCATATGTTGACTGTTTTCACAGCCTTTTTGCTGTTGGATTTGGAAATCAAATTGATATAATGTACAACCTCATGGAGACAAGGTACAAAGTTAGTTTTTTTTACTGTTGAATTTAAAATTGCCTTTAGAATTAATACATTTATTATAAAGTATTTATTTTGTCTGAGGAGCATGTGAATGCATAGTGAGGCATTGGTTGCAATTGGCAACCCTCACCATTAGAGACCTTTTAAAGGGCAGGTTCCCATTTTTTTCAAGTCTGTCTTAAAACATCATCACATACATGTCCATCAAAAAGTCGGTGCATTACCACTACCATCTGAAGTAGAGTATGTATTGGGACACGTGCAAGCGTGAAATGCCAGACAGCCACGTTTGACATGAATGTATGAATGGAACCATGTGCACGTCTGTGCAACCAGTACAAGTCTTCAGCTGAATGTCCGAGCCTAAAGAGTTACTGGTGGTTGCAAATGTTCCTCTAGATGTCACTTGAAGCAGCATCAGTTCGGTCAAAAAAACAAAATTATCTGGGGGTGTGGAGGAAATAAGTGACCTTATCAGACCTCTGTAGAGTTCTTCATCTCTGTTCTTTATTTTTCTTTACCCACACAGACACTACTGCTGCATTTAAAGTAGTTCTTGGTCAACTGTCCTAAACTTTCAACAACTAACCATTTCAGGAAGGTTTGATGCAATAGTATGATAATGCTGTTTACAGTTATAATTTTGGCTAATATCTACTAAACAGCACTGTCCCTGGGTTGAACATGACCAGGGACCTTGTTGCATGTCATCCCCCATATCTTGTCCCACATATCCTGTCAACTCTCTAATAAAGACAAGAATATTACCAACAAATATTTAAAATAAAGAGATGTCCTGTTTGTGTTACCATACACTGCAGCTGAGCAAAGAAACAATGTCTGGGGAAACACAAGGAAGGAATTTTGTGCTAATCAGACAGTAATGTTGGAAGATAACCACTTGATTTGTCCAATTGAGATACGTTGCACATGAGAAGGGATCTTTTCACAGCAGATATGGAGATGAGGAGTAATTTAGTGGAAAATACTGCTCACAACACACAGGTACAAAGTGCTTCACATAGAGGATAGAATACACATATGCAAATACACATACACACACATACATACGCCTACATAGACCATATATATAGCCATACATAAATATGCATGGTGCAATGTGCAAGGTTAAAGCAGACCAAAATGAACAAAAATAAAGGCATACATAGAGTGTCGGCTAAATAAATAAATCTGACTTGAAATTGACAAAATATTTAGTTTATTGTTTAGTTTGAGACTAAATACACCAGGAAAAACATGAGAAAACCCAAATTAAACGATGAATCCATTCTCAAATTGTTGTGATTAATTTGCTTTTGTGTATTAAGTGTTTCACCTAATTACAGCTACCACTCTTGCGACACACGTATGGGCACGTGGCTATTAAATAATGATGGGATCCCTTTATTAGTGTCTTTCAATTAAATAAGGAGGATGTCCTTAACAGAACCAGTCCATCATCCCGCTGACAGCTCCCCTGACAGCTCTCCTGCAGTTAAACTGGGGACGTGGGTTTATTTTTGCCCAGATGCCATCAGATCGAGGCATGAGCGGTCGCTCCCTACCCTGAAAGTCAATCTCCGTTAAACAAAGCAGCAGCATCATCCTCCTCGCTCCCGGTCCGGGGTAGATTGGCTTTACTATCCCTCTCCATCAGGCGGCCGCTGATTGGACAGCTTCTCTCCTCCGAACGCCTCCCTCCCTCTCCACGAGCTTGCGGCGCGAGACGCCGAGCAGAGGAGGAATCCGCGCGGCGTGGAGCGGACCGAGCCCTTCGTCCAGCACAAGTTTTAACGACGAGACACGGAGAACAACGTCGGTAGGTGTTTAGAAATTGTGGAAATGTGGCGTTTATTCGGTTTTCGCTGTGCCTGCGCGCTTTCTAGGCACCAACTGTTCGCTTGACGCACTGCCGCTACCTGACGGACGCTGTGTTTGGAAGTAAAAATGAGTTAAGGGCTTGCAAAGTCCATCATTTGCGGTTTTGTTTATGAATGCGCTATTTGACCCTTGCCGTGGCAGTTCGTTATTGTCCTCTCCTCTGCTGTGGTAAAAGGATGCTTACCCTGTTTTAAAAGGTTGGCTGAACTGTCTGGCGGTAACCGTGGGATGTTAAACTTGCCTTTGAAGGTTTCATTTGAATAACGCTACATTTTAGTTTAGCGGTTTTTCGGGTGGAAGTGCTGTGGAGCTGCCAGGTAGCGGTGTTTGGAGCTGCAGCCTCCTTGTGCGAGGTTAGGCTGCTCACGAGGTTAGCCTGAAACCACGGACAGACTTAATTTGTCGTTTTAAGTGCATGCCATCGTTCAAATAAGAAGTTGGCTCAATTGTGTCTGGCTTTATTGGCATTTATAAGTGTGTGAGAGGAAAAAGAGAGCAACGCAGAGGCAGAATAAATCCAGATAAGTAGATGAGAGCATTGTGCATTTCATAATGCTGTGCACTTTATAGCCTAATATTCAGTACAATGATTTATCTGGTTAATCCATGTCACTTAACATGAAGTAAAATCCGTCAGCCGCTTTCATTGCATGAAGGGATAAGTGTCACCATGCTGTATCACTGCACTACTCCAAGGAGGTGAAAGGGACAGTAAAAATGGAAAGCAGGGCATATAGCCCTGTGTGGCAAGCTGCTCGGTGGGATTTTACCTTGTAGTCAAGGGGTCATAACAACATTTCAGGGCCACTGTCTCTGCTGGCTGTGAACAGTATGCCTAAGCCTCTAAAAATCCATCTCTAGAGATTTATTTTGACACTTGCTTTGAAATGTGAATGGCACAGATCTCCCTCCCTACAGGGCTGATCCTCTTTTTGGAATTAACACTGCTCCTTGAAGTGGTTAAATAGACACTTCTTCACACTGTTTCTTGTCGTGGAGTAATACCAGCAAAGCCCATCTCTTTTCTGACCACCGTGGCTTTCAACCTTACAACGTTGCCTGGGTCGTTAATACCGGCAGCCCTGCCAAATTCTCTCATTTAAGCCTGTGTGCTGGCGCGCAACCAGAGGGTTGGGGGAGTGGGGGGTGAAAATGTTCCATTTAATTTCTGAAATGTCTCACAGTGCTCCATTCATCTCCCGTGACATGAAATACAGTGGTTTAATCTCAATTAGGCATTGACATATCAAAATGGGTACTGCGCACACACGGATGATTTCAGATGACAGTGATGAACATGGGTTTAGAGGTCTAGTTTGCTGAACTAAAGGTGATAGAAGAAGTGATTCTGTGTTTCTGTAAAAAAAAGCAACGAAGATGTTAATTGATTTCTGCTTGCTTGACTGCCTCTTACAATTTCCATTTGTCTCTTGGCAGACTAACACGACTGTGAAGCCTCCGTTTGATAAAGCCGAATCTTGATAAGTCATTCTCTTGATACAAAAGCTCCAGCTCATTCAGCTTTGTAAACTGTTTCCAGAATGAAGCATGTTTAGATCACAGCTAATACGTTCCTTCGTCATACCACAGCTTTTGCTCTTTTAAAAATGATTATGATAATGATAAATTACAACCTGAATTCCCTACTGTAAGTTCCTTTTTTCTTTAAAAGCTGCCATAGTCGTAAATCACTATTAAAACCCTCTTACAGCCCTTATAACCATAAATAGACTGTTTACATCTGCTGTGTTGTGAGCTACATCTTATTGACATCCTGTGTGAGGAAGCAAGCCCCTGGGTGTGCATCTAATAAACTGTTTTTAACTAATTTGTCCCTCGTGTGGGGGGTTTAATATGTGAAGGCATCCGGCCTGTCAGAGCAATCGGGCAAAGGTGACGCACAGAATTGATCTTATTAAAATGTTCTAAACTAAAGAATTTGATGTCATTCTTGCTCGTGACGCAGAATAGGGAATTTAAGACTTTTTTTGGAGGGGTGCTGAAATGAATCTATAAGCCCTCAGGCAAGATCAGATTCTCTTAATTACATCGTGTTTTTGTCCTGGAAGTGTTTGGAATTATATTTATGGTGCAATACCAGATGAGATAAACTGTATGTGACAGTGATGAATGGCGTTTGTAAAGAGCACAATAAAAAAAGTCTATTACAAGCCAGCTTATTAACTCATTCACAATTTCAATATACTTGCTTTTCGTGTCAACACAATTTAAAGGGGAAATCTGTCAGTTTGTGGTTTGCTGTTTGTTACCGTATTCGGTGGCATTTTGGTGGCCTCAGGGAACATGTGCTGTTTTTGTCAGAGTTTCCTTTGGAAACTGCTGCTCTATCAAGATCTTTAGCTTACGTTGAATTGCCTTTTTTTTCCCTGTGACCACCACTGGTATAATTTTATGTTTGGCAAACCTGCTCTGCTAGACATCAGTGGGATTTAGTGTCAGTCACTCAATATCTGTTTGCATAAACATTCAACCTCTACACACGGAGGAATCCATCATATTGGAGGAAGAAATACCAATTTCTCCACTGAGTGCGGGGCACGGCCGCAATCATAGATATGCCCGAATGTTCATGGACTAGTTGGTGAGGGAGCTCTGTTTGCGTGCCCGTGTGACCTGACACCATCAGAAGTAGACCCATTCTGCCATTGTGGGAAACATAAGGAATCAGAGAAAGTAAAGAAAAATAAATTACAAAGCTTCTTTTTTGCATTGAGCGTAACAGGTACAGTGTGTCTGGAATTGAGACTTCACTCTAGAGCTGTAACGATTAGTCGATTAATCGATTAGTCGAACAAAAGAAAATTTATTGTCAGCTAATTGTATAACTGATTAATCATTTCAGTCATTTTTATTAAAGTAAAAAGGCTGTTTTCATCCTTTTAAACATATGGATTTGCTGCTATTCTTTGTCATTTCATTGTAAAGAAATTTTAAGACATCACTTTGGGCGCTGGAAAAAGTTTCAAAAATGTTTGAGATTTTACAGACTTAACGATTAATATGAAAAATAATCCAGTTTTCCAGTACTATAATTGACAGCATACACAAACATTGTTGTAACTTTTCTTTGAAAATCCTTTATGACTTTTTTTATTAGTATCCCCATTAGCACTAGCATAACAATAGGCTTTTTTTCCTGGGGTTAATTCTCCACTTTATTTGTCTACTTGAATCTGCTCGCCTTGCATTGCCCTTTAGACACACACCTACACCTGCCTCTCTCTCTCTCTGTATGACCTGTTCTGCTGACTTTCTCTGTCTGATTTTATGTTTTAGTAAGTCAATTTCTATTCAATTTTATTTAATCTTCTTTAGGGCTGAGGCGATTCGTCGACGTAATCAATTATATCGCTGCATCCGGTGTGGGATTATCCCGGACAAGCTCCAGCTACAAGACCGCGCCTTCGACCCTCTAAAGTTTGGAGTATTTCAGACAGACACTCAACAACGTGCTGCTCCGTGAGCTCTGTGAACTGGAAACAGCTTTACTGCAGCGCAGCTGCTGTCCATGAATACGAGAAACAGCACGAACACGTGAAACGAAAGTATCACGCAGCACTTTGTCTAGACCGCAGCACCGCAAATCGTGTTTACTTTCTGTCGCCACATAAGCACGGCACGTTATCAGCACGAGGACACGTAGTATTTCTTCATTGCCTTCATGTTAAAAGTAATTTCTGCCCCGCTGCTGTCATGGTAACGTAACGTTACACCGCGAGTCATGTAACGATCGGCTGTTTCATATTTTCTGTTTATTTAACGGCCACGTATGAGCGAGAAAACAGCTGAATCTAATTACAGACAATCTGTGACTGACTGAGTCCTTTCAGGTGTTTACTGATGCAGAAATACATTTTATTATCATATTGCATTACTTAATATTGAAATAAATCCATGTCAGAAACATTTAAAGTTTTAAGTAAAGTAGCCTAATTAATGTCTGTTATTGTTATTATCACAACACATCAGTGACGTGGAAATTTGATTCATTTTAAGATTTGCTGCTATTGTCATTATTCTAATGTGCTTCATCTGGATGACTGAATAAAATATAGATTTATTGATGAGACATGTTTTTGATTTTGATTTTGGAGAAATTGGTATGTTAATCGAGTAATAGGCAACTTTTCTTTCTTTAGAATAAACAAAATTAGTCTTTAGCTTAATCAACAATCAAAAATAATCGTTAGATTAATCGACTTGAAAAATAATCGAAATGTACAGCCCTAATCTTCTTATCTGTTGTGTTGTACCTGGAGCGGCAGTAGCAAGTGAGTTTTTAGCTGACTGTGGCCGTCGCTGCTTAATGACAGACATCACCGACAGCAGATTAGATCGGCTGTAGCAAATTAAAGCTTAGCTAAACAGCTAAAATTAAACGTTTTTCTGTTCTCTGGTTAATATGCTCTCTGCAGCTGGTGTCTGTGTTCAGGCAAAGATTGTTTGTTGGTGAAACTCTGAAAGACCACTACTACACTGTATTTCGTAAAAATGCCACTGAACCACATCCCTTGCGAAAGACAAAACACCACTCATTTTTGATGTTTGAAAGAAATAAAGAATGGACTATACATTTTTTTAGTGTTTGTGAAACAGTCGCGAGTGTTTTTTTCTATTTAAACAAACATGACATCAATTTCAGACCGTTAGCTTGCAGGTAGCTCTTCAGTTATTGAGTGTAAATGACAGACAGCTGGTAAACTGAGTTGTTGGAATCTCTCAGTCACACTTTTAAGCACAACATACTGTCATTTACAGCTTGTTCCTTCAGTCTGTGAAGCTATAATGTTAAGGTCAGCTTAAGCAGCTGAGCGTACAGAGCTGCTAACAGTAGCAATAGGGATTGTCAGCCAGATATCAAAACATTGTCAGACGCGATTTACTAGCATTTTGTCATTTTAGCATTAAGTGGCCAACTATGCAGCTATTATCGATAAAGATAACAGCACTTTTTATTGAAGAATGTCAAATACAGTGCTATTGTAATTATGTATGTGAAGAAATATGAGCTAAATTGGTCAATTAATGTATAAAAACATTAATTTAGTGATTGTGCTTGGTACTAAATCATGACATGTACAATATATCACAAATATAGGCCTGATTCTAATAGATAGTTGCAATTTATAAAGCCATCACAATAGCAATATTTTTCTCTTGCACATAATGTCCCTCTCACTGAGCATTAGGATCCTTTAAATGGCCCCTTGTTGAAGCATCCTTGAACATCTCTCCTGGGGGCTCTGGAAATGTTGACCCTGACCTCTTCTTGAGGCAGGGCAAACAAAAAGACCATTTCCCTCGGAAGGATTATTATTAATCAATTTGCCTTCTTTCTGAATAATTAATGGACCAAATTGTTCAGTTTAATCAATCACAACATGAGGAAGCAAACCAGTGGAGGAGAACTCTGCCCAGTTGCCCGTTTTCACGCAGAATTAATGGTTTCTGTGTAACAACTCATAATTTACAATGCATTAGATTTTATGACTGTCTGGCTGCACTGCAATTACAGATAGGAGGAGGCTGGAACTTGCAAGGCTGTCATTTTTTATAAGGTCTTGAGTTTATGGGCTCTGGGGATGTAGGATTTCTCTGTGATTCTTTTCTTCCTCCGAGGGTGTTCGCTGGTTTCACACTGATGTGCTCTGACCTACGCTGTGGCTCCACACTGGCTCCCTGTCTTGCCCTCTCTCTTTCAGGCCTGCTCTCTCCGTCTCTGTGGAGATGGGGTGTTGGAAAGCGACACAGGCGGCTACGGTTTTCATCTGTCGAGCTTAGCGAGTTGTGATCATGTCTGTGACTGCCGCCCAAAGTTTATTGGATCATTTGATAATCTTGTTGGCCGGAGCTTAGCCAATGCGTGTCCCCAGTTCTGCATAGAACTCCGTAGGCACAGATGATAGATTCAAATCCAACAACACCATACTGTGATCATACTGATTTTTACCCACCATCCCTTTCAACAACATGATACATGAATAAAACAATAAAAAGCCTGGCTGTTATGTCTGGTTATGTTTACTGGATTTGACGCAGAAAAATGCATGCCACCATTAAAGTAATAGCTTAGCCAAGAGAAGAGAAACTAAATAGCATGTTGTCATCCTGTTTTTGTTTACAAAAATGACAAATGATAAGTAATGACGAAGCAATAAGCTGTTATTAATCCAAAATGCTCAACTGGCAGACGTCTTCTCTTGTTTTACTGGAGACAAAAACCAGCACAATGTGGAGAGACTGACCTCACGTCCATGTCCTCCCTGTTGGTACATTTCAGGTTGATTAGGTGTTACCTATCGCTGCAGCCAGACCTGATAAAACAGCCAGGTGATTACATTACTCGATAAGGCTGAGTTTGTAGGGGGAGTCTTTGTGTGAAAGTGCTCAATTGGACTTAATTCCCTTTTGTGGACAGCTGTATGGGTCAGTATCACATAGCCGGTTAGAGGGAGGGAGAGCAGGGCTGTGCTAGCTTCATGCCGTTCCCCCGCATCCTGTTATCTCATACTCTACCAGCTGTGGTTGCATGTTGGCTGCCATTTCGTTCCCATTTCCACACGCGAGGCTCTGCTGCAAAGCCTGCTGAGCCCCCTCCACCACCACACACTTGGCATGGGATGAGTGCAGAGCAGAGGCCTGTAGCCCTGGGTTTTTTTAATTGGGTTCTGATGATGGGACTTTGCCGGTTTGCCAAGCCGGCCCACTGCGACTGCTGATGTCTCCCAGTTCCCCCCTTTGGTCAAGTTGATGATTGCATTTTCATCGGAGTGGTCAAATAGTGGGGGATAGAGGGTGAGGATCTGATCAGTCATCTCTCTGTGTAACTCTACAGGCTGCTTGGCCTCTGTGAGCGCTGAATTTATAGATATAATGCGAGGATGCTTTGTTTTGTTCGGGCATGCTTCCGTCTTATCTCTGCTGCCGCATGGATACCTTGTCACTCTAATTTTGAGGTTCTGAATTGAAAGTTTATGTAGTCCATTATGTTGAGGTTATTTTGGACTGAAACACATTCAAAACCATCCATTTCAAAATTCATGCTCCAATAAGAAGGCTGTTTTCCCCAATTAGAGAAAAAGACTTTCGGAAGACATGTTGAACAGTAGCATTGTGCTTCCACTATGCATTTCCATTTTGAAGGCATTTTGTCTGTTTCCCCTCTCTCCTCACTCTAATCCTCTTTATGGAAGCCCAACATGGTTCCATACTGATATTTATATGCAGCAGGGTTCGGGGGGGAAATGGGACGAGGAGTCAAAATCATGCTGTTTTTAGTTCTTTAGCTAAATTAATTAAATACATAGAGTGCAGCTCGCGCAGTCGCCACAGAAGAAGATATTTAACTTTATTTTTGGAGGCTGTGGGAATAACATTTTGTACTGTTTTTGGCTTAAATATGTAGGTGATATTAATATCTTACTGTATGCATGGGTGACTTCAATCAGGATGCTGCTGTCAACGAGCATACATTCTTCAGTGGACCTGACTAATCTATTTGAATAGTAGTGTGTTTGACTGCTAGGCCTAATTATAGGGTACGGTATATGCACTAATATTATGTGTGCAGTGCACAAACACCAAACAGTCATTAATCTTAGACTAACTAGGCCTAGACAGTGCCAATTATTTCAGGTATATTTGATACACTTGATTCAATTTTTAAGCATCTTTATCCTTTGAGGCCTGTATGTAAATTTGACATATCAAAATAGTGTCTACCAAATTGATTTTGAGGGCAGGTAGATTATATGTGGAACAATCTTATCCCCATCTTATCCCAGTTGGTCTTGTTAACTGCCTCCGGTCTCAGCTGTAAGAAGAGAAATATATTTACATCAGACTGACACACCTGAAAAAATGTGCATGCAGGCTGAAATTGAACCATGATGTTCTGTCGAGAGATGCAGCTAGTTAAACCAGCAAGCATAGATAATATGGTATAGATAATATACATCCCTCACCCCAAACCCGGCAGCCCATCCGCCCCCTCAAAGCAGTCAGCCTAGGGAAAACAGATGTTTTCCTATCAAACAGTTAAGAGGTTGATCTCTTCTGCCTCTTCGCTCTTGTTGATGAAATGAAGCTGCAGCAGGTTGCTGTATGCACACGGTGGCATGATATGCTGAATACCACAGGGACTTTTATACTAGTTCAGGTTGTAAAACTCAAAACTTTTTTATTCCCATTCAGATTTGTACATGTGAAGGTTTTCTGCTATTTGAAACACAAAGCAGGGCTTCACTTTGGTGGAATATATCATAGAAATTTAAGTGTTGTCAGACTCCAGATCTGACTGCTTCAGGGATTCACTACCACTGCTTACATTAGGGATTTTTTTCTTTGGCTCTAAATATTGATGACTGCCTAAAGTTACATTTTCGGTAGCAGTGCAACATCAGTTAATCTACCAGTTATTTTATTTTGGTCTATAACAACGGATAGTAGTGAAAAGTATGCATCACAGTATTGTTCGAACCGCACAGTCTATACCCCAAAGATATTCATTTTACTCTCACATAAGTCAAAGAAAAGCAGCAAATCTTCACATGTGGGAACCAGGAAATGGTGAGTGTTTAAATAATAATGATTAATTTTCTGTTATTTTCTGATTAACTAGTCAATAAATCAACTAATAGGTTCAGCTCTAAATTTGTGTGTTTAATGATATTTGACTTGGGATGGAGTTCGATGAGATTCCATCTCTGAATGTGCTTATTGAACCCGAATCCTTGCAAATTTGTTATAGTATCTTTTTAGGTATTTTGTTTGGTGGGAATAAACAATAAAAAAATAGTGTTTGTATTTCACTCAGTACCATACCTAAAGCACAGAGAGTCTACTGTGCTCAAAGGAAGGGGTCTAGGGCTTTCACCACATGTTTTGTGTCTTCTTTGTGACATTTAATAACTCTATCCTGACTAGGGCTTAACGATTAAATGCATTTGCGATATTATCGCGATATGATAAAACGAGATTTTCTAATTGCAAAGGCTGCGATTACGCTCTGGTCACATGACACGCGAGAGTAAACCAGCCGGTGCGCTGCTTACCAGCATCGGAGGCTGCGGGGGTGGAGGGAGGGACTTCGGTGTTGTCGGAGAATTACTAAGCTTGTCTATTAAACACGAGAGGCGTCACTTGGTTTTATTTTTGTTGGCCAACTTTTGAATTGAAACTCAAACTCAAAAGAGTATTTTTTGAGGTTTTTGATGAGAGATGGACTCCTAGGAGACTTGAACTGAGATAAGGACTCATTAATTGGTGGTTGAACTGTGGGTTCTGTATTGAGCGCTTACTGTATCATACAGCTCACACTGGTAAACTTTGTTTTTCTTGTAAGTAGGCCTACTTGATGATGATATATCATATTATTTAATGCCATGACTTGACTCTCAAAATATGTTTCTCATATTATAATAATTTGATATTTCTTCTCCACCATTGCTCATAATAATAATTCATGCAATCAAAGCATCACCTAATTTCATCATAACACAGGCCTGACCTACAAGAAAGAACAGTGTATGTTTAATCTATCTGTTAGTCAAACTGTACACTGATTTATTGCTTGTCTATTTTGAATAATCCAGAAGGTAAAGAGCTTAAAAATGAATTGCATATTAAATCGCAATGTAGGTAAAAACAATTGCAATTAGATTATTTTCCTAAATCGTTCAGCCATATTAATACTTCTTTATCATTCAGCAAACTTCAGCTGAATAAATCACAGATGTTTATGCATGCACAATGCACTTAACATAACCTGAAGGTGAAATGTTTGCTGCATTGCTACAGGTCACAGAATCTTGACAGGTCCCAGAATAAGGTTTTAAAACCGGCAGCACGCTGAGGCCGAGCACTTTTCCTTATCAAGTCATCAAAAATCCAACCAGTTCTTACTTTAAAATGCTAGACGCTAGATAAATATTTCAGTAAGGGACAAATAATTCCCCTCTTTGTCGTGAGTATCCTGATCCAACAAGGAACCAGCTATTGGAAGTTGGCCCTAAATTTGGCAGACAAAACCGGGAGTGAGATAACAATTAAAATTATTTCAGTTAAGTTCAGTTCAGGTCAGTGTGCTTTATTGGCATGAATGTTTCATTTAAACAATATTGCCAAAGATGTTTGCAACAAAATTAAAAAACTTTACATTTAAATATGACATAACAAGATAAATCCAATCAAGACCATTCAATTTCAATCACAATATAAATCTGATTTATTTTAATTTGGATCCTATTATCCTTTTAGTTATGAAAATGAAAATAATTAATAAGACGTGAACCAAAATCTTGCTGTGTTTGCAGAGTAAAGATAAAGCCTTGGTGGAGGTTCATACAATTTCACAGTTTGGTCTTCACATTAGGCTACAAGGTTAAACTGTACTGTATATCAGTCTATTCTTTCCATTTATGGTACCCTATATGCGCTTAAAGCATTCAAGCTTAAAGATACAGGAAATACTGGACTGCAGTGTATATGCAATGTTTGTACTGTGTTCTCAAAGATCTTCTCATTTGTCTCATTTATTCCTTTCTTTGTGTGGGAACAGCTGTGAGGAAGCCACAAAAGGTCAAGTAGCACTAAGTTAAGCCGCCTGAACGATAATAGGAGAAGAATTTAATTGAGCACATATTTTTGCTCTTGTTCCATTTTTTATTTTACCTAGTTAAGAGTGTCTGAAGAAAAGTCCACCTACTAATTCAAGTGCTACCAATAAAATATCATGTATATATATATGAAATAATATAGTGTTGGGCGATGTCTAAAATAAAACATCGGGACGGACGATGTCATTGGGTGCGCGCACACGTGTGCGGGGGAGCAGCTGTCGTCTTATGTGCACGTGTTCTCGCACAGACTTCAGTTCTCAGTCTTTTGGGCGACTTTGTAAAACATACTGAGGATGGAGAAAGTGGAGCAGATGGGGGGAGAGAGACAGAGAGAGGCGGGGCAAGCCGGGGTGTTTACCTTCAGGTGTAGGTGTATGTGAGTGTGTCAGTGTGGGGTGGGGATAAGAGAATTCCGAGGCAGGTGCAAAGAATTCTTAAAAGCAGTAATAAGGATTCACAGGGTGGTATAATTTGAAAATTTGAGATTTTTTTGCTGGCGGTGCGGGGGTCATCATACACATATTATTCTTACTATTCCTGTTCTCTAATCTCTTTTTAATGCACATATTAAAGGATTGTACTGTGATTGTACCTTATATATTGACATGTGACAAATAAACTTGATTAATTGATTGATCACCTTGGGGCTCTGGGAAAGTGTGACCATTTTCCAAATGGTTAATTGAGAAATAATTGGCAGCCATAGTTGTAAATGACCAAAACAAAACAAGTAGATATGTGTTATGGTCACGTAGACCGCGAAGGCCCATGTGGTTGAAAGACTGACAAAAAAAAAAAAAACAATATTGGGAGTATATCTGAGCAAGTGTGCACACTAAATTTTTCTTTTTTATTTATTGCACCAGATGTAGTTTATTTGTTGTCTGACTGTGCTCTCATAGTGTCACAGGGGTAAAAAACAATTCTTCCCCTTGAGCACTCGAGAAGACATGGGGATAGAGGCAAAACACATTTAAGGTTTGTTTGGTTTAATCATTTCTTGGAGCGTGTTTATTCTCAGACATTCAGGCAGCTTTTTTATTTTTGCACTCAGGCAAGCAATGCACACTTATCTTTCCAGAAAAGCCTGTAAATATACTGTGTGTTGATTTGAATACTATATGTTGCACTCCATTATACGCTGCAGGTTTGACTGCATCCATGCTTTGTGACATGAATGCTATGATCTGAAAATTATATGTGACTTCTGAAGTTCTAAAGATCCTTTTATCTGCTTAAATTACTTCAGGAATGTATGTCTTATCTAGTTGCCTTCACAGAAAAAATAATGTAACAGGGCCAGGCTAATGTGTATTCTGGTGAGATGCACACTGTGTCCTCTCTAATATGCGAACCCCATGCATTTTTCACGATGCGGTTGATTACATTCTCTGGATGATTTTTCATATTTAATCAGCTCCAGGCACTATGGGTTTTACTTACACAAGAGTGGCCATTAAAATTCAGTGTATCCACATTACAGAAGTGTATTTACTTTGTTAGCATTCACCGCTATGACTTTGTTTTATGGGCTTATGTAGTAGTTTTAGTAGTGAGCGTACTGCACAGGCAGAAATTTGAAATAATATATTTGTTACTTAGCATTTGGTGATATAATTCTGTTTATTGAGGGATTATTGTTAATCCTCAGGTATAACTGTAGCATCTGCATGTACTGTAATACGTTTTAATTGATATTTAGTTAGTGATTCATTTTCACTGATTTAATCTTATTTTATATTCAAGGAAGACACCGCAGTGAGAAAAGCATTCATTTGGAAAGAAAATATTTTATGTTGTTATGCCATGTAATGCCAATGTAAAGATTGAATGTTGTCCCACTCACCAGCTCAGCAGGTAATTTTGGTATTCGGATATTTTTTCATTCATCCATCACTGTCATCATCCATCTTGCCTGAGGGAAAAGCAGCGTTGGCTGAATCGTGGACACCTGGTGACCTTTCCGACAAGAATCCACTGCAGGGAAAATTTAATTCACTTGCGTTATCATCGATGCCTCCCATCCATGGAATTGTTGCCGTGTAACCCCTGTGTTATAGAGAGCAAACACAAAACTCTCCTAATAAAACACACATGCACCTGTTATTATAGAGAGAGAAAACAAGACGACCTGTCACCGCCATCTATTTGCTGCTGCCATCACATTTCTGCTGTTCACACTGACATATAAACAGCACCTGTGTAATGAGCCAGAGGATGATAGTCCTGCTTTGTGGTTTGTAGGATTGCAGCTCTGACTCCCTACGGCCTTTGAGGTGTGTTTGATGTGCTGTGACGCCTAAAGATACCACAATAGTCCTGCAGGTTCAAAGCCAAGCACTCAGCTGTTCTCATGCATACCAAATAGGACACATAGAAGAGTTTTATGGCATGAAGCTTCAGTTTACCAGTCATTTTGTTCAGCACTGAAGATCAAAAGCTTGACTGTTAATCCACCATGTTAATTTGTACTTTTGGCCTCTAAATGTCAGTTAATAAAATCACTAGTCAAGGAGTCCCCCAATTCAAAACCCCATGTTGTCAGTCGAATCATTTGAAGGCAGAAATAACAGTCTAACTTGGTATTATCCATAAATATAATAGTGTTTCATAATTTTAAGGCGCACTGATGAAAAAAGACTTAAAGGAGACCTATGATACTGCTTTTCCAGTCCTATATTGTAGTTCTGTGACTCCTGTATGACAGCTTTGCATGATGATTCAAAGTTCAAAAAAATTATTTTCTATCTTATACTGTCCCTTCATGTATGCCTTCATTTCAGCCTCTGTCTGAAACAAGCTGTAGATGCCCCTGCCTCTTTAAGGCTTCCCCTCTCAAAGCCCACTGTCTTCTGATTGGCCAAGACCTGAAGCAGGTTACAAGGCTGTTGTTGTCGCTGGGCTAAACAGGCAGACTGAGCGTTGCTGTGTCGTTGCTATGTGGAGAAAATGTGTTTTCAGCTAAATGCTAAAGTCAGCATGTTAACGCAATTACAGTGACAATACCAACATGTTGATTTACAGGAATAACGTTTACCACGTTCATCATCCTAGTTTGACGTGTTAGCATGCTAACATTTGCTAATCTTAACTACATAGCATCAATCAGGCTGATGGGAATGTCATCAGTTTAGCGGTATTTGTCACAGGTGGTTATGCAGGGAAACAGGAAGGCAGCAGGATGATTTCAAGTGAAGGTCATGTAACTGCAGGTCTGATGAGACAGGTGGGAACAGGTGTGTAGATGGGTGAAGCAGTCAGGTGATGGGGTAAAGCTTGATTTATACTCTTGCGTAGGGTCTACGTGTGTAGCTACGCCATAGGCTACGCACGTAGCCAGGCATTTATACTTGTGCGTCCGTCAATCTGCAATTACACCCCCAAACGCTAGTCAGCAGTAGCGCTACAGCGTCCACTGTGTTGACTTTTGCCGGCCGAGCAGGCTAATTTCCGGTTTAGCGCTCCGCTAACGTGAATAGGGGTAAAACTGTATATGTGCGGCTGGTATAGCCGTTTCAAATGTTATCGACCGAGTGGATCACATTCCGATAGTGAAACGAGTCATTTGGCTCGGGTTGTGCCGGTCAAATATATTGATCCACTATGCTACAGCCACCATTTTGGCCGCTAGTAAAAGTTACTTCAAAGCATGGGCACTTCCTGTCGACTCCGAGGTGTTGCGAGGCTACCCAGCCGACCAATGACAGAGCTTACGGTCTGCGTGGACTCGACATGTAGTTAAATTTTTGAGGAGGTGCACGTCAGGCTATGCCGTAGGTGACGGCGTAGGGTAGGGGGCTACGCAGAGGCTACGCCGTTGATTTGACGCAGAAGTATAAATTGCACTTAAGGAGGGTGGCTAAAGAGAGGGACTGAGGAGCAAACTGTGACAGTATTTGTCATAAATCAAAGTATTGGAAAAATAGAAATGTTTACTGATGATGATGCAACATGAAAAGTTAAGGGTTCGCTAAGGATTGATCCTCTGATAACTGTAAATGTCTGTACAAAATGTCATGGCAATCCATCCAATAGTTAAGCTATTTCAGTCTGGTTCAAAGTGGTGGAACAGCCGGGAGACAGACTGATTGACAATGCTATCCCTAGAGCCATGCCGCTGGCATTTGTTTCCTGTAAGGGCTTCTGTTTCATTGGTATTATGCCGTGTGCCCAAGTTCATCAGCTAACCAAAAGTTGAGAATCTCTGCTAGGAAACCGTCCACCAGGGTCTTTTTATGAGGCTGTGTAATATCAACAATCATGCAGGTTCATTGTGTCTCACTGAGGGAGATAGGTCTAATAAAATCTTGTCAAATTCGAGGCATGTCAGATTGTGGCATCAGTGTCTGATGACAGAAGACAGATACATATCATCAATTTGCGTTGGCCACAGTGCAGGCTCAACTTCAAAAGAGGATGAGGAGGAGAGTGTGGACGTGAGCATGGCCAGGGAAAAGACAATCATTTCTCATGATTGTTAACTTTCATCTGGGACAGTCCAATATCATGCAATCTAAAGGGAACTTTTAGGCATATTTGTTATCTGGGATGGCTGTTAATATCAAGGAACATTTGGCATCTAGAAGTTTGAATTTAAAAAATGATGACTAACTGTTAATTCTAACTTTCAACAGCATGACGATGCGGCACAAAGTTAAATAAACCATAGTGTTTTTTGTGTAAGCTCCACCTTTCGTCTTATCAGGTAAAACTGTGAGCACATCCTTTTTATGGGGCGGTTATTACTTATTTTAGTGTTTCCATGATGACAGTGCGTAATGTCGTGCCTGCAGAAGGTGGAAGGGTCCCATGATGTAGAGTTATTGCTCCCTTCCATCACTGCATCTGTGGCAGTAGGCCCGCCATCTCCTGTGCATTCATCACCATTAAGAGACCAATCAGGGGTGCTAGAGCTAAGCTCAGGCTATAGGAAGCACGTAGTGTAGATGGCAGGTCCAGATTCACCTCCCCACCCCGAACCACACCCATCACTTTATTGAGCGCTGCTATGATCTATTGAGGGAAAAAGCTGCAGGTTTTCAAATAAAAGCAATAACTCTGTGGCTGCGGAGAAGGAAATCAGGAGGCAGGCTTGTCATAGCAAGCCAGACAGCCATCCTTCCCTAACTCAGCCGTGTATATGGACATTCGTTTCTCATTCCTCCTCCTCCTGCACCCCCCCACCCTCTTTCTGTTGCTGCCGTCTCTCTCAAGTTTATCATCAGCTGCTCCCCGTAGATGGCTTATTGCCTTTTCCACCCTCATCTGTCCGCCTGGCTGAAAAGGCCTCCCAGGAAGAGATTAGCAATCCAATAACTTGTGGAGCATCCACCTCAGCAGCAGGTGCTCCCACGAGTGAATGCTGATGAGCACCGCCAGGACTCTACAATAACAGGCCACGCAGTATTTGCAGCCTCCCAGAAGCCTCCCAGAAGCCTCGATCTGCTGGTGATCTCAACTTGTTAAGTTTTAGCAGGTGTGTGTGTGTCTGTGTGTCATTCTTTATGTTCTTCCTCATCCTTCGGAGGAATTGTGCAACAAGTATTTTTAAGATGTTGACGACACTTGTCAATATCTTATAGAATGAAATGTCCATTTAAAGATGGAAAATGTGGATTTTGTCATGGTTAAATCTTTAAAATGATGCGAATGCACATTATGTTACTAATGTAATTGCTTGATAATAACTGATTCCCAAGCACTTCCATTATAATGATAATTAATTAGTGACAAATTAAATGTCAGACCCATGGCATCCAGCCTGCAATATAATGAAATCTTTATCTCATATGTGAAATCCTTTGATTGCTAACTTGATGTGATCCCAGCCAGGCTCTATAAATATGGTTTCTCAAATGTTGGCCTCACATGCTTTAAAATCTCAACCCACTAAACACATTCAGACGGTTTCTAATTTAAAATTTAGACTTAGGTAATTTGGGTAACTGTAAAATTTTCATTGCCTTAGATCTGACTTTATTAGTGATGTTATTCAGGGGCCAGACTAATTCACGAATGCGTATTAGTCAGGAACCTCTCATTTTTGATTTCCAAGAGGGACTGCCTCTGCATGCTGTTGGATAGACCTAAAACCAATCAGAGCAACGAAATGTGTGGTGTATCGCTGAGCAACACACTCAAGTTGGGTCAGCGCTTGGTCCGTTTTCAAGCAGGAAGAAAATGGCCAGGCTATGGGTCAATAATATACCCAATAACCTTCTCATCTAAAAGATATTCTAGTCATATTGTTTACGACCACAATCTTTTGCTGTTATGCAGATGATACCCAGCTCTACTATGACCTTTACCTCAGACCACTCTGTGTGGTGTGTGTGTCTGTGTGATTTCTATTTGCAGTTCGTAACTTTCAGCTCAGTACTAAGGGGCTTTCGCACTTCGGGATCCTCAGCTATGGAACTCCTAACATGAACCCGTTTGGATGTGTTAACTTTATCCTTTCCTTTAAATCTTGCTGCAAAACATTTTTTTTCTTTTTATGAGCCATTTTTACTGTCTCTTTCATATTTTATTGACTCCATTTTATTGTTTGAACTTTTACATTCTTTTATGCTCCATATTTTAAAGTTGTTTTTTTTTAGTTTTCTGGGCCTTGTTTATCCTTTTTTTACCTCACTCTCTGGCTCAGTAGTTAACTGTCTGGGCTTTTATGGAGCTGTACAACATTTTTTACTGTGGTGTTTTGTTGCTCATTATAATAGCCCGTGGGTATCCAGTAAAAATACTTGTGGAGCTGTCTTCACTTTGATTTTGAAAATGGCCTGTCTTGAACACTTGATAAGAAGCCAGGTGATGCACTGATGACTTTAATATGAACGGAACAGTTACTCATGCATTACACAGGGAACATAAGGATAGTTGTTGTTTTTTACACAGTATGCTGCTAATAAAGAAGGCATCTCTGCAGATTTTGACCACCTTTTTAAATCCACCAGTGGGAAAGCTCAATCAATGCAAAGTATGTAAGGTAACTAAATAAGATAAAGACAAGTATGTTGGTGAAATGACTGATTGATCCATTTGGAATACACACAAAAAACAAATTATTAGTGAGTATTATTTATCTACCATGCATAAAAAGGTCAACAATCATATAAGATGTACACATACATACAGTGTGTCTATCTGCAGCTCCACAGCTCTGCTAGCTCGGCTTTTCTCTTACTTTATTATAGCTGCTTCTGATATCAAGCGGCCAACAAAAGACTGCGTGAATACAAAGTCAGCACAAAACAAACTTGGTGTGTGTATTTTCTTTTTATGGGGAACACAAAGGGACTTAAACACCCTATAGCGTAACTGCAAGTCATCTCCCTTGTCCATAAATCCCCTCTGGCTTTCTTCTGCAGGGTGTGTAGTGAATTTACGCGCTCTGCTTGTGTTATCTGTAGTTTGTGTTTTCTTCAATTTCACGGGGGCTTGTGTTTCATGATAAAGAGTCAGTTGGAGTCAGTTCCTCAAGGCCAACTAGACGTGATAGGCCAATATAGTGTTGTTATAATGTGTGAATCACAGCGGAGACTAGCTCTTTTCTCATCTCCCAGCAGTCCGTGATGTATCATCCGTAATGCAGAAAGGGCTGCTTTTCATAAAGTGATTGCAGAGGTCAACAGGGATTATTTTTAGGATAGAAATATAAAAATGTCACTTTAAAAAAAAAAATTGAGATTGGCAGTCGCACTCAGTTGAAGTAGATTTTCTCCTCATGTCTTCACAGCTTTCAACCCAGTCACCTGTCGTTAGATTCCCAGAAAGTGGCGTGCTGAGATCTTGTGTTTTCCCAGGTGCTGCAAGAATCATTCAAAGCATCTATTTTTGATAACTGTTTGTAGTCTAAATATCTGAGAGGTTGGGAGGAAAAGAGACAGAAAGAGATGCAGAGCGAGAGATAAAAAGCGAGACAATGATAAAAGGACTGTCTCTGCTATGCTGTTGGATGTTTGCCATCTTCAGTAAGGGGAAGGGCACAGACCGGGGAATGGGAGGCACAGGTGCAAAAAGGATCTTCACTAATTGAGTGAAGTACAGGAGCCCAGGAGGGACAGCCCAGGTGCGCAGATACTAGTCAGGGTTAGCTGAGGTCCACAACAAATGAAGACAATCCTCCCCTTCACTGTTCTCCTGTAATTGTGGTTAGCCTAATCTGTCCCCCGGCGTCCTGTCTGTGAAAAAAATATGCGGAGCGCTGAGCAGTCATCTGGCATGACTCTCGATACGTCGGCTTGGCATTCACCAGCCTGTGAGATGAGGAACAAATGAAAACTGAATTACTAGGCTGGGAGATTAATGGAGAAAAATGAAAAAGGATGGATTGAACTCTACAGGGACGCCAATGTTACAGGTGTCTGGGGAGCAAAGATGGATGCCAGGCCTCAGACTTTGGCACCTAGAGGTGCCTTGTGTTCCAGCAAATGATAGGCCTATGTCATAATAAAATAGGCTGCTGAAAAGTAGCGTGATATTAATTGCGACAGGCATCCCCTCCTCCTTCATCGGCAATCAGTGAAAGCATGTCTTCCTAACAAAGAGAATCCATCCTAGAAGAGTTCCCATTTTATTTTATCATTATAGCATGAAAGAGAGAACCACTGTGTTCTCTCCTTCTTCCACAGTTTCTACAGCTGATCAGTGAGAGTCAATGCCCATTTCATTTTTGCCCTATGCTTTTTGTTAATATCTAAATTTTAGCTACATAATTAGCTTTATGTTACTGTAAATTAATAGTTATATTGCAGTAAAATATTGTAATTTTCTGTATAGATCAGTACTTTCCCCACTAAGTTGGTCTTCAGTTCATTATTAATGATTGATGTCTCTGCTGATGACATTTTGGCCTTTTAGTTTCCATTCAGGCTAGTAAAAAGACAGCTTTATCTTTCATGGGATTCACGCCGAATTAAACTTTAATGTCACAGGGATGACATTTGATTCTGTTTTATTGAACATGAGCAGGTATTATTTTTTATTCTAATCAATGTCGATTTTAAAGGTCGAAGTTCAACCACAACAGTTTTAATAAACCCCAAAGCACATTTTAAAATGTCACTATCACTGTAGATATTGCCTTTATCCAAGGATAGGATTAGGGGCTGTTTATTACTACAAAATACTGAGTTACTGTCACACATTTGCATCCAAGTAAACATCACAAACTTGTTATCAACCGTTTCAGCTGTCACTCCTGACAATGAATGAATGCTTATCCAAACTTTTTAGCAGTGAGGCATCCCTTCTGTGTGCATTTGGATTATAGATTGGGCCTTTAATAATCAATGACAGTGTGGTTGTCGGAACAGATTAGTGGCATAATCTCCTGTGCATGCTTTTATAATACTCTTTACACTGTAACTCTCAGAAGCAATAGAAAGCCCCAGCTTAGTGCGGCTGCAGCTAATGTTTGTCGCTATATTGGTTTCCATCGAACGGCATTGTTGAGTTCATTTCTAACAGCGAGGGGTGTCAAAGTCGTTTTGTTTGAGGATTTCATTTGAGGTTATTTTTGAAGTTGACATTTTTGGAAGAACTTGACATTTTGATCAAATTGATAAAGAATATTTTTTGACAGGCTAGTTCCCAAATAAGGCTGGCAAAGCTGTGTTGCAGACTGATCAAGCAAAGTAAAAAGCAAAACCCTTCAGGTCCTCCACCACCCCTGCAATGCAATGCCCACCCTCCATGTCTACAAGTTTTGTGAGGTAGCAGGTCAGCATATGTTGTAACCGCGCCCTCTCCATTTACATTTCTCCGTGTTTATTGAGGTGTGAGACACTGGCATGCAACAGCCATTATTCTGCCTCTCCCTGGCTGATTTCCCAGTAACCGTCGGCTGATAGAGGTGAACCGACAACAGCCCCGATGGAAGACGAGCCGCGCTCTGTGGGCAACAAGTGTAACACAGTAATTATGAGAAATGGACAGCAATCAAGCCTGGACATAAATCTTCAGAGCCCACACTGTGTGACATCACCGTTTATATTTAGTGAATTGGTGGGAAATTGCTCTTTTATGTGAAAAACTCTGTGTGAGAGGGATTGTAGCTGGATTGGCTGCCAGGATTTAGAGGCTGAGGTTCACAGAAAGAATCTGTTGGGTTTTTGGGTTAATCAAAAGCAGCATATGATGATTCAAAAATAAAGTTAGCTCTAATTCTTCTGCCAGAACAGGCTAAGAGGGAGCACTGACACAAAATAAAACTGATGTATGACCCCATTCCCTTTTTAATAAAGTATTTGCCGACAATTCAATTTTCTAGTCCTCATTCTCCTTCTTTTCATGTGCTGAGCTGTTACACTGTTCCTGCTGTATAGTATGCAAGTAGTATTATTACTCCTAATTCATTTTAATGAGATTAAAATGTATAACGAGGTGCACTGATGCTCAGTGTTTTTTTTCTTTACATTTTGATCATGGTATGCTGTTTGATAATTGTTGATCCCTGTAAGGGAGGGAGAACAAGTCTTGGCATCCAGATGGAGGATCATATGTTAGAGTAGTGACTCAGTGTATGTGTACAGTGTTAGCTTAAAAAATGGGTAACACATCAGATGTAAGGAAGCATATGAACATGCATGGCACACATTTAAGAGCAGAGAGTCTCAGTCCTGAACCAGTTGGTGTGTCTTGTTATTAGTCGACGACTCAGTTAATCTGGTCCTGAGCTATGATTCCTGGTCGTAACCCCTCCTTAGGTGTTTTATGGTGGTTCGAGCGTGGTGTGCATGTCAAAGGCTGGCTGTGTCCCAGAGTTCACTGAATAATTGCCTGTGTTATTTTTTGATTATTACATTTTTCAAACCATTAATCTTCTAGGTTTTGACCAATCAAGTCGGAACAGTGCGTGACATTATTTGACTTGTGTAAAACCTGAGTAAGTTTCTTAGAAGTTTTTGTTGTTGCACTTGATCGGTTTATGCCTGTGTCAGAAATCTTGGATGTCTTGGAGTCTATATTCACATAGGCGGAGAGAGTCAGAGAAATAGCATAAAACGCAGTTTTTGTAACTTGAAAATGACTGTTACCATGACTTGAGTTTCAGTCAGTGTAAGGCTAATTGTATAAATGAGTATTCCATTAGTTTGTGAGGACTCAGCCATACAGAACGTTTCATTTGTTGTTTCAGGTTAACTGGCTACGCAGGCCAGGAGTCAGGGGGATAGCTTGTTTATTTTTCTCTGTTGTATAAGAGCAGTGGAGCTCAAATCCTGTTGTGTCACAGGCTTTTTGCATAACTCACACTTTGTACAGCCCCTCTCTGCTGAAGTGGAAACTCAGGCTTGGAAATGACTGATTTGAACTTACATCAGTTAGTTTTTGCTGCGTACATGTTAAATTATGAGATTCCCGTATCTCATCAGTCCACTGAAGTACAATGTCTGGTCCAATCATGCGCCCCACCCCTACCCCCTCCACACGCATTTCACCATCTCACACATGCCTGGGCAAAAAATACTCCAATCAAGCCGCACATAGGAGTGTGGAATTAAATCCATCTTTGGTAATTTAATGAAATTCCAGTGTCTCGTCCTCACAACTCTCATCCCAATTAGAAATGAAAAAATCTTAATACAAGGGTAGGAAATTATTAAAAGAACAGTTGGGTGCAAGTGGAAATTACAGAAGGGCCTCTTCCTTCGATTCTCTTTGAAAAGTGAATGTCAATGGAACTTTATTAGCAAAGGTTAACACGGTCATTAGAATTCAGCCTGCAGCACGTCTAATTTATTCCCAAAGTAGTGTCGTTCATTTTTTGGATCAGTTCCATATTTAGGGTGGAGGCGAGAGGCAAGATTTCCATTTCTGAATGTAATGTAGAACACTGACGTGTCTAATATGAGACACTTAGCTCTGTGTCTTTGTCTTTGACTCACAGGTCAGGGATTAACGCTGGCAGAGCCACCTGCTTTCACTCCGACCTGAAACTAAATCTATAACATTTGAATAAAACGTAATATAAAGACATTCATGTCGAGTAAATAAATTCGGATGTCTTGGCTTAAACCACCTGGCCGTGACAACACTACTTGGTCTTCATTTTCCCTTGGTAAAACATGGAAACAACAACACTTGTCAGCCTGATGCGCTTTTCAGCTCAGGAAAATGCAAAGGCATTTTGTGGAGCCGACGTCTCTCCGACTGATTAATGGCTAGAGGTGGAGGACCCATGTTGTGGCTTTGATGAGGCAATTTGTACAGTTCTGCAAGAAAACAATGGCAGTTCATTTTATTGCAATGCGTCTCCGGGGATACATCAGCACGGCTGCGACATCGTACAGTGAGGAGTTTAGCCGAATAATAAATCAAAAGATGCTGTGTTCCAGGGAGGGGCGGTATTACAGCTCACTCTTTAATGGCCCATGTGCTGTTTGTAGCTCCATTTGGATGCAGAGTGAAGCTAGCATCTTACTGTATTCAGTTATGAATACAAAGCCATAGACTGGTTGTTTTTGATACCTCCCTCTGGGTGTGCAATTGATCATTTAGCCATTGTGTTCTAAACATCACATTTTCCAGATGAACAAAACAGTAGCAGAGCCCAGGAGTTAGAATTACAACAGTACTGCTTGATGGTCATCAATAACAGAAAGTTATCAATAAACCACAATTATGTGGATTCCAGCACCCATTATATTATACGAGCCTGAGGACAAGCTGTAATAACAAGGTTAGACATGGACCAATAGAGAGCATAGGTCACTCGCTTCTGCTTCTGGCCCAGTGGACCTTATTTCAGGAAAAATATGTAGTCAATGGCGAGAGACAACTTATCTTTTTATCCTGTTAGACTTGAGCCCTAAATTAAACATATGGGCGGGGTGGCAGTAGCTCAATCTGTTAGGATTAGGCTGGCAACCGGACGGTCGCTTGTTTGAATCCAGCTCGGACCAGAGTTGCGGAGCGTGGACTGGTAGCTGCAGAGGTGCCAGTTCACCTCCTGGGTACTGCCAAAGGAGGCCTTGAGCAAGCCACTGAACCTCCAACTGCTCGGGGCACCGCACTGAGTGGCAGCCCCCTCACTCTGACATCTCTCTGCTTTCTTGCTACTAGCTTGATAACTTAGCTATGTTCCAACGACTCCTGGTTCTTTTATCACATCATCCTCTCATGTAAGTTTTTTGACATTAGCTTAAGTAACGTTCGCTTCAGTCGTTGACAGAAACAGTTACGACGTCACATACACGACTTTTGGGTTTGTGGTCTTTGTAATTATGTCTTATACCTAAACAGTATTACAACAAATTGCGACTTTCTTGACTTTAAAATTTATCTTTTAAATTGACAAAATCATATGTGTAAATGTGTAGGGCACAATTCAAAGGGATCAAAATATATACATATATATATCGTAAAACTTCAATTAATAGCAGTGTCCCAAATAACCGCCTACCCCGTTTACTGGCCTGGTGTGGGAACACATTTTGACAAATAAAGCCTGCCTCAATTTAACGCCTGGTCTAGTTTTTATAGAAGTATGTGATGTATAAAACCTCTTAAACCCCGCGGGGTCGCCCGCTTTAGTGGCTTCTGCGCTGCTTAGATTGTTAATACAAATATTAATGTTAAAACTTATGATCAATATGGATATACTACACATCGTTAGATCGGTTAGATTCTCCAAAATTCAATAGTTCAGTTCATTTAAGGGATCAACAAGCCCCAAAGTCTAATTCTTATAGATTTACTGGTGTAACCTGCATGGTACAAAAGAGGAAAGGAAAAGTGATGACGTTACCTTTTCAGCGCTCGTTAATTCTGCTCGTTAAGCCAGAAAGTGTCCGTTCCTTGATTATTTATATTCCTTTAGTCTCTAACGGTCCACCCATAAAAAGAATCAAAGCAGCTTTTTATAAAAATTAATCCAAGTTGTGAATCCTGTCATGTGAAGTCCATCGCCCTCTGTCTGCTAACGTCTCTCATCCTGCACCATGTTGTTGTCGTGATGTTACTTCAAAATAAAAGCGCACAAGCTGTCTGTTGGAGCTAGATCAAATGAATGACGTGTATTTGATATTATTTCATAATTTAATAAAGTATTATTCTGTTTGAAATAAATACACTGTTTCATAGTAGTTTCAATTTGGTGCTAAAGGAATTAAAGGCCTGTCCCATAGTGTTGTCGTACTCGTATAGTGTATAGTCTTGGTCTCGTCTCGGACTCGACTGCCTTTGTACTCGGTCTTGTCTCGGTCTCTGACATTGAAGACTCGGGATTCGGGAAGTCACCATAACTTTGGGAATATCAATAAATTGCTTTTGCATTGTCTGATTTGTTAACATCCTAACTTTGGAAGTAAAACTTATTGCTTCAAATGCGATTCTTACGTTGATTTCAGCTCTTAGTGTTTGTACGTGGGTGTTTTAATGGGAAATGTGGATCTTTCAGATCACTTTGTGAACTACCTATGATCTCGTTCCACATTTTATTGCGTGCCATGCAATGCAGGGAACTGGTCTTGGTCTTGACTCGGTCTCGCCGTCCCTCAGTCTTGATCTCGACTGCTCTCAGCCCCTAAAAATCTTGGTCTCGTCTCGGTCTCGATAAACTCTGATCTTGGTCTTGACTTGGTCTCGGTTTGGGCGGTCTTGACTACAACACTACTGTACCATATGGACGCCTGTCCCAAATATAGGCAGGATCAATTCAGTGATTTTAGCAAATAAAAGCCCGGACTATTATTCAAAGTTTTACGATATATATATATATATGTGTGTGTGTGTGTATGTGTGTGTGTGTGTGTGTGTATGTATGTATGTATGTATGTATGTATGTATGTATGTATGTATGTGTGTATATATATATATATATATATATATATATATAGGACAGAGCTGTAACCTTTCTGCTTGAATTTTTGATTTTATGATGGCTGTTAGATTTTCTGAAGCCAGTTACACGTCATCTATCATAATAGTGTTTTTTGCTGGGTATTGTTCAAGCGCTTACTCTCAGCAAATGACCTTCGCTGTACTGGAAACAGATTGTGTGGTACGTGCGACATCATTACTGGAAACTAAACTTTATAGATGGGTGACAAATATAAGGGTAAAAACTAAACCAAGTGTGTTAACAGCCTTCAGAACAGCTTCAATACTCTTTGTCATAGCTTCACCAAGTTTGCAGATTAAACTCTTCTGGAGGAACATGAATCCCTTCCTTCATTTAATGTTGTGGCGAGGCTGGTAGACAGTGACCCTTTGTGTCCTGTGTGGAAGTGTCTGCATTTGTTGTTTCTCCGCTCATTTATTCAGGTGTTTGCTTTAATTGGTCACCGGTCTGTGTCCATGCAGTTCTACAGTTACTGTCATTACTGTCATCATCATTTAGTTGGTTAATGAGAGCAGTGGGAGACTTGGCTTACCTCTCTGAAGTAGACACATTTTTCTTCTTTCACTGAGGCAGGATAGTCAATTAACTCCAGCAGCATTAGTGGAGCCAGGAATTTGTACTTTAGGTGGGTGTTGATTTCCCCCTTTTATAGTGTAGGGATTTCAGTTTGCCTTTTGTTTTGAGACATCTAGACCACATGGTAATATCAGCGACAGATAACCAGCATCTGCGGTATGATGAATATTGATCATGTAAATGCTGATAATGAGGAGTAATATTTCAATATTTCATTCTGTAGTCTCTCTGGCCGGCAGGTATTGTGATCAAATCTTGTTTTTCATTAAATATTTGCAAGGAATCACCAGGAGTGAAATGCTAATTATCATGTTAATATCTTTGCAATATATTTGTCGCTGAGCGTTTGAAAAGTCACCAAGGTGTTGCTACGGTGCCTGTAGCTGCTGCTGCATTTCTCTCGTGTTACGCTGAGGTTGCATAGCTTCATGTGTCCCATTTTTCAAATCCACCTTCGCTGACAGATTCAGCTGCTAATGTTTCCATATTAACAAATGTGGCAGTGAGCAAGCTTTAAGGCTTGTGCCAGGGCCATTATTACTTTGTTAGGGCAGGATATATGGCAGCAGCAGCACAGCAGCCCTACAGCAATCAACTCAGAGTAGAGCAGGTCCACTTGATTGACTTCATGGGGTTTTCCATTTGTGGGCTGTGTAAGCCCTCCAGAAGTCAGCAGCCCTGCTAAACCACGTCATTTCTAATTGTAGACTACCAGCTTTTCAGAAAAGCCAGAAAATAAAGGCTTGAATAAAGGTTGTCACAGCTGAACATAGAACTAAATTATTATACATTTTTGAAAGACTGCCATTTTCAAATAGACCAAAATCGGCCAAACAGTGTGCGGCCGGCATTAATCAGCATAATCAACAATGTCTTAAAGAGGTGAAGTAAGTGAAGGTTTGAGCCAATGAGCATGGATGGCATATTTACCCCGCTCGGCTCTAGATAATACATTTAAATTCTGTGAGCTGGCAGAAAAAAACAAAACAACAACAAAAATAAAGTCTTGACTCATGTCTGGTTAATATGCTCATAGCTCTTTTTCACAGAGGACATTTTGACACATCACAGCAGGAAAAGCACTGTTGTAAATAATAAAATTAATGACAGTTGAATTCCATTTAGCTGCTTCAGTTTCAGGGTCCTGGCATTGTGCATGTTGGCTCTCTCAAAGCTTACCGTGACTCTTGAATAGAACAGAGCCATTGTTAATGTGTTTTAGTAACACCTGAACTACTCAGGTGTGGGCTATTTTTCTTTTTCTATTTTACTGTTTACGAACGAGCAACAGAGTGGTGTGTATTTTTCTACATAAATAATTCAGATGATCACTTCAGACAGTTAGCTAGCAAGTAGCTTGTGAAAGACAGACAACTGGCAGACAGAGTTGTCTGTATCTCCCAGTTTAAAAGGTGTCAGCAAATCATATCATCATTAAAAGCTGTGAATTGAGACCTCCAGGATTCAGGGTTATGAAGCAGCTTGCGTTGTCAGTTTGTGAAGCTAACGTTAACGTTACAGACTGCCTCAATTCCTCAAATCAACCCTGGCTTCACAAGTATGTCAAAAGTCAAAGCACTCTGTTAATCCAACAACAACAACATTTCTGAAGGCGTGTTCAGATGTGTCCACGCTTTGCTTTTTTGTTTTGTCAAGCCAACGTCAAAATTGAGGCATATAATTGAGAAAGGAGAGTGGGGCTGAAAGCCCAGTGATCATGTTTAATGCACAGCAGTTTGCTTTCACTCAGAGATGCTTTGCTCCCTTTCAGAGTCATCTAGTTATTAACCACAGTAAGACTGTTCCTGGACAGTGGGTGGCTGCATAGTTATATTAAAAAATCCCAAAACAATCATGTACGCCTTTAGTCTGGAATCCTACACAAGCGAGTGACAAAATAAGAATCTTGAAATGTAATTTCTCATAATATTGTACTGAAACAGCAAAGAGAATGAAGACTTGGGAGACATAAGAGACAGACTGGTGAGGGGAAAAGAGATCCTATGAAGAAAAATATTCTGTTTTGCACACCGCTCATCCTCCGCGGTCGCTCCATGCATAAATGAATACAGATAGTTGGGTGAAATCAGTACAGCTAAGAAGTAGCTTGGCACAAGATGTTGCTGCTAATCAGTCCCCTCAGCCATCGTCCAACCCTGCATACAAAACCACCTCTGTGTTTCTCTTCTAAACAATCACTTTGCCTGATATTTCCTTCTGCATTTTCTTTTCTCCATCCAATCATCCCCCATACAACTCCAGTGGAAATATGTGCTCTACAGCTTATTACAGAATACAAATACTGGATGTGGGTTTGCATATTGACAACTTTGGCTTGGTATTATTCTTTCCTGGCACATGTCATCATTAAATCGTTTATTTTAAGATATAACACATTCAGTTCTGTATTTCAGGGATTTTTCCAGTCTGCCAGAATCCTATGGGTGTTGTCAACTTGAGCTACTCTCTCCAGAAAGGCGGAAACTAAAAAGGAAAAAGTTGGAACCGTCATTTTATCACAATGAGAAAGCTGTGGTGGCTCCTGAGAGAACACATTAGACAGGATAATAAAGGTGACGGAGAGCACCCAGGAGTTCCTGAGGATAACGGTATATTTTCTGGTCCATGAATTATAATGCTACCATTGAATGAAGCAGGTTAAGGAATCTATGTGTATAATATAAATTCAGAAATAGAAAATTAATCAATAGACTTTCCAAAGCCATTTTAATGACTGTTTGATTACAAATACCAATGTTATCTCTAAATTATCATGGATGGTATAAAACACGACAAGTTAATCAGCATGCATCTGCTGAGAGAAATTTCTTATAAAACAACTTTTTCGGTTCCTGTTGAAAGTGTAAAACAATTCTCAACTTGTAAGCTGTCTCCATCTTGTCAGCTGTCTTGTTGTTTTCATTTTTAATTGGAAACTCAAAGAGCTGACACGCAACAGACCTGAAACGTGATTCATGAGGAAACACCTTATTTTCACTTTTACCTGAGTCCGTCTTGTCACATATTTTGTCTTGTCAGTGGCTGAGTTGAGCTCGGCTCATCCATTAAGTGTGATGACCCACGAAAAAAACCTGCTGTTCAAACGAGAGGAGAAAAGTCTGAGTTCTGGGTGCCATCTTTGAGTAGCACAGCACAGCTGGAAATCTGATTCAGTTTTATCCCTGAGAGAAAATTTGCAGACCAAAAAAAAAGAGAAAACTGCAGTGCATGTTTCCACTCAGAAAGTAAAAGTAATTAAAAAACAGTAATTCAAATGTCACACTAAGTGAACGAAGGTGCTCTCTGGAGTCAAGGGCTGCAACAACTGCAAACAAGAAAGAACATCAAGGCACTCTAACAATGTAGTCCTGAGTGTTTAAAAGTCCTTTAACAACTGACAACAACGCATTTCCAGATCCATTGCCTCTCCTGGAATTCAAGATTCACGCATGATCTAAAGCCTGATATTGACCGATATGAGCTAATTGCAGATAAATCGGTATCAGCGTTTATAACATTTGATAAACTGAAATTTAAAAAAAAATGGAGAGATGGAAGACGGATTTTTTAAGAATGTTATGACTGTTGTTGCACAATTTGTCCTCTAGATGTCATCTTGATGGGTCTCATGACAACACTTAAAAATGTTAGGGATAGCCTTTGTTATGTGTTTCTGAAAGAAAAAAAAAGAATATCGGCCTATAAATCGAAATATTGGATTAAAAAATCCTAATAAATTGAAATCGGTATCGGTCTTAAAAATTCCAAATCGATTGGGCTCTAATGCTAACCTTAACCCTTTATGTTCAACAAAAATGCCAGCTACTTTTACTTTTCACTCCTGCTGTTAACCAAGTTAATAGCATTTTTTAGCGTTGCTAGTGGCGTGGCTGAAGGGATGGTAGTGCTGATCTATTCCAGACAAATAACATTGAATATATTGCCATTACATGTAGTACAGGAATTCATGGCCTCCTGAGGATGAATCCTAATGCCTCTGGTGATCCACTGGCTTGTTTTCGCTTTATGGTAAAACTCTAGAAAGCTTCTTACACATCACACAATAAATAACGACGAAAACAACAGATAATGGTTTATCCTTTAATCTGAATTCGCCTGGTGATGATTTTAGAGTTGTGCGATAAATACTTTTGAAATAGAATTAGTTAAATATAGCACAAAGTATGATCAACATCTTAATGTCTTCACAAAGTATCTTAAAGGTTTGCTCACAAACTAATCCCACCGGTAACTTCAAGTTTATCTTGTTCAGCCTTGAACGTTTACAAAAATAAACAGCACCCTTACAGAATACTTAATTGAACTCTAAATTCAGATTTGAACCCAGTGGCATATATGATCATAGCTACATGGAATTATGTTAATTTACAAATGTTAAAGCTGTGAGGAGCCTTGCATAAATAAGGTCTTGTCTGTTTGATCAATGTTGTGAAACTCTTTCACTTTAGTAGAGACAAAAAAATATCCTGAAATTAAGAAGTAGCAGACAGACTGCTGTGCTCCATAGATCCATAAAAATAACCCCCTGTGTAACAGGTTGTGAGGTTTATACTCATGTCTGAATAATATCTTAAAGGTTTCTAGTTTAGAATCACACAGTTGTATATCCTTTCAAAAAAACAAACCACCTCGGCATCATTCTGTTGCACAATTTTGTTTGCTGCTCGCTTGAGCTACTTACTGTGCAGTGATTATGCACACTTCAACTAAAACAAATGTTTGCCCATTTTTTTGATTAGATCTCTGTATTGTTTGTGATTCAATTCTGTCAGTGAGTCAGAGTTACAAGAAAAATGTTGATACAACAATCACTGGTGACGTCTAATTAGCTTAATCTCAAACGTTTCAAAGTCAGGGGTACCCATGCTTGGAGTTTTTAAGAGAATAGTTATACAGAATATGTGCATGAATGTGTGCACAAAATACAAGTCAGAATCAGGTTTACATTGTCCTTGTTGATGAGGCTGGCTTGAGGTTTTGGTGCTGATGCAGCATCCTGCCGGAGTGGAGTGTCTGAAGCAGTTTGTGTCCAGGGTGGCAGAGGGCAGCTCAGGGTCCTGGAGGGTTGGTAGTCTGCAGCCTATCACCTTCTCTGTAGAGTGAATGATACGCTGCAGCCTGCCCTTGTCCCTGGCAGTGGCAGCACCGCACCAGATGGTGATGGATGAGGTGAGGATGGACTGAATGATGGCGGTGTAGAAGTGGACCATCATTGTCTTTAGCAGGTCGAACTTCTTCAGCTGCTGCAGGAAGTACATCCTCTCTTCAATCAATTTAAAGACACCGCGTGCTTAAACTAAAGTGTGCTTTATTGGTCATGTCCCGTCTTTGTTAGCACAGGTTTTCTGCTGTGTGAACACTATACATTACCAATTTGTTTTGTGTTGGTCTTTAACCTTCTCGACTGTTTGCTGTGTTTGATGCAGGGCGTCAGGACACACAGGGGAGACTGACTCACCACTGCTGAGTGTAGTTTGGGTTGCGACGTAGCGCTGTCAGTCAGAGCCTCATCAGACTCTCCGTTTCTCCTAGCACATTTATGACCCTATGAGGGAGTCACATTTAAGAAGTCAGAATCAAAGTATTTAGACTTTGTCGCTTAAAAACAAACTGAATGATCGATTATCAAAATAGTTGGCAATTCAGTTGATAGTGGAATTTAATCGATTAACTGTTGCAGCTCTAGTAGCCATAGCCATGCTTTTTATCAAGGTGAATGTTTCTGTTCAACAACCAGATATCATTTTTTACTATATTTTTTATTAGATAGATAGAACAGCTGACAAGAGATACAGGAAACATGGGAGGGAAAGAGGGAATGACATGCATCAATGGAATTGAACCTGAGCTAACCTTCACCCCATAAATATATTTTTACGCTCTGAATATAGCATAGTGATCAGTGGGCCCAGGTGTTTAAGGTCATTGAAGAGGAAGAAATCTTGTTCATGTACGATTGTCTGTTTGCTGGCGCTTATCAGTCTTGCTAATGCTAACACAACCAGCGTCTATGTGTGAGAGGCAACGGCCTGGCGCTACATTGTCCATCATGGCCTCAACAAAGGTTTTTCACACTGAAAGGCTATTTGCAGCACACCAACTTTCTTGATTTGTGTTGTCCTTCCCTTTTCTTCTTGTTCTTTCAGTCCCATAGCAGATAAGACCTGTCTTCTTGACTTTCGGCAGCTAATCAATAGGACAAGGCACACTGTATGGAAAGCACTTTGCCTTCCCTTACAAATGTAGATCAAAATACATTATATATAGATTTGTGATGATCAAACAGCTCCGAGTGAGACTATAAAGGGTGAAGGAAGAGACCGGATGACACACGTTGCATTCATTCACACCCCTTATTAGCTGCTCTGTACACAGCAAATCAGTTTACAGACATAGAGCCATAAGGAGAAAGAGAGGAATCATTCACACTCGAGTGCACATGGCTGTTTTCGCATGCTCATTTTGCATAAAAGTTCATGTTTGATGTGTGCGCATTATTTGGCCTCCATCTGCACTCCACACCCCACACCCCTACACACAGACTCCCTTACCAGCCATCAATCTACTGAACACATGTTTAGTTTCCATTGCAGCAACGCATCAGCCACCTGGAGAGGGAAATGCCTGGGTGGCATTTTGACATGCTGTTTGCAGCTGGCAGGTTCAGGATAATCACTTCACGACTCCCATGAAATTTCCTAATAAGCCGTTCGCTGAATGTCAATCCAGCTTTACCTGGGCGAGGTGCGACTGTATGAATTCAGAGGTTTCTTTATTCCACCCCACCCCCCCAGACCCCAATCCTCCTCCTCTTCCTTCTTCTTCTTCTTCTTGTTCTTCTTCCTTTACTCCTGCTCACTTCGCTCACTGATTTGACAGCTGTTGTTCTTAATTTTCTCCCGGGCTATTTCCCGAGAATCCATCTGGTGCTGCTGAGAGTGAGGGGCTGATGTGGGAGCAGTGCTCAGCGAGTCAGATGCACATACACACACACACGCGCGCGCGCACACACACACAAATCAAATACTTGCAAACACACTGGCCAAGAGTAGTGTTCAGTTTTCTCCATTGGTGTGAGGACAGCTTACGCATACTGTACACATGGATTACACTTACCACCCACACTGGTCAGTGGTGGTGTGTTGAAACAGGAAGCATCAAATAATAATAAATAGGATTATAAAAGCCAATATGCTGCTCCACTGGTAAATCAATAAGTATTAAGAATGTGTCTTTGCACATAAGCAACACATTCATAACATTGCTGCTTTCCTCTTCTGAGTTTGTGTGTAAGCAGAGAACAAATAAAGGTTGTTGTGGAGTTCACACTTATCTGTAATTTACCTGCAAGCTATAAGTTTTAAACAGCCTCGCCCTCAGCGGACTTAATGGGCTGAAAGCAACTCAAAGTGGATTTGATGGTAGGTATTGACTAGTCTATGTGCCCTGCAAAGTAGCCAATTATTGTGCATGTCCAAAAGACATGGCTCTCTGTGCACATATCCAAGCATGTTTTTCTTCCTCTCTAGAGGTAGAAAGAGAAGAAAGGCTCGCCAATTACACTGAGTGATTTTTCTATTTGGGCTCTTTGAGCAATCAGGGCTTTCTTTTCTTTCTTTTCCAGAGTGCTTTTGGAAATATTGTGCTGTGGGCAGCTTGGTTTTTGTCTGCCACCAGGTAAAACATATTCCAGTTTGGCATTACTGTTTGTTTTGGTGTGCACAGTACTGGAAGAGCTGTCCTCCTTCCACCCTGCAACAGGCTTTTTTTATTTTTACATCTCCTTGTTTCCTCTGTGGGTTGTGATTCTTTCATCTCAGAGGGGTTAACGACAGCTATAATCCTATTGATCCAGAAAACTGATCCCCCCCTAATCCTGTAACATGAAAGTTGGGCATTGTGATGTGCAGCACAGTACAGTAGAGCCGGTAGCAACAGCTTTATAAATTCTTAGCCAGCACCATGAGCCCGCCGTCAGTGTTATCTCAAGGCTGCTTCAGAGGCAGAGAATGTCCAGTGCTGTACCTCAACTAAGAAGAGGCAGTTCTTTATAAATCCATTATTTGTTTCTCCTGTGGAGGATGGCACGTCTTTTCAATGTGCTGTTATTGTGGACTCGGCAGACACAGAACAGAAGACGAAAGAGCATATCCAGATGAGCCTCGGGGAATGAGTCAGCCTGACTTCACTCGCATGCTTCTCTTTCTGCTTCCCACTCTGCCTCTCACTTTCTCACCTTGCGTTGTGGGTCCTTACTCTCTGTCTCTCTAGAGTTTTGCTCCATGTATGCCCTCACGCTTATTCCTCTTTTAAAACCTACAGTCATATCTCTATCCCTCCTCTTTGATTCTCTGTCGATGCCTCTGTTTCTAACTTTTTTTACCTCCCTTTCCTCCTGCCCCCCTCCTCTCCCTCGAGACCTGTGCCAAGTACAGATGTGAGCGTGTGATGGCAAACGCATGTGGCAGTGCCCCGCCACGACCAACACTCATCCCTGCCAGTTAATGACACTTAGAGGCATCCCACGGAGCACATCACCATGGTTTCCAGGCTGAGTGCCGGCTGAATCAGCGGTAAAAAGTCACACTTTGGCAGCACTCCCAGTGCAGTGTACAGTGGTGGTGACATCAGCGACTCTGGATGACACTGTTCTGGCAGCCTGTGCCTCCCACGCTCTGTCACTATCATCGATTTTCACAGTGTATGCTGTAAGAGAGAGAGAGGAAGATAGTGGAATGGGAAATTTGGGAGATAAACTGGTTATACTTGCGGCGAAGTCAAAGTAGTCATGAACAAAGGTGGAAAATGAGATGAACGATTCTGTCTTGGAAGTGTCAGTTCATAAGAGTAGTGTGTTTCCTGTTGTTTCATTTCTCACCCATTGAGTTTTTTGAACAGAATGATTCGTTCGAAGACCTCTTTTACTCAAACACTGACATTCTTTCACGGCTGATATTGGCTGTAAATATCGTGTATCGACCTTTGTAGAACACCTATAAAGAAGAACATTTCAAGTACATACTAAAAACTCCTGGGTTAAAAAGGGGCCAACTAATTTCTGGGTTATTTCAACGCAAAGCGACGGTTATTTCAAACGACTGTTGTGAGAAAATTCCAGAACAACTGCGGGTTGATTAAAGCTAATTTGAATTTGAGAGAGAAAGCCAACCCTATAACCCAGAACATTTGGTTACTCTTTGAAAAATAACCCCATAATTTTAACCCAACACAACTAACCCAGAAAATGGTTTGAAGAATTAAACCAGGAGATTTTAGTGTGTACTAGCCAAATTACACTGAATTCTACATTTATATGAACCAGCAAGTATAATACATGGCTTTATTCTCATACAGCAGAATCATAAAAGGCCAAAATGAGATATTAATATCTGATTTATGTATAATTATATAGGCAACCTACAGTATATCAAGACATTCTGACTTTCTTGCATTTCTTTGGAAACATAGCAGGGTTGCCAAGGACAGAATCATGTAAGACACTCTCCTCACACTTGCTAAGTGCTATCATGCAGCTTGTAGCTTTTGTCACTGAAATGCCTACAGCAATAAAGCATGAGCTCTGTTGCACTTGTTAGCTATACCAAAGTCCTTTTAGGCAAGTCCTGCCACTCGGCCGCCATCTTGGCAACACCTCCGGGCAGCTATTTCGACTAACAAGACCAGGCTCCTATCTAAATGAATGGGGAGAGAGCCAGAACTGCACTTATACAGGTCACCGGGACATAAAAACTACATGAACAGAATCAGCATTAAAATCTGATAATAACCGCTGAAAAAGTTTGACAACTTTGCCCAAAAATGAGGTTTAAAAAGCGTTTTTCCCGATCGGTTCTACTTCTACTACGCATGCGTCACCATTTCCGCGCATGCGCAATAGAAGTAATACGGACCCTTACGTCAGTGGAACTACACGATTGGCTGGAATATGTTTCCCGCCTTGGCTGTTAAAAGCAGACGATTGGCGATTCTAGCGGGAGTGGCGGGATGACCGCCATCATTGCCGTTACAAGCTTTCCCCATAGAGTTGTATTGAGGATGTGACTGAGTGGCATGTCTTCTCTAAATTGTCTCTGGCTATACTTGGAATCACACTTTTGAACCATCCACTGATTTCTTTCACTATCACTGCCAGTGTGCGTCCAAAGGAGAAGAGGTGCTTCTCCACAGATAGGAGTCAGGATGATGGTAGCAAGTGTGAACTCAGCTTCTGTGATCAAATTATCTATTCAAGTCAAATGAGCATGCCAACATATCCTCAATGTAACACAAGCTTACTTATGCATTTAAAGCAGACTCTCATTTATTTTTAGGGCAGCGTTTTATCCATCCCTAGTCTGGGGAAAAGCAATTTAGGCTCGCCAGAGTTTGTTAGCTGCTCACAACTTTAGTTTTTACACAAATTTGAAGCCATTGATTCCTCAGAACTTGTAATGGCGTTGCTGGAAGAGAAGCAATAACTTTGGAATAGTAGTGAACAAATCCCTTTCATGCAGAGTGCAAGCTGTTGTCGCTGCTCTGAGGGTTCCTAAGGCAACCGTCGGTTGCCTTCTTTTGTTTGGCGAGGTGTGAGTCATGGTCAGCCAGCTATTTCAACATTGTCCAGAGGATACATTCAGAAATGAATAATGATGGGATAATTGACAGTTCATAGAGAAGGAGATATTTTTGCATGAGTAAATTAAACATCTGTGAAGTCAACCCTACATGACTAGAATACACAATCTTGATGATATCTTTCTATCTCTGCACATAACTTATGCATTGGATTTGTCTGTTTGAATTAGGAGCTTCTGTGCTGCCCCTGAAACTTGTTAACAAAACAGTGTATCATTGCAGAAATGGCGGAGCACCAAATATGCATTTTCAATATGCAAAACAGGTGACCACTTTTCCAGTCTCAGAAAACACAGAAAATGAGAGAATAAGTAAAATGTCCTGTAAAATCTTGTGTTGTCCTAGAAAATTATTATAACATTAAGCCGCAGTTGCTCAGTTATGTTGCGGCAGCGCTGTTAATATCCCCCCAAGTCACGTCACATACTAGCACAGGTTGGATGACATTAATTCAAATGAACAAAGCATTGCAGTTGGGCATTATCTATAAGCAAAAGTGTGCTGTTATTTGTGTGTTATTTGTATTCAGACAGAAGTGGTTTAAATAACATTCATAAGAAAAAATTAATCAAAATTTTTACAATTTCTCTTTAATTTCTCATAATTTTTACGCATCTAATAGATGATTTTACAGAATATTTATAGCCGTAGACTGCACGTTTTTTAATATCAGACTTATTAGTGTGAGACGTGGTCCCTGTCTGTCATAGCAGCTAGATCATCACTGAAAATGTCCTGGAAAATTATCTCTAGAAAAGACTGGGGACCCTGATTTAATGTGATATAACTTCAATGTTATCTTTATGATGATTTGTTTGGTCTATAAATGTCATTAAATACTGAAAAATCTGAATTTCTCACTGACACAATTTCCTAAAGCCCAATGCAAAATGTCTAAACATGTCTCGTTTTGTCTGACAAAATCCAAAAGATTTTCAGCTTACTGTAAGATAAAGAAATGCAGGAAATTATCACATTTGAGAAGCTGGGACCTAAATGCATGCACATGTAGCAAAATAATGAGAAATGGGGAAATACTGGGCCCTGTGCAGGAACCATTCATGGGAAAAGATTGGTTCTTCAGTAGCATCTACGAATGATTTAAGTGAAAGCATTCACCAATTTTTGAGGATTGAGAATTTCCTCTTAGATTCAAACTGAATTCACAAGCTGTACAGCACTTGCTTGACTTAAAAATTATGGTTTAATGCTTTAATCTGTTACTGAAAACAACTAAAATACAAAATACATAATTGTATCAACTCTTATTTTGTCCATTCACTTTGCTTTATCAAGATGTTTTTTGGTATCCTACTTAATTTCAAATGTTGACAGTTGAAGTTATATTTTCTAATATTTTCCCCTAATATGACAACCTACACTGCCACATCAGTTCAACAGCTGGACATTCAGCGTCCGAGTTAAAGAATTAACATTAACATTATCCACTTGCATGAGCTGTCGATGTTGACTAGCAGCTATGTACAGCATGCTAACCTTGTCAGCCCAGCTCAGAGTGTGCACGGAGAGGAGGGGCAATTCTCAGTCTGAAAGCGGGGCAATGAGGGGTTCGATGTGGTGCTCGAAATAACATTTTACCCATTTTAAATAGTGAAAAAGAAAATCAATACATGGTGGTCAATGTTGATATTGTGGCAGGCTGCCACAAATAAATCAATGTATGGGAAACACTACATGTTTGTGAATGAAACTTGCCAGCGAATGGAGAGGAACAGGCAGCCCTGTTATAGCAAATTGAGGCGTTGATTATAATAATGATCAAATCTTCAAATCTTGTGATGGTGCACCTCCTCATAACTAGGTGGCATTTATCAAGTTGAAATGAGCAATATATGACAAGATTGTGCAGTTAAGAGAGTTTGGTTAGTCCAACTTGAAACAATGTGAGCAAACCTCATGGAAAAATGTAATATCGTACATATAGTATTGTAAGATTCCAAAGATGTTCATGAATGAGGGCCATACCCGGGTGAATCTTCCGTTTGCTTTTCAATCTGCAAATAGTGGAGGCTTACCAAAGTAACAAGAGCTACAAGTTGTTTGTTTAGACTGTGTGATTTTACCATGACCCATGTCAGCGATGCATAGTGTGCCAGTTACACAGGGGCTCAGGAACGTCTCATTGAGAACACTTTGTCCTTATTTGCAACATTAACCTCCACCAGTTTGTCCTGCAGCAACAAGGGATCCAATCAACTCGCACACTTCGTCAACCACTGGTGTCTTCTTCTTCTGAATCTGTGACACAAAGAAATTAACGCTTTGCATATTCATCACCATTACTAGAGAGGGGACTACAAATTTAATTGAATATGTAATAGCGCAAGGGACTGAAGTCGGGCTCGGCTCATTGCGTTGTTGAAGCATCGGCCAGTCACTGGATCTCTTCATGGGAAGATAACAAATGCCGGGCCGGAGAGATGACAAATCCCACAATGGGAGCCACGAGTCCAGCTGTTCTTCTAAAGTGAAATATTGCTTCCAGATGCTGCGGAGTGATGATAAACAAGGAGCTCGGACTACATAGTGTAAATAACAAGATTAAATCAACGGCTGAACTATGATTGAAACACCTCCCCCTGGGCCTGAATTGATTGGCCATTTCAGAGCTGACAGTTTAATAAATAACAAGAAAGGGAGAGAAATGATGTGTTATGCACATTTAATGTGTGAACCTGAGCAATGCTGCAGGATAAAGCATGGCACCTTGTTGTTCTTAGCACTCATACACTACACTGTCAGTGCTTCAATGGAGCGATTGCAACAATTAGCTGTTAACAGTGAAGAATGAGCCCTCAATGCTGACTAATGGCTGTGCTTTTACTAAAAGAGAAAGCCAACTCTGATTAACCGGAGGGCTGAGGGGAGGGATGTGGCAGCTACTTGGCTGAGGCTAGACTTTGGGTGGCAGCAAGGTCCTTCTGGGACTCGAGCCGCCTTTATAAAGTGTTGGGCGTGAGGATGAAAGAGCCCAGAGATGTGGTCGGGTGGGATGAGGGAGCAGAGCGGACACACCGAGCCTTCAGAACTCTTGACAGCTCCCCAGCAGAGAGGAGAGGGAGGATGACGGCAGAAAGAAAAGAGGGGGAGCAGAGGCGCCTCAGAGAGATCAAAGGTGCACTCATCAAGGGCTTGTCTCTCCTTTCCTTTGACAGGGGCAAAGAGGTGGGGAGGGGGGGGCGTCAATGAAAAGTCAATGACGATGAGGAGTGTAGGCTGAGGCTGTAGAGCCATAACAAAACCAAAGAGGAGAGAGTAATCCTTTTACCTTTAGCTCTCTCTGTGTATTGCTCTCAACAGTCTTTACGATCAAAGAAATAAACAAAACTCTTCAATCTTGTCTGTATAAATCCTTGTAAATTTCCAGTGTGAAATGTTTACAGCCAGGGAGCTTATATTAATTAATCGGTTAAAATCATTCACAAAGGTGTCACGATTTAGAGTCTAAATCAAAAACTGATATATAATGAACATTTTGGTTTAATCAAAAGAAAGATCTGCGATTCTCCCGGTAGTTTTTTCTCTCTCCACCTTCGCTTACCATGGCCACTGTCAGAATCGGAGATGACAGAAAAACAACAGAACTGGGAAATCCTCCTGCTTCCCTGAAGTCACCAGTGTGGCTCCATTTTGCCTTCCCCATGAGTTATGTCAACAACAAGCACATATAGAAAAACTAAGTTTGTAGGCTGGGCTACACATGAAGAAATTATAATTCTGGTGGCTTTCTGCAGGCGAGGAAAGTCAAGCTGTAAAATACCCGTCTTCCATCTTGTGACTCATTTAGAACAGTTTGTTCCCAATTGACTGGTGAAATAAGTCATTTTTACATTACATTACATTTTAAACTGTTTAAGTTTGACTATATGACCTCAGTATGGGACATTCCCAAAAATATGCCAGTTATATCACACTTGATAACATGTAGACCAGAGGTCACTAATAGGCGGACCGCGGTCCGGATCCGGACCCAGCCGCCGTCCTCTCCGGACCGCCGACCTACAGCCCATTTATTATTGAGACTCACTACCTCGTGACGGAGCGTTTCTATTTTAACCTGCGCAGCTTTTCTAGCATTTACTGTACTGGTTTAGAGGACCAGGAAACTCACAGACCAATCGCATGTGCTCCAATCGTCTCATGTGACGCTGCTCAGCCAATCAAATCTGTGCATACCGATGCTTGCGAGTTGAGTCCGCGAGATTCACCAGAGACGTTTTGGAAACACACGCGAATTGAGGAGACGAAAGGGAAAAGAGATTTCACATGACTTTTAATCAAGAATGTACAGATTTTTACATGTACATTCCTCCCACGGGCAGTTCAAAACCAGAATATCTCATAGATCTCCAATATGCTAGCTGGAGCTCACGTTTCTCACTGAACAACAGAAAGTAGGAAAGTGGTAGCTCTGTAAGAGGAAATGAAAGAGAAGAGGAGGCATTACAGCTGTTCATTTGTTATGATGTGTTGAGTGTTTATTATAAAATT